>NC_083099.1:43420757-43735706 GCF_949774975.1 Lagenorhynchus albirostris | reverse complement strand
CAGGAAAGTAAGCTCAAAATACCAATATTCATTATTAACTTGGGTTCTTTGAGATCTTTACTGTTTGGGACAAATATTTAGAGTGGAGTTGATCAAAATTCATTTTGCCACATAAATGATGTTTTGTTGAAGGTCTATTTAGTCACTGCCTTTTGTAACTGCTATTCAAAAGCTTAAATTACATAATTATCAGAACAAAAGAAAAGCTAATAAATATTAGAGGGGAGTGAGATGTTACCAATTTGGGGGTTGTAGAGAAAATATTTTTATATTTCTTTAAAATTGTCTCTCTGAGCAAATTTTACTAAAACTTGTGACCAGGGCTAACTGATAAATCTTAGAAATTAGTTTATGTCTGATTAGCCAATGAGACTCCAAAAAGATATACCACTCCAGAGGTATGTGCTTATATTTCAAAGGGACTCAAGGCCTCTAGGTCCCTGGAGACATCCTTGGGTTGTAAGCTGGAGACTATAGTCTTAGATATCTGCCCACTGAAGAAATTTATTTACATTACAAAGCATGAGGACCGAAGATCCTTCTCATTGTATTTCTAAGTAGACTATCTCAGAATGGGAAAGGGAGAAAAAAACTACTTCTCAATCCTAATAAATGCACAGATGCATTTTTGAAGGGTTCCTTACCTATAATGCTAATCTTGTATATTAGAGTGATATCTGATTCTCATAACATCACACTGGAAGGAGGAAATTATGGCAGAGGGAAACGTGCATCATTTGATGTGAGTAAATAATAATCTGTTCCATTTAGGATAATATTAGTAAATACAGATATTGAAAAAACAATCTTAATTATCTGATTGGAACTAGATTTTACATTGGACTTCAATTTAACTCTTAGTTTTCTGGTAGCTAAAGTAGAAAAGGAATTATGGTATTATATAAAGTTTTAGTAGTTAACAAAAATTAAAAAAAATAAAATTTTACAGAGACAAAATCATCTAAAGACATAGTTTTTCCCTTTAAATTGAAGCAAATTGGTATGTCTTTTGAATAAAAGAAATGATTTATCATGCAAGTCCTTTCATAAGAAGCATTGAGAGAAAAGTCTCTAAACTTTTAAAAATAGGGAGAGAAAACAATAATACATGGGAGTTTAACTATGTAGAAACATTTCAATAGAGCAGTGATATAACATCTTACATATTTTTGACTGAATTGTAGGAATATAAGTTAGAAAACCTCCAGAGAATAAATAACAAATATTTTAATATTCATTCTCAAATAAAAGCTTTTGTAAGACTATTATAAAAGCTGAATTATCAGATATTCATGATTGAATATTTGATACATATATATGACAGATATGTACTATGTAGCATATAAAAAGTAGTATGATTTACATATCATATTAGAATCGAGAAAGGCAAGTATATACATGAATGTATGTGTATATGTATAGGCAAAGTTATAGAATGGTCCCAAGACCACTATCACTTTTGACAACAATAGCAATTCAGTGGTACCCAAATTCTTAGCTTCAGTAATTTGCTGGGAGTGTTCACAGAACTCACTGAAAACTGTTATACTCATGATTATGGTTTGTTAGAGTAAAAGAATGTAGATTAAATTCAGCCAAGGGAAGAGAACCATGGGCAGAATCTAGAAGGTTCCAAACATGGAGTTTCCAGTTGTCTTTTCCTCCCAGCAACCATGTGTGACAATATGCATGTAGTTTTAGCAACAAGGGAAGCTCACTCAAGACATGATGTCTAGAGTCTTTATTGAAGCTCCATCACATAGACATGGTCAACTTCCCACATGCCTGACCTCATTCTCCAGACCCTTCAGTGGTCCAGCTGATACCACATAACACAGAACCGCTACCAGAAATCCCATTGTTAGACTACCTGCCATGTCCCAAGATCCCCAAGTAAACAAAATCTTTTATCAGGCAGGACATTCCAAGGCATTAATGATTACCTCTCAGGAACTGAGCACAGAAGCCAGACTTCTTCTTGGGCAAGGTTAAATTCTTTACTATGGTATGTATGTATTTTTACAGAAGCATACTTCACTTTATTGTGCTTCACTTTCTTGCACTTTGCAGACACTGTGGTTTTTACAAATTGAAGTTTTATGGTAACCCTGTGTAGAACAAGTCTATTGATGCCATTTCTCAAAGAGCATTATTTTTTCACTGAGGTATGTACATTGTTTTTTTTTAGAAATAATGCTATTGCATACTTAATAGACTATAGTATAAACATAACTTTGATATGCACTGGAGACAAAAAATTCTGTGACTGTCTTTATTGAGATATTAGCTCTATTGCAGCGGTCTGCAACCAAACCTGAAATATCTCCAAAGTATGACTATAGATAAAATTCCTGTAAAACCAAGATTCCTAAAGATCTGGGCCATATAGTATGCAGAGTCTCCCTTTGATCTGCAATAAATCTAAGACCAATATTACCAATAGCCTCCTTTAATAACTGAAAAACGGATTTATATTTTCTGTGAAGTTGAGACCATGTATTTCAATATAACTCAACTATTAGGACTTAGAACCTAGACGATCTTTATAAACCTAACTTAGGTGTTTATTTCAGTAAATGCTTGCCCAGAAAATAAGTCCATAAACCAATAAATGGTTCACAATTTGCTTCAGCAAAGTCATGAAAATCAATTTATCCAGGCAAATAGTTTGTTCATCTGGGCAACAGTTGCTCTATTGGGCAATGTATTATACACTTAAGAAAACTGCTCACTTTTCAAAAAATAGATTGCTCACCAATACCTTTTTCTTACTGTGTTCACTAATTCTAAACTTATAATAAAAACTAAATTATTCATTTGAAAAATACCTTAGAATAAAAAAAAAGAAGTAAAATCCCAAACATCCAATGGTCTGCATTTTAACTGGTTTGAGATGCTTCCAAATAAATTCAGTTTTTAAATTGTGTCACCAAGGCAAATAAACACATGTGAAAAAGTTAAATCTCTCTTTTACATTCCCCAAACAATAAATTAAACTATATCCCTTCCTTTATCCTATATACTTCCATACTCTCTGCCTGTACATTTCCTTCTGACAAATTCATCTACGATGCTGACCATCCAGAAACTCCCATTACTTAATTGCCTTTTAAAGTTGAGTCAGAATAGAGCAAGCCACTTAATAGTTATATTGAGCCCTTGTCTTGGTAATAGGTGAAAGCTATTGTTAACATTCAAAAAACCTAGGAAGATAAACAGAAATTTATAGAAGAATTTAGAATAGTTCTAAGAATGTAATCTGGAATCCCGCATGAAAATAATGGACGACAAATGCAGAGGATGAAGATCCTAAGATTGATTTAAAGTATCCCATTTTGCATAGGGAACTAAAGTGGTTTCAAAAAACTGAAAATGCTACATAATATCTTGTGAGATTCTCTCAACATCTTTGCTGTGAAAATAGATTATATTTTAGTACAGTCCTACAAGCAAAGAGAAGATGAATCCTTAAATAATTTCAGGAGTAGGTTAACTCTTTCATGAAACAATTAGATGTAAATCCTTAAACAGTTGTGTTGAATCTTCCTCTTCATGTTGCGTGACTAGCCTTAAGGTAGAAATAGAGAACTTAAAATGCAGCAAAATCTGGAATGGGAAATACATAGTCCTATTGCCAGATCTCTAACTACTTTTTAAGCATATTTAAAGAGTCTTAGAATAAACGTAGAATAAGATCCAGGAAAAACTGACGCAGATAGCCTTACAAACAAAGCAACTAGCTGCTCCCATCCAGTTAGTATGTGCCAGGAAAGAGAGTCTTTTGAAAAAGACATCTGCAGAAACTGCAGGCAGAAAACAACATTAGGTAAACAACTGTCCCGTGTTTGCTAAGAAACTGAATAAGAAATAAAATTAAACAGCTGGTCAGAAGGTGTTAGTGGGAACCAAGTGCTTAATTTCCTATTTTATCCTTAAACAATCATGGGAGAAATTTGTGTAAATATTGTGACAACTCTATAAATTTTTGATAGATGTAGATATGGAATATGAACCTTAAACACCTGTCACTGTTACACAAACTCTGCCTCAGATACCCACAGATACTTGCCGTGCTCCAGCCTATAATCTTTACACTGGTGGCCCTTGACAAGAGAGAATAAATATTTACTTTTCTTTTTCTGGAAAACACAACAATATATTGAGACAGTTATGTTTCTGAGGTTTACCAAGACACTGTCCTACTTTTCAAAGCCTTTAGCCAAGGACGCTAAGGATCTTAGATTTCCCTGAAATTCTAGTATTATCCAACAATGCAAATGACCTCTTGGTATGTTCTAAACATGAAGTGAACTCTAAGATTGATTACAGCAATCTACCTGCTATTTTAGCTCAGAAAGAATATTGAACTTCCAAATTCATGCTTCAGTATTGTCAAAAGGAATATGTCCCCTAGGATATGATTTACACCTAAAAGATAAACTCTTACATCACTTTCTTCCTCAAACATTTCCATTCACATCTCCTTTTACTACCAAAAGAAACAGAAACTCAGAAGTGCCCTAGAATCTTTCTGATAACTGTCCACATTCCATGGACATTTATTAAAAGTTCCTTCCCTAGAAAATTTTGTGTTTTGAGGGAACATACTCTGTGACAGGAACAGGAAAATATGAGGCAGCATACAACAAATCTGTACTCACCACTAGAAAATATCTCCTTACCAGACACAAACCTCTGTCAAGATTGCAAAACTCATTTACTGAGCTTTCTGAGTATCTAGAAATAAGAGAGCTAATATATTCACTAGTAGCAAAAATGCTTTTGGGTAGCCCATGATTCATATTAAAGAAACCATGAGACTTCTTGATCTCAGAAAAAAATTCCTTAAAGAATAAAGATATTTTAAGTACTCTATTGGCTATATCTGTAAAAGTAAAGGCTCATACTAAAAGGAATAACAGCCAGAAAATGCCTTTGCTGATCTTTATACCAGTTAGGCAGCAATCACTAAGACCTTGCCTGGTAATACTCCAAAGTGCTCTTTGGAGAGTTTCAAAGAACCCATTATGGCTCAGCAATTTTCTCCAGAATCAGAAAAAAAGTTATTTGGAAAAACTATAGTTGTAAATAACATGATGATAAACTCTGCCACTTTTAAGACAGATCTGATGACATCAGAGGGCATCAAATGGGACCTCACATAGAATTTACATCAAATTACCCACCGCAGAAGAAACAAATTACCAGTGTACTCAAATCAACATCAGCAATCTACAGAAATAGTCGAGAATGCTTCTGGTGAATTCTAATATGTCACCGATATAATTTTGGTAAAACTGTAAAGGTATAATGTGGAAAGAGCCCAAGTTGCAGGATTCATTTAAGTATCTTGAAATCGATTTCATACAGCTACTCCCATCAGTCCTTCTGCTCAATTACTTCTTCCCCTCAGAGCTGGCCCTGCCACTATAATCCTGGCCCTGCTGGGAGAGGGGCATGGGGGGGTACATATCCCATAGCCTGGGCCACACTTCACACCCCAAAAATTTTTCAAAAATTTTTGATTATTTCACTATTCTCAAGATGAAATGAAACATTATTTTGCTGGATAGCTATGGCTATGTTGGTAGCAAAGATATTGTTAGATTTTTTAAATTACTATGGTTAGTAACATTAAATTTTCCATTATAAGAACCATTTTAAGTGTCAATTCGATAGTGTTAAGTATATTCACATTGCTGTGCAACAGATCTCTCAATCTTTTTCATTTTACAATACTAAAACTCTTAACCCACTAAACACTAATTCCTCATTCCCCTAGCCCTTGGTAAACAGCTTTATACTTTCCTTTTCTTTGATTTTAACTACTTTACATACTTCATATGAATGGACTCATACAGTATTTACCCTTTGTGACTTATTCACTTAACATATAGTCCCCAATGTTCAAACATATTGTAGCATGTAACAGGATTTCCTTCCTTTTTAAGGCTGCATAATATTCCATTTTATATATCAAACACATTTTCTTTATCCATTCAACTGTTGATGGACATTTTGGTTGCTTCCACCTCTTGGATATTGTGAATAATGCTGTGATAAACACAGGTGTGCAAATATCTCTTCAAGATCCTGCTTTGAGCACTTTTGAATATATACTCAAAAGTTATATTGCTGGGTGGTATGGTAATTCTATTTTAAATTTTTTAGGAAACTCCATATTATTTTCCATAATGGTCACACCATTTTACATTCCCAACAGTGTACAAGGGTTCCAAGTTCACTGCATCCCCAGTAAAACTTGTTATTTTATGTTCTTTTGATAGTGGCCATCCTTGGGTGAGAGCTAATAGCTCACTGTGATTTTGACTTACATTTCCCTAATGATTAGTGATGTGGAACATCCTTTCATATAGTTATTGGCCACTTGTAAATCTTCTTGGAAGAAATAGCTATTCAAGTCCTTTGCCTATTTTTAAATTGGGTTATTTGTTTATTATTGTTTGACTGTAGAAGCTCCTTGCATATTCTTGATATTAACTGCTTCTTAGATATACAATATACAATTATTTTCTTCTGTTCTATGGGTTTTTCACTCTGTTGATGTTTGTTGATACTTTTTGGAAGTTTATAACTTTTGTGTAGTCCCATTTGTCTGTTTTTAAATATTGTTGCCTATGCTTTTGCTGTCAACTCAGAAGAAACATTGCCAAATCCAAATTCCAGAAACTTTTACCCTATGTTTTCTTCTGGAATTTTAATAGTATAGGTTTTGTATTCAGATCTATAATTCATTTTGAGCTATTTTTTGTATATGGTATAAGGTAAGTTTCCAACTGCATTCTTTTGCATGTGGATATTCAGTTTTCCCCACAACATTTGTTGAAGAGACTGTGTTTCTTCTTTGTGTATACTTGGCACCTTGTCAAAAATCACTTGGATATATTTGCAAGGGTTTATTTCTGAGCACTCTATTCTATTCCATTGGTCTGTATATCTATTTTCATCCCAGTACCACATAATCTTAATTACTGTTGCTTTATAGTATGTTTGGGAACCGGTAAGTGTGAGGCCTCCACCTTTAACTTTTTTCAAGGTTGTTTTGGCTATTTGGGGTCACTTGAGATCTCATGAATTTTAGAACTTTTAAGAAATATTTCTGGGACTTCCCTGGTGGCGCAGTGGTTGAGAGTCCGCCTGCCTATGCAGGGGACACGGGTTTGTGCCCCGGTGCGGGAAGATCCCACATGCCGCGGAGCAGCTGGGCCCGTGAGCCATGGCTGCTGAGCCTGTGCGTCCGGAGCCTGTGCTCCGCAACGGGAGAGGCCACAACAGTGAGAGGCCCGTGTACCGCAGAAAAAAAAAAAAAAAATTTCTGCAAAAAAGTGACATTGAGATTCTGATAAGGATTGCATCAAATCTTTAGACTGCATTGAGTACTATGGACATTTTAATAATATTAAGTTTTCCAATCTATAAGCATGGGCTGTCTTTCCATTTTGTAAATTTTTTTGTTGTCCGGTCTTCCTTCATTTCTTTTAGCAATGGTTTGTAGTATTCAGTGTCTTTCCATCAGTGAAATAAAGTCTTTCACTTCCTTGGTAAAGTTTCTTCCTAAGTATTTTATCATTTTTGTGCTATATTAAATGAGACTGCTTTCTTAGTTCATTATGAGATTTGTCATTGTATAAGAATTCAATTGATTTTTGTGTATTGATTTTATATCCAGCAACTCTTGCTGAATTTGATTATTAGTTCTATTTTCTTTTGTGTGGGTGGTTGTGTATAGAATCTTTTGGGTTCCCTACATATGATCATCTCATCTGTGAACACAGAAAATTGTATTTCTTTTCCAAGTTTTATGCCTCTTATTTTTTTCTTGTCTGATTGCTCTTTCTAGAACTTCCAGTACTATGTTGAATAGTACTGGCAAAAGTCAGTATTGTTGCCTCATTCTTGATCTTAGGGGAAGATTTCAGTCTTTTCCTATGATGATGTTAGGTGTGGGCTTTTCATATATGGTTTTATTATGTTGAGATAATTTCCTTGTATTCCTACTTTGTTGAATGTTTTCATCATGAAAGAGTGTTGGATTTTCTCAAATTATTTTTCTGTATTAGTTGAAATGATTATATGTATTTTCTCCTTTATTTTATTAATGTTATAAATTACATTGATCAATTTTTATATATTGAACCTTCCTTGCATTCCAAGTATAAATTGCACCTAGTTGTGATGTATGTTCCTTTAAATGTGCTGTTGTTTTCCAGCATCTTGTTTAGGATTTATGTGTCAATATTCATCAGGAAAATTGGCCTGTAGTTTTCTTTTTTTGTGTGTCTTTATCTAGCTCTGGTATCAGGGTAATGCTTGCCTCAAAGAATGAGTTTGGGAGTGTCCTCTCCTCTTTGATTCTTTGGAAAAGTTTGAGAAGGATTGGTATTAATTCTTCTTTAAATGTTTGGTAGAATTCTCTAGGGAATCCATCTGGTCCTGGGCTTTTCTTTGTTAGGAGGTTTTAATTACTACTTCAGGCTTCTCTCTAGATATAGTTTTGTTCAGATTGTGCAATTTTTTATGGTTCAGCGTTGTATGTTTCTAAGAAGTTGTCTGTTTCTTCTAGGTTATTCAGTGGCATCTAATTGTTCATAGTAGTTTTTTTTTTTT
Source organism: Lagenorhynchus albirostris (assembly GCF_949774975.1). Lineage (NCBI taxonomy): Eukaryota > Metazoa > Chordata > Mammalia > Artiodactyla > Delphinidae > Lagenorhynchus > Lagenorhynchus albirostris. Next base: position 43,727,078 of record NC_083099.1, on the reverse strand, counting down.
ATAATTCTTGTTTCTTTGACATCAGTTGTAATGTCTTCTCTTTCATTTCTGAATCTGAGTCTTTTTTTGTTCTTAGTTAGTCTAGTTAAGGGTTTGTCCATTTTGTTGATCTCAAAAAAAAATCTTCATGGTTTAATTTTTTTTTTCTGTTGTTTCTCCTTTCTCTACTTTATTTCTGGACTAATCTTTACTATTTCCTTCCTTCTGTTGACTTTGGATTTAGTTTGTTCTTTTTTAGTTCCTTGAGGTGTAAGGTTAGTTTGTTGATTTGAGATCTTTCTTAGTTTTATTTTATTCATTTATTCATTTACTTTTTATTTATACATTGGGTATTTATTTTGTACAAAGCATTGCTCAATTTCCAAGAAATATTATTGTGTGAAAAAAGCAGCAGTCCAATAAGATACTATTTATGTATCTTCTTCTAAAATTTTTATTGGAACATAGTTGATTTACAATCTTGTGTTAGTTTCAGGTGTAGATCTTCCTTATTTTTAATGTAAATGTTTATCAATAGAAACTGCCCTCTTAGTACTACTTTTGCTGCCTCTCATAAGTTTTGGTAGGTTGTGTTTCCATTTTCTTTTGTTTCCAGATTTTTTAAAATTTATCTTATGATTTCCTCTTTGACTCTTAGATTTTGAGTGCATTTTAAAATTTCCACATTTGTGGGTTATCCTGTTTTTCTTCTCCTATTGATTTCTAGTTTAATACCATTGTGGTCAGAGAAGACACTTTGCATAATTTCAATCTTCTTAAATGTGTTAAGAACACTTTTGGGGGCCTAACGTGTGATGTATCTTATATATTTACCTTACCAGGGAATTTTATATTCTTGTGTGGTTTGTGTTGCTGTTTATCATCCTTTCACTTCAACTTGCAGGACACTTTTCAGCATTTCTTGTAGGATAGGTCTACTGGTGATGAACTTCCTTAGCTTTTGTTTATCTGGGAAAGCCTTAATTTCCTCTTCATTTTTGAAGGACAGTTTTGACAAATATAGTATTCTTGGTTGATCTGTGTTTCCTTGGAAGGAGGGTCTAAAGCTTCATATTTTTTCCTCTTGCTGATGCCACATCTAGATTTTACATCTAAACCTGGGAATTCAAACTTATCATTTTAATGACAAGGGCAATGATTTTTATTGAGACCATACAAAAGAGCTTTGCAAAGCCTTGTAGTAAATAAAGACATTTTATTGTTCCTTTATCTCCATTTTCAAGAAAAGTAGAGAGAGCTACTGACATTTTCATATTCATTCTGTTCAAACAATCTGACAGTTTTGGGCTTTCTTAGCCAGTCATGTTATTTCTGGTCTGTGTGACCTTTAGTAATCATTGATTCTCACAATACAACTTATCAAGGGTTATCCTATAAAGTTGGATATTTCTCTCCCAATTTTGGACTTTACATTAGTTACAGATGACATGATGAAGTCTTGAAAGGACTCATGGAATATACACAGCCATATTACATCCAGGTATGATCTGCCTGTCCTCAGGAGTCTTCAAAGTAGTAGTCACAAGCTCAAAATCTGAGGATTTCATTTTAGAAAAAGATATTAAAGATATCAAAAATGTCTTAGAATCACATTACACAAGACCTTATCTTATAATTTTAACCAGTAGAATAGAAGTTAATTACCAGGAAGTAGGGCCTTGGATGTATGACCTCCTAACAGAGAAGACACATGTTTTCACTATTCATCATCTGTGTATCCATCTCAAAGATTTAAAACAACAGATTCTCAAAAGTTCTCCATAAACAGAGAACTATCATAAGATCATAAAACTATTTTGACCTAAGAAACTGGATCAAGTTCTTACCTTTCTTTTTGTTTTCTTTCTGTATCATTTTTGTTTTCTTTCTGTATCATTTTTGTTCAGTTGGTTTTGGCTTTCATTTTGTTTTGATTTATTTTTTAGTGCAGTCATTCTACTCTGCCTTTAGTGCCACTTTGTCATTTTAAATCAAAAGATGTTTCTTTCATGTTAACGCTTTTTCCCTATACCTATGGATACTATTATTTATTTGCTGATATCAATAGCTAGTTAAAAGTGGTCCACTCAATAGTGAAATGCTCAGAAATATACTGGGTTTTAGGTGAACTTCCATTTCACTTTGGAGAACTTATCTTAGTCTCTATATTTTTGTCAGGAAGATCAGAATATTCATTCTGAGACAAGGCATGGAAAAATAGCCTTAATGAGTTTTTTAAAATCAGTATCATTCCAGACATGACAAAAATAGGCTTATACAAAAACAGAAAAAAATGATTTGTGAAACAGGCACACAAAGACTCAAGATAGGTACTAGTGATAGAATAATATTTGTGTCATATGGCTGTGTCATGAAGAAATATTAACATGCAAAGCTCAGACAAAGACCACTGTGTGTCCTTTCTTTATCCCTCTTCTTTAGCTGAGGTTAGAGTTGGGGAGTTAGTGGGTGGAGGTTACTTCCTTTTAAAATGAGAAATAAAGTACAAGTTGTTAAACAATCCCAATGCAACTTAGACAAGAAAAATCTCCAAGGGTGGCTTTTAATTTTTAGCACTGCATTTGTGGAACTAAGGCATACTTGGTTCCAAGCAAAACGTTCAGGAACATATTGCCTCAAGTACTGACCATTCTGTTGAATATCTGCTACCTTGGGGCACTAACCTTAGGTTTATCTCATACGGTCAGTTATAATTCTACGGCCCCTCTAGGTATCCTCACAGATTTTTACAACCATGGCTTACAAATGGAGTAATTTAGATGATTAACCATGGGGAAAAATTATATTCTAGTTCAAGAGGAATCTAACAAACTCCTAGTTTATCCATTCCCCCCTTTCCCCTTTGGTAACCATAAGTTTGTTTTCTATGTCTATGGGTATATTTCTGTTTTGTATATAAGTTCATTTGTATCTTTTTTTTTTTTTTTTAGATTTCACATAATAAGCAATATCATATGATATTTGTCTTTCTTTGATTGGCTTACTTCACTTAGTATGATAATCTCTAGGTCCTTTCATGTTGCTGCAAATGACATTATTTCATCCCTTTTTTATGTTTGAGTAACATTCCACTGTATATATACACCACATGTTCTTTGTCCATTCATCTATCAATGGATATTTAGGTTGCTTCAATGTCTTGGCTATGGTAAATAGTGCTATGAACATTGGGGTGCGTGTATTTTTTCAAATTGTAGTTTTCGCCAGATATATGCCCAGGAGTGGGATTGCTGGATCATATGGTAACCCTATTTTTAGTTTTAGTTTTTTTGTTTTGTTTTTGCAGTACATGGGCCTCTCACTGCTGTGGCCTCTCCCGTTGCGGAGCACAGGCTCTGGATGCGCAGGCTCAGCGGCTATGGCTCATGGGCCCAGCTGCTCCGCGGCATGTGGGATCCTCCCGGACCGGGGCATGAACCCGTGTCCCCTGCATTGGCAGGTGGACTCTCAACCACTGCGCCACCAGGGAAGCCCTAGTTTTAGTTTTGTAAGGAACCTCTGTTCTCCATAGTAGCTGTACCAATTTACATTCCCACCAACAGTGTAGGACGGTTCCTTTTTCTCCACACCCTTTCCGGCATTTATTTATAGACTTTGTGATGATGGCCATTCTGGTATGAGGTATGAGGTGATACCTCATTGTAATTTTGATCTGTATTCCTCTAATAATTAGCACTGTTGAGCAGCTTTTCATGTGTCTTTTGGCCATCTGTATGTCTTCTTTGGAAAAATATCTATTTAGATTTTCTGCCCGTTTTTAAATTGGGTTGTTTTTTGATATTGAGCTATATGAGCTGTTTGTATAATTTGAAGATTAATCCCTTGTGGGTTGCATCATTTGCAAATATTTTCTCCCATTCTGTATGTTGTCTTTCTGTTTTGTTTGTGGTTTCCTTTGCTGTGCAAAAGCTTTTAAGTTTAATTAGATCCCATTTGTTTATGTTTATACACTACTATATATAAAATAGATGACCAGCAAGGACCTACTGTTAAGCACAGGGAACTATGCTCAATATTTTGTAATAACCTATAAGGGAAAATAATCTGAAAAAAATAGATATATATGTATGTATAACTGAATCGCTTTGTGGTACACTTGAAACACAACATTGTAAATCAACTGTACTTCAATTAAAAAAATTCTTAGTAAAAATAAATAAATGAATAAAAATAAAATGATAATCTAACAAATTAGTGCACAATGTGTTGTCTGTTCACAAATAAAGAATTCTCAACTGCCATTTTAAGTTCCAGCGCTACATCACTTCAAACTCTGAAGACATTCAAAAAATTACAAGGATTATCCATGCCATGGCAAAGAGAGTTATTCAGGTGTGGACAGTTCCACCAAGACTACTGACTTCCTGAGGAGAAGAGTAGCTGAAAATGGACAAGTAGTTAAATATAACAGAGCCACTATCTATTCTCTTTCAGTCTCCCAAGCAAGTTCTTGTGCTGTCATTGATGAAGCATGTTGTATATATACTCCTAAAGACTTGTCCAAAAGCTTTAAAATTTCCTAATGGATTTTAGATGGAAATGTTGAAATAATGAGAAAAATCAGACTTCTCAAACAAAATGATGCCAAAGCTGATTTCCCCTGGCTTGGCTTCAACCTATGTTCATTAATGAGATTTGTGAAATGAGGGGACTGGCTCAGGATTGTACTGTAGTTCTTAATAATTATATTCTTTCTAGCCTGTATACTCATTACCATGTACAAGGAAGGGTGTGATCTCCAGAAATTTAAATTTTGTGATATAGCTGTTATCTTGCTCAAACCACAGTGCAGGTCTGGATTGAATGGGCCTCCAGACAGTGATGTCCTATACTCCAGCTCTAGGTGTACTTTGCCTATCTAAAATAATGTATAGGTCTGTTTCTACACTCTCTATTATGTTTCATTTGCCTACTAACCTAAGTTGTACTAATAGCACAGTAACTAAGAAGCTACTGTAGCTTTACAGTCTAATTTGTTATCTGCTTTTTTCTTGATTCATCTTTGAAGATGTTCATCATTTTGATAATCTTTTCAAAGAACCAACTTTTGGCTTTTAAAATTTTTTGTTTAAGCTTTTTAAATTTTTTTAATCTGCTTATCTTTATTCTTTCCTTCTACCTTTCTTTGGTTTCATTTCTCTGTATTTTTCTAGCTTCTTAAGAGGAAATTTTGATATTCAGGCTTTTAATATTTCAACATTGTTTATAAGAAAATGTATACAATCCACCTTCATCTTTCAAAAGTATTTAATTCTGATAATAATTCTAGGTTACTGTATTTTTCTTTCAACATCTAAGATATCTTTCCTTTGACTCTTGACATCCATAGTTTCTGTTGAAAAACTTATGTTTTTGTAAAAGTATTGTGTCGTTTATTCTCTTGCTACTTTAAGGATTCTACCTTTATTTCTGGTTTTAGGAAGTTTGTGGTAATTTACACATGATTCTGTTTGTATATTTCCTTTATGGAACAGGACCTAGCTTCTTGATTCTATGGGTTAAAGCCTTTCTTTCTACAGTTCTGGAAAATTATTACATATTATCTTTTTGAATATTGCTTCTTCCTCAGTCTCACTGTCCTTTAATTCTGGTATTCCATTTAGATTTAGATCTTTGTCTGCATTCCATAGCTCTCTTATGCTTATGTCTGCGTTTTTTCCTTTGTTTTTTTTTTAATGTTCATCTCTTTATTTTTTCCTCATAATTTTCTATTCTGTAGTCTTTCAGTATTCTGCTTTAAACACAATCAATGATTTCTTAATTTCAAATATTTTTAAACTCTTGTTTAAATTCTCTAATTCTTCATGTATTTAGTTGATATTTTCCTTTGTTTTCTTCAATAAAATAATCATAATTATTTTTAAAGTCTGTGGTTAATAACAATTGTATCTGAATCACTTGGGGGTCTATTTTTATTTTTTCCCCTGCTTTTGGGACATTTCTTCTATATTTTAGTATGCTTCATTTTTTTATTTCACCTTTTAATTTTTTATGATAACATTACTGATACATGAAAGCTTTTATGCATAAACTTATTGAACCAGATAGGTTCTGCCTAAATCTCATGTAAATAAATCTGCCATGTCCTCTCTTTAAAATTTAGGAAATACACATATTTTTAAAAAGAAAATAATCAAAACTGAGATGCCTATAACTCAATTGCTACAAATTTTTGATGCTATAGCATGCATTTTATTCGGACAGTTATTTATATCTTTTAACATTTTATTTTGAAATAATATTCAACTTTCAAAAAAGTTAAAAAAAATACACAAAATAATCCTATGTACACTTTGCCCAGATTCAAAAAGTTATAACATTCTCCCTTACTCCTAAATCCTTTATTTAGCATATATCCTAAGACCAAAGCATTTCATTTGAATAGGGATGCTGTCTGTATTTATCAGGCTTAGAGGATTTAACATTCATACAAATATGAAATTCTTCATATCTCACAATAATATCCTATAAAGGATTTTGTTTCTTTGCTTTTCCCATAAAGGATTCAGTCAGGGTTAAAAACAAAAACAAAACCAAAAACTTGCTATTGTTTGCCATTTAGTTTCCCTTAATCTGAAAACTTTCCTCAGTGTTTCAATGTCTGTCTTAGCATTTGCCATACCAATTATTTCAGTTTGAAGTTGGTTGTTTTCTGACTTTCTTCCTCATTATTTGGTACAAGCTATGTATTTTTGGTTACAATAATATAATATTGATTATTCCTTCTCAGAGTATCAAATTTTCAGGCATATATACCTGTTTGTCCATTATTGGTTATGTTAATTTGATCATAGAGTGTCATCTGGTTTCTCTGTAGTTACTACATATTTACTTTTGAAGTTATTAAGTAATTTGTGAGGAGACATTTAAGCTCTGTATACACCCTGCTCTTGGTAGTTATAAAAGTGTAACATATATTAAAGTAACATTAAATGAGATTGTTCCTAGTATTTTCTCACGGATTTTCTAATTAGTGGTCATAGCACTAAAATCAGTTTCACGTCATAGCTTTAAAGTGTTACGTAAATTACTGAACGGCAAAAGAAAAGTATTTCAACTATTTAAAAGAGTAAAATAGTAAAATTTGACTTTTTGGTTTGTTTAATACATGACAGATAGTTTTCAAATTCTATATTTTGAAGCATAAAAATAAATATTTGGGAATTCAATGCAATTTCAGAGTATTAACCAGACTTTTTAACTTGTCACATGTTTCATTCATATTTTAGCCATAGTAAAATTACTTCACATTCCTGGTTAGAACAATGACAACAAACAAGCTTTAGTACCTCATTATCTGTGAAGTAATTTGTTTCCAAAACTCCTGTCTTTTAACTCTGCTATATGATATGCAGCAGTGTTATTGCCAGTTTAGAACAATTATTTTTTGATATGAACAAATTTAAAGAGCTATAGAGGAAAGACAAAGTGTTTTGTTATTTATCTGTTTAGCAATATAATTGTTAAAAATGTATGCTAGACTTTTAAAAAATTGAACTCAAATACAAAGTTTTAAATGTGGGGACTTTTAAACCTTTGCCTTTTTATAAAGCCCAGTTTCAGAAATTACTAATCGTCACTAAATACAAAGTAATTTGCAAATATATTTATTCAGATATCAAATTGGCTTTGACAAGGAAAAAAAGAATCAGTTACTGATGAAGCTGTAGTTAGTTTGAACATCAGTAATATTAGCACTATGGTAAAAAAAAAACATAGGATTTACATTATATAGAAATCTACGTCATAGTTTATCTCAATATCAAGACTCCATACAACACTTAATTTTTACTTTCTGCTCTATGAAATACGAAATACCACATTTTGCTATTCATTGAAAATGCATTCTGCCTATATTTCTACATAAGAGTAGACATGTAAAATATACTGACATAATAGGATCATTTTAATAGGGCTGTAATTAATATGTTGATAAAAATATATTGGGGAATCAATTCTGAAAGTCTTAGAAAACATGTTATATTATCAGACTATGATTATTAATAATTGCTAAATATTAGAGCTAAAAATATTTCTCTAAAATATATGAAACTGCCATTAATCTAGTATCTTATTTTCCTTTGGTGGGGGCATTATTATGCAAAACAACTTTTAATGAAAATAGAAAAATATATAAAAAGAATCTGGAGAAATAATTCTACCTAATGATTGAAAAATAACATTGTTTTTTACATCTTCTTCAGTTTCTTAAAAATGCGTATTGGTTTAAAAGCAAAATTTCCATAAAATAAAAACAAAAAATAAACTGTAATTTCATGGACAATAACTGGTGACCAGGCGGTCAGAAGCTCAAATTAAGAGGCTAGATAGATGATTACTATGAACTTAGACAACAGGCCAAGCAGAAGAGACACTGAAGAAATCTCACTTTTGAGATTTAGGAAATAGTACTAAGATGAATTTTTCCTCTCCTGAGTTCCAGATCTTCCTCCTAACTCCTCAGTATAGTAAATGAGAGATATAGTAATATGAATCATTGTCCCTGCGTTTTGATAATGATACTCAATTATACCAGAAAGAGACTGCAAAGTAAATCACTTATATACTTTTAAAATAAATAGCAATTTTACCTATGTCTTCTCTCTAGAATAAGTAATTAAAATTGGAAAATCCATATATAAATTTTGAAGACACAAAACGATAAAAAGTTTGAGGTGAATAGAGCATTTAGGATATAGACAAAGAGCGTATTTTCAAAGCTCTGCTCCAGAAAATAAACTTTCTTCTGAAAATAAAACTTTCCAGAAAATAAAACTTTCTGTTTTACTCTATGTGATTTTCTCAATCCTGTCCTCTATATTACTAATTTGGTTTTCTGTAGTATCTTTTGTGGATTCTCATGCCATGTAATATTTGAAATAATTTTTAGTATGCTTAAGCTGATTTCTTACTACTGCTGGTTTCATTTTTTATTTCTCCCACTGAACTCTAAGACTTACAGAATCAGATAATACATATACAAAATAATGTAGAGACATTTTCCTGGAGAAATTAAAAAATAATAATAAATGCAAAAGAGAAGAATATATAGAGGCAAAAACCTAACTGATGGGAAATAATATAGAAGAAGTCCGAGAGTGGTAGGTCACATTGCCCCAAAATATATTGCTTACATCTACTAATTTTTTCTCACTAAGTAATAAATTTTTGTATTTGGTTACCCCTTTACAAAGCTATTTTCTATAAATAGTATCATTTCATTTAGTTTGATTGCTCTTCTAACCAAATATCTAAAGATGAAACAAACCACGTCTTTCAAATGTGTATGACATATATAAAGTAAGGACTATGATACATTCAGTAACTTTCCCAGACTCATATACTGGCAAAAGCATGAGCTGTTGCTCAGAACTAGTTATACTCTCGCATCATAATTAAGATAGATTGAAACAGAGAAGTTTGAAGCTCCATCTCCCTGAGGATATTTTTTTACTTAAAATCATGTTTATATTAGCTCATTTGCCGAATTAATATTTCCTGTATGACTAAAACAGTCTATTAGAAAGCTGACCCTTCTGTCATAATATATGGTAAGTGTTTATAACACTTGATGAAATATCACATTAAGTAATGATGCCTACTTCATAAATTTCCAGTTACACTCTTCGATCAGATTCATTGCTTAGGACATGAAATTTATTTCATAACAAAACAAATATGGTTTCACGTGCTACTATTATCATATGTAAAATGATTAGAAAAATGTCAAGAGGGGGCAGAGAGAGAAAGAAAGAGAGAGGCCGGGGGAGAGGGGAGAATATAAAACATATTTAATTTTCTTAAGTTATTTTGAATTAAAGTGGTTTTCCTTTTGGTTTTTTTTGTGGTACACGGGACTCTCACTGTTGTGGCCTCTCCCGTTGCGGAGCACAGGCTCCGGACGTGCAGGCTCAGCGGCCATGGCTCACAGGCCCAGCCGCTCCGCGGCATGTGGGATCCTCCCGCACCGGGGCACGAACCCGTGTCCCCTGCATCGGCAGGCGGACCCTCAACCACTGCACCACCAGGGAAGACCTAAAGTGTTTTTTTTTTAATTTTTAATATTTTCAATTCTGATTTTTCAAATGGCATAAGTGTTATCTGATTCAAGTAAGTGAAAAGGCAGTTACTCTGTACATAACAAAAGGATTTTGACCTTAATGGCTGTGAGCCAGGGTGTTCCAAGGATAAAAAGTAGATGTGAAAAACCATGGACATAACTGGTGTGCCAGTAACCAATCAATCTTAAAATTAATGATTGTGGGAATCTGAGGACAGATGATGGATATTGTACTCTTGGACATAACTATTTAGACATGACCATTTAATAGGTAAAACTGACATCTTTGAACTGATTTACTGAGAAAAGGTTGTATAAGTCAGACATAACAGTAGTTATTCTGAAGTGGTAAAGCGTATTTAGTTTAAATCATGGTACTATCATTGAATTAACAGTGGCTACTCATGCTCTAGTCATGAAGCAATTCTTCCAGCCGTATTATTCCTAGAATTGTAGCAGAAACAAAAATAACACATTCAAGTAAGTGCTCTAAGTTTGTGAATTTTGTAATACGAATGCCCTCAAATTAAAAGGGGTGCATGCCTAAGTGAGCATATTGAATATAAAGTAATTTAATACAATCAGATTTCATTCTCATAGTCTGTGCTTTCTCCATGTATTGTTTCCAAATTGAATTAGCTTATTGAAGATCATACCATAGTTAAAATTTTTATATTTGTGTAATTTTACTCACCATGTTAAATTTATTAATTATTTACAAATTATTTACAAAGGGAGAGCTAATAAGAGGGAATATATCTAATAGTATTTATCTGAGGTTAGTATTTAAAGCAGAATTACATTTTAACCACACTATGTATTATTATTATTATTATTGTTATTAACAAAGAGGTATGGGTCTAGAATGAACTGGGAAGTCTAGGGAAATTTTTTTTTTAAATGGAGCTGCTAAAATGACCATTTTAAAACCATAAACTGAAAATTAAGTTATAAATGAAAAACATCCAATTTCTCAGGAATGAAAGAACTTTCCTTAAAAATAATGACTATGTAGCTCTTTCAATAAAACCCGTAACTTTGAAATTAAAGCTTTTAATCCTTATCTTTTAGAGTAAGATTGTCAGTAAATTAACTTTTGTATATGAAATGAATAATGCTTCTTCATTTTCATGTACAAAGCTTTTAAATATAATCAAATTTGGTAAGAAATTTGTGGGCATCTGTAATTTGTTTACATGATATGACATCGTTCCTGCGTCTTTTTTAGTATGTCTAGATATTTGTCTTTTTGTAAATAATTTGCCTGTATAAAAAATAAAGCAGAAAGAAAAACATTAACCATTCAGTAAATATTTACTAATACTTACTCTGTGTAAGTCACTGAAGTGTTTGCCATAAACACAACAAATAAAAATCCTATATCTCAAGATCATATTTTAGTTTGGGTAAAGGTAGGGGTGGGATCAAGTAATATAAAATCCCCTAGCTACCTGAACATGTGTCCTGATCATCTTGGGCATGTTTTAGATTACCAGTAAAAAAAAAAAAAAAAAAGAAAGAAAAATTATATATAAAAATAAATAACAAATATACATATATTTTTTATTTATATATAAATACATGTATATTTATATACTAAATTATAAATGTATTAAATAAATATATAAATATATATACATGTATATATTTATATATAAATAAATATTTATATACACACACATACACAGAAAGAGATAAAATGTATTACTACTGTACTTGTTGCTTACAGTAGTGTCTTGTTTAAGCATTTACCCCACTGCTTAACTTCCACTAGGGAGGGTAGTGTAGTGGATTAAGCAGCTCAGTATCAGCTCCAAGGCTCATGTAGGTCTGGGATTATGATTTATGTCTCAGGACACACATTCTAATCTTATCACTAAGTCCTGTCTGACTTCCCTTGGGCCACCCTGGTTTCACTTCCAATTTACCCCTCTTTCTGTTTTATCCTCATTTCTAGCACCTAAAGATATAAATGCATGTTTCCAGTCATGAATTGGAAGCCTCAAATGGGGACAATTTTGATGTTAGTGTCATACTTCTCTGAAAGTGACAGGAATATGACAAATGGAACTGCCTTGCATTTGGAGAGAAGAGGAAGTTAATCCAAGTTGTGTAATTGCTGTATTCATATAAACCTTTCACTAAGTACAAATAAACCAGAAAAAGCATAAGAGCAGTCACAGAATTCCCCGTCATCATTTTATTTAATTTTGTTAGAATAATCTCAAACTTTGAAGAGAAGCATGAAAAGTCTTTATTACACAAAAACTTAAAACGCTACTGTTTCCTTTTATCACTCTAATGTCTCAATACTAAAGCACAAATAGTATCTATGAAATATCACTGTAATGGCAATAATACTGGTAATGCAATTTCAGTTTTAATTGTTCCTATAATAAAAATGAGAGAGAAAATTTATAAAAATATTATTGAGCATTTCCTTATCACTTCAGAAACAGATTTTACTTTTCTTCATATTAGTAAAATGTAACCAAGTTCAACAAGCTGACCCTTTCAGTTTCTCATATTAAATTTTTGGTTTGCTGTTTTATCTTGCTGCTGTCTCATCTCAGTAACTCACATTCAAAACCTAATTATCTGTATCAAAGCTCAGCCTCAGAAATCAGAACCATATGAATGTTATATGAAAGAATATCCCATAAAAGAAAGTCTCATGGTGCCTTATGATCTAGTCTTCTAATTTCAAAGTATCTTTGCCTTGCCAAATTTGATTCTTCTCTACCAAGTATCACTAATTATCAGACATCATGTATCATGAGATTCCTTCTCCCCCTATGTTAGTAAAATAAAACTCACTATCATCTTGCTTGTTCTTCCTTGTTGCTCTCTCTCAAATCCATTTCTTCCCATATATGCTGAAAAGCTTTCTCAGTCTTAATTACTCCAAGCCTGTATGACAATCACGACCTATATAAAGGCAGATGTCTGATCAAATCTTTGATTGCTTCTATGGCCTCAATTGTGGGTAAAGGAATAAAAGTTTCCTGGAAATTTTTTTAAAAAGCTGGTTTTTGTTCATCTAATTTTCTGAATGCCAGTAAGAAGATCAGCTATTAAAATGTCACAGATAAACTATAAAGTGACCAGTACGTATCAGAGGAGAATCAGAGACTGTATTAATCATGCAACAGAGGAAAAAATCCACAAGAATATTTGGCAGAAATGTAATGAGTTTAAGAAAGCAAATTGAGGACAAAATAGACAGACCATCAAGTTGATATGGAAGAGAGATCAAAACAGGGACATGCTGTGGTTTGCTTTCTTGCCACTAAAAGTGTGAAGTTTGAGGTGACCCAAAAACAAAGGGGGTAGTTTTAATAAAATAGTATTAAGGTTCTTATTAATGTTGAATTCCACATGTATCTTATAAAAACACACTGAATTTGCCACCCCACTGCCTGGTTATAGAATGAAAATAATGTAAATAAAGTAATTATAAGCTAGAGACTGAGGAACATGAAACTCTCACAAAGTATTATGAGAAGGTCTGGACAGGAGTCTTGATGGGTTTTCTACCAAAAATAAGAAATTACAGGAATGCGTATGCTAAAGGGTCCACTTGATCTTTCATGTTCAAGAACTTCTTGGGAATGGCAAACCTACTTTATCTGCCTGTGCTCTGAGCATGGGCTGCAGAAATATTAAAGTAGATGCTCCATAAAGACATATTTCATCACTTAATCTGCTGATAACATTGTTATATGCAAAGAAGCATGAAAGGAACAGGGTGGGTAGATGTATTAGTCAGGAATACATTCATAAGCCAGCTGGAAACAAAAAGAAATACTACTGACAGTTGGGTTTATTTGTATCATGAAGCTCAGAGCAAGTATGGTGGCTCAAAGTTGCCACTAGGAATTCAGACTGTTTCCAGCTTTCACTCTCACCTGTAGGGGCTGAGTCTTTTGTCATATGCTTGTGGTTTTATGGTTACATGTCTCCTCCTCCCAACCAAGCAGGAACACGCGGGAAGGGAGAATAAGGTATGATTGTCATCTGTAATAAAAAAGTAAGCTGCTTTCTAGAAAAGGCCATCTGATTATGTCTCATTGGCTATAACTATATTTCATGGTCTCATATTTACATAGCACATTCCCACCCTAAACAAACTGGAGTGGGGGTATGTTTCAGATTACCAGTAAAAAAAGTGGGGAGTGGGGGTATGTATGACAAAAAAATGCTAGCTAGTAATAAAACATTTATATCAGTTACAGTATCAGCTAATAGATTCCACACTCAAATAGGATAATTGAGGGGCATATTTATAATATATAATAATTTATAAATATTATAAATAAATTATAATATTTGGGTAATGTTAAGGAATATGAAAGAGATGAAAAATGACCCCGGGGAAGGCGGAAGATGGCGGAAGAGTAAGACGCGGAGATCACCTTCCTCCCCACAGATACACCAGAAATACATCTACACGTGGAACAACTCCTACAGAACACCTACTGAAGGCTGGCAGAAGACCTCAGACCTCCCAAAAGGCAAGAAACTCCCCACGTACCTGGGTAGGGCAAAAGAAAAAACAGAGACAAAAGAATAGGGACGGCACCTGCACCAGTGGGAGGGAGCTGTGAAGGAGGATAAGTTTCCACACACTAAGAAGCCCCTTCGCGGGCGGAGACTGCAGGGGGCGGAGGGGGGAGCTTCGAAGCCGCGGAGGAGTGCACAGCAACGGGTGCGGAGGGCAAAGCGGGGAGATTCCCGCACAGAGGATCGGTGCCGACCGGCACTCACCAGCCCGAGAGGCTTGTCTGCTCACCCGCCGGGGCGGGCGGGGCTGCGAGCTGAGGCCGGAGCGCAGGGAGAGGACTGGGGTTGGCGGCTTGAACATAGCCTGAAGGGGTTAGTGCACCACAGCTAGCCGGGAGGGAGTCCGGGGAAAAGCCTGCACCTGCAGAAGAGGCAGGAGACTTTTCCTTCCCTCTTTGTTTCCTGGGGCGTGAGGAGAGGGGTTTAAGAACGCTGCTTAAAGGAACTCCAGAGACGGGCGTGAGCCGCGGCTAAAAGCGCGAACCCCAGAGACGGGCGCGAGCCGCGGCTGAAAGCGCGGAATCCAGAGACGGGAGCGAGCCGCGGCTGAAAGCGCGGACCCCAGAGGCGGGCGGGAGACGTTAAGGCTGCTGCTGCCGCCACCTGAGGGGCCTGTGTGCGAGCACAGGTCACTCTCCACACCCCTCTTCCGCGGAGCCTGTGCAGCCCGCCACTGCCAGGTTCCCGGGATCCAGGGACAACTTCCCCGGGAGAGCGCACAGCGCGCCTCAGGCTGGTGCAAAGTCACGCCGGCCTTTGCCACCGCAGGCCCGCCCCGCACTCTGTGCCCCTCCGTCCCCGCCGGCCTGAGTGCGCCAGAGCCCCCAATCAGCGGCTCTTTTAACCCCATCCTGTCTGAGCAAAAAACAGACGCCCTCCAGCGATCTACACGCAGTGGCAGGGCCAAATCCAAAGCTTAGCCCTGGGAGCTGTGAGAACAAAGAAGAGAAAGGGAAATCTCTCCCAGCAGCCTCAGAAGCAGCGGATTAAAGCTCCACAATCAACTTGATGTACCCTGCATCTGTGGAATACCTGAATAGACAACCAATCATCCCAAATTAAGGAAGTGGACTTTAGGAGCAAGATCTATGATTTTTTCCCCTTTCCTCTTTTTGTGAATGTGTATGTGTATGCTTCTGTGTGAGATCTTGTCTGTATAGTCTTGCTTCCACCATTTGTCCTAGGGTTCTATCCGTCCATGTTTTTTTTTAATTTTTTTTTCTTAATAATTAATTTTAATAACATTATACTTTACCTTCGTTCTTTCTTTCCGTCCTTCCTTCCCTCCTTTAGACAACGAATCATCCCAAATTGAGGAGGTGGTCTCTGACAGCAAGATTTAGGATTTTTCCCCATTTACCTCTTTTAGTGAGGGTGTATGTGTATGCTTCTGTGTAAGATTTTGTCTGTATAGCTTTGCTTCCAACATTTGTCCTAAGGTTCTTTCCGTCCCTTTTTTTTTTTCTAAATAAGAAGTTTTTAATTCAATAACTTTATTATACTTTATTTTATTTTTACTGTATCTTCTTTCTGTCTTTTTTCCTTCTTTCCCTCCTTCCTTCCTTCCTCCCTCCCTCCCTCCCTCCTTTCTTTCCTTCTTGCCTTCTTGCCTTCTTTGCTTCTTTCTTTCTTTCTTCCTTCCTTCCTACCCTCCTTTCCTTCTTTCTTTCCTCATACTTCTACTAATTCCCTCTACTTTTTCTCCCTTTTATCCTGAGCCTGTGGATGAAAAGCTTTTGGTGCTCCAGCCAGGAAGCAGGGCTCTGCCTCTGAGGTAGGACAGCCAACTTCAGGACACTGATCAACAAGAGACCTCCCAGCTCCACATAATATCAAACGGCGAAAATCTCCCAGAGACCTCCATCTTAACACCAGCACCCAGCTTCACTCAACGACCAGCAAGCCACAGTGCTGGAAAACCTATGCCAAACAACTAGCAAAACAGGAACACAACCCCACCCATTAGCAGAGAGGCTGACTAAAATCATAATAAGGCCACAGACACCCCCAAACACACCACCAGACGTGAACCTGCCCACTAGAGAGACAAGATCCAGCCTCATCCACCACAACACAGGCACTAGCCCCCTCCACCAGGAAGCCTACACAACCCACTGAACCAACCTTAGCCACTGGAGACAGACATCAAAAACAGGAGGAACTACAAACCTGCAGCCTGCAAAAAGGAGACCCCAAACACAGTAAGATAAGCAAAATGAGAAGACAGAAAAACACACAGCAGATAAAGGAGCAAGATAAAAATGCACCAGACCTAACAAATGAAGAGGAAATAGGCAGTCTACCTGAAAGAGAATTCAGAATAATGATAGTAAGGTTGATCCGAAATCTTGGAGATAGAATGGACAATAGACTGGACAAAATGCAAGAATCAGTTAACAAGGACCTAGAAGAACTAAAGATGAAACAAGCAACGATGAACAACACAATAAATGAAATTAAAAGTACTCTAGATGGGATCAATAGCAGAATAACTGAGGCAGAAGAACGGATAAGTGACCTGGAAGATAAAATAGTGGAAATAACTACTGCAGAGCAGAATAAAGAAAAAAGAATGAAAAGAACTGAGGACAGTCTCAGAGACCTCTGGGACAACATTAAACGCACCAACATTCGAATTATAGGGGTTCCAGAAGAAGAAGAGAAAAAGAAAGGGACTGAGAAAATATTTGAAGAGATTATAGTTGAAAATTTCCCTGATATGGGAAAGGAAATAGTTAATCAAGTCCAGGAAGCACAGAGAGTCCCATACAGGATAAATCCAAGGAGAAATACGCCAAGACACATATTAATCAAACTGTCAAAAATTAAATACAAAGAAAGCATATTAAAAGCAGCAAGGGAAAAACAACAAATAACACACAAGGGAATCCCCATAAGGTTAACAGCTGATCTCTCAGCAGAAACCCTACAAGCCAGAAGGGAGTGGCAGGACATACTGAAAGTGATGAAGGAGAAAAACCTGCAACCAAGACTACTCTACCCAGCAAGGATCTCATTCAGATTTGATGGAGAAATTAAAACCTTTACAGACAAGCAAAAGCTGAGAGAGTTCAGCACCACCAAACCAGCTTTACAACAAATGCTAAAGGATCTTCTCTAGGCAAGAAACACAAGAGAAGGAAAAGACCTATAATAACGAACCCAAAACAATTTAGAAAATGGGAATAGGAACATACATATCGATAATTACCTTAAATGTAAATGGACTAAATGCTCCCACCAAAAGACACAGATTAGCTGAATGGATACAAAAACAAGACCCTTATATATGCTGTCTACAAGAGACCCACTTCAGACCTAGAGACTCATACAGACTGAAAGTAAGGGGATGGAAAAAGATATTCCATGCAAATGGAAGCCAAAAGAAAGCTGGAGTAGCAATTCTCATATCAGACAAAATAGACTTTAAAATAAGGACTATTAAAAGAGACAAAGAAGGACACTACATAATGATCAAGGGATCGATCCAAGAAGAAGATATAACAATTGTAAATATTTATGCACCCAACATAGGAGCACCTCAATACATAAGGCAAATACTAACAGCCATAAATTGGGAAATCGACAGTAACACATTCATAGTAGGGGACTTAAACACCCCACTTTCACCCATGGACAGATCATCCAAAATGAAAATAAATAAGGAAACACAAGCTTTAAATGATACATTAAACAAGATGGACTTAATTGATATTTATAGGACACTCCATCCAAAAACAACAGAATACACATTTTTCTCAAGTGCTCATGGAACATTCTCCAGGATAGATCATATCTTGGGGCACAAATCAAGCCTTGGTAAATTTAAGAAAATTGAAATTGTATCAAGTATCTTTTCTGACCACAACGCCATGAGACTAGATATCAATTACAGGAAAAGATCTGTAAAAAATACAAACACATGGAGGCTAAACAATACACTACTTAATAATGAAGAGATCACTGAAGAAATCAAAGAGGAAATCAAAAAATACCTAGAAACAAATGACAATGGAGACACAACGACCCAAAACCTGTGGGATGCAGCAAAAGCAGTTCTAAGGGGGAAGTTTATAGCAATACAAGCCCACCTTAAGAAGCAGGAAACATCTCGAATAAACAACCTAACCTTGCACCTCAAGCAATTAGAGAAAGAAGAACAAAAAAACCCCAAAGCTAGCAGAAGGAAAGAAATCATAAAAATCAGATCAGAAATAAATGAAAAAGAAATGAAGGAAACTATAGCAAAGATCAATAAAACTAAAAGCTGGTTCTTTGAGAAGATAAACAAAATAGATAAACCACTAGCCAGACTCATCAAGAAAAAAAGGGAGAAGACTCAAATCAATAGAATTAGAAATGAAAAAGGAGAGGTAACAACTGACACTGCAGAGATAAAAGAGATCATGAGAGATTACTACAAGCAACTCTATGCCAATAAAATGGACAATCTGGAAGAAATGGACAAATTCTTAGAAATGCACAAGCTGCCAAGACTGAATCAGGAAGAAATAGAAAATATGAACAGACCGATCACAAGCACTGAAATTGAAACTGTGATTAAAAATCTTCCAACAAAGAAAAGCCCAGGACCAGATGGCTTCACAGGCGAATTCTATCAAACATTTAGAGAAGAGCTAACACCTATCCTTCTCAAACTCTTCCAAAATATAGCAGAGGGAGGACCACTCCCAAACTCCTTCTACGAGGCCACCATCACCTTGATACCAAAACCAGACAAGGATGTCACAAAGAAAGAAAACTACAGGCCAATATCACTGATGAACATAGATGCAAAAATCCTCAACAAAATACTAGCAAACAGAATCCAACAGCACATTAAAAGGATCATACACCATGATCAAGTGGGGTTTATTCCAGGAATGCAAGGATTCTTCAATATACGCAAATCTATCAATGTGATAAACCATATTAACAAATTGAAGGAGAAAAACCATATGATCATCTCAATAGATGCAGAGAAAGCTTTTGACAAAATTCAACACCCATTTATGATAAAAACCCTGCAGAAAGTAGGCATAGAGGGAACTTTCCTCAACATAATAAAGGCCATATATGACAAGCCCACAGCAAACATCATCCTCAATGGTGAAAAACTGAAAGCATTTCCACTAAGATCAGGAACAAGACAAGGTTGCCCACTCTCACCACTATTATTCAACATTGTTTTGGAAGTTTTAGCCACAGCAATCAGAGAAGAAAAGGAAATAAAAGGAATCCAAATCGGAAAAGAAGAAGTAAAGCTGTCACTGTTTGCAGATGACATGATCCTATACATAGAGAACCCTAAAGATGCTACCAGAAAACTACTAGAGCTAATCAATGAATTTGGTAAAGTGGCAGGATACAAAATTAATGCACAGAAATCTCTGGCATTCCTATATACTAATGATGAAAAATCTGAAAGTGAAATCAAGAAAACACTCCCATTTACCATTGCAACAAAAAGAATAAAATATCTAGGAATAAACCTACCTAAGGAGACAAAAGACCTGTATGCAGAAAATTATAAGACACTGATGAAAGAAATTAAAGATGATACAAATAGATGGAGAGATATACCATGTTCTTGGATTGGAAGAATCAACATTGTGAAAATGACTCTACAACCCAAAGCAATCTATAGATTCAATGCAATCCCTATCAAACTACCACTGGCATTTTTCAGAGAACTAGAACAAAAAATTTCACAATTTGTATGGAAACACAAAAGACCCCGAATAGCCAAAGCAATCTTGAGAACGAAAGAAGGAACTGGAGAAATCAGGCTCCCTGACTTCAGACTATACTACAAAGCTACAGTTATCAAGACGGTATGGTACTGGCACAAAAACAGAAAGATAGATCAATGGAACAGGATAGAAAGCCCAGAGATAAACCCATGCACATATGGACACCTTATCTTTGATAAAGGTGGCAGTAATGTACAATGGAGAAAGGACAGCCTCTTTAATAAGTGGTGCTGGGAAAACTGGACAGGTACATGTAAAAGTATGAGATTAGATCACTCCCTAACACCATACACAAAAATAAGCTCAAAATGGATTAAAGACCTAAATGTAAGGCCAGAAACTATCAAACTCTTAGAGGAAAACATAGGCAGAACACTCTATGACATAAATCACAGCAAGATCCTTTCTGACCCACCTCCTAGAGTAATGGAAATAAAAACAAAAATAAACAAATGGGACCTAATGAAACTTCAAAGCTTTTGCACAGCAAAGGAAACCATAAACAAGACAAAAAGACAACCCTCAGAATGGGAGAAAATATTTGCAAATGAAGCAACCGACAAAGGATTAATCTCCAAAATTTACAAGCAGCTCATGCAGCTCAATAACAAGAAAACAAACAACCCAATCCAAAAATGGGCAGAAGACCTAAATAGACATTTCTCCAAAGAAGATATACAGACTGCCAACAAACACATGAAAGAATGCTCAACATCATTAATCATTAGAGAAATGCAAATCAAAACTACAATGAGATATCATCTCACACCAGTCAGAATGGCCATCATCAAAAAATCTAGAAACAATAAATGCTGGAGAGGGTGTGGAGAAAAGGGAACACTCTTGCACTGCTGGTGGGAATGTGAATTGGTTCAGCCACTATGGAGAACAGTATGGAGGTTCCTTAAAAAACTACAAATAGAACTACCATATGACCCAGCAATCCCACTACTGG
The DNA here is from genome assembly GCF_949774975.1 of Lagenorhynchus albirostris. Lineage (NCBI taxonomy): Eukaryota > Metazoa > Chordata > Mammalia > Artiodactyla > Delphinidae > Lagenorhynchus > Lagenorhynchus albirostris. The sequence continues at coordinate 43,705,747 of NC_083099.1, read as the reverse complement.
GCATATACCCTGAGAAAACCAAAATTCAAAAAGAGTCATGTACCAAAATGTTCATTGCAGCTCTATTTACAATAGCCCGGAGATGGAAACAACCTAAGTGCCCGTCATCGGATGAATGGATAAAGAAGATGTGGCACATATATACAATGGAATATTACACAGCCATAAAAAGAAACGAAATTGAGCTATTTGTAATGAGGTGGATAGACCTAGAGTCTGTCATACAGAGTGAAGTAAGTCAGAAAGAAAAAGACAAATACCGTATGCTAACACATATATATGGAATTTAAGAAAAAAATGTCATGAAGAACCTAGGGGTAAAGCAGGAATAAAGACGCAGACCTCTTAGAGAACGGACTTGAGGTTATGGGGAGGGGGAAGGGTGAGCTGTGACAGGGCGAGAGAGAGTCATGGGCATATACACACTAACAAACGTAGTAAGGTAGATAGCTAGTGGGAAGCAGCCGCATGGCACAGGGATATTGGCTCGGTGCTTTGTGACAGCCTGGAGGGGTGGGATGGGGAGGGTGGGAGGGAGGGAAACGCAACAGGGAAGACATATGGGAACATATGTTTATGTATGACTGATTCGCTTTGTTATAAAGCAGAAACTAACACACCATTGTAAAGCAATTATACCCCAATAAAGATGTTAAAAAAAAAAAGAAAAAAGAAAAATGACCCCAAGGTCAGAAATAACAGGGAGTCATTACTATGTCTAGATTGAAGGAAAAAGAAGGAACAATTACTGTTGCCCAGAGAGACAGAGCTATAATCATAGGAGCAATCCCCTGGACAGGAACTGTGTCAAACTACAGACCAGCAGAGAGGAAGAATAAGTACCCCAACTTCACTATCCTACCACCTCTGGTCTCTTGCTTATATCTACCACCGGTCAAGTCCAATCAGAAGACAGAGGGTAATGAACCCAGCAAAACAGTCTATACATTTTCTCTTCCTGGGGAAAGTGAGAAGGCTAAGCAAAGCATCAGACAAAAAGAAGGGGAGGCACATTTTTAGAAATAAATGGAGAATAGCCAGGGCAACATCCAAATACCATGTTAAGTTTGTGGGAGAAATGTTGATCAAAGAAAGATTTAGGAACATGCATGCCCTGAACTGAAACTTAAAGACAGGCTATGCTGTTAGTGCAAGTGGATAGCTTGATTGCATTGTTCAGTTAAGATGATCTTGAGTAACTGCACTCAAAGCAACCTACTTCTTCTATTTAACATTTATCAAATATAAATTTAGGTCATTATTCGGGCATTGATTTTTTTCCCAAACTTGATTTCATATATTATGAAAGAAAAGATTGAGGCTGACATGTTCACTTTTTGTGATAAGCAGAATTCTAAGATGTGCCCCAAGATTCCCATCCCACTGGGAACACCTTTTGTCAGATATTCAATTAAATAAAAATCTAAGTGCTGCTATAATGGTATTTTGTAGATGTAATTAAGGTCTTAAAGCAGTTGACCTTAAGATAAAGAAGATTTTCCTTGGTGAAGTTCTCTTGATCAGGTTAACCCTTATAAGGGTCAAACTCTTCCTGGTGAGAGATTCAAAGTCAGATTCTAAACATGAGATAGATTCAGTGTGAGGGAGTTTTTCTATTACTAGCTTTTAAGTTGGAGGAGGCCACATGGCAAGGAATGTAGATTGCCTCTGGGAGTGGAAAATGACCATTGGCTAACAGTCAGTAATGAAATAGGGACCTCATTCCTAGGGCTACAAGAAACAATTCTGCCAACAACTTGAATGAACTTGGAAGAGAATCCCAAACTCTAGATGAGAACAACAATATGGCCAACACTTAGCTGGATCACAGCCTTGTGTGAGCCTCAACAGAAAACCCAGTTATGCGGGGCCCAGACTACTGACCTTCAGAGTTGAGCTACTAAATTATGTTGTTTTTAAGTCATTAAGTTTGTTACACAATAATAGTAAATTATATACTGCTATATTTAAAAGCACAGGGCAATAAAAACAATACTGAATGAATAATTTTTATGTATGAATCAAATCATAATAGGAAACTTGTACACCATATAATTCTGACTTCTTATTTTGCAGATAATAGATGCTCTGAAAATTTACATAACAATTATTAGACAAGTAAAAAGAGCTGAACAATTCTGACCAGATGAATGTGAAATCTTTCTGTACTTCCTGCCCCTGTCTGTATGCCTCCCATTGCTGTTTACCTAGGTTTCCCCTCAAAATTTTTTTTCTCAAATAAATACTGCATTTTCTGAATTTTTATTCTTAACCAGTAAACTGATAAGAATTTTGGAACATGCATTTTTAATATAACTTTTAAATTGTTAGAAAATAAATAATCCACTAAGTTTATAGAACTTATAATTTTATTTCAAATAAATTTATACATTTAGCCTCCATCTATATAAGATGTATTGCAAAGAATAAAAAAGATTATAAATTTAAAGTTATATAGTAAATATGAATGCTTTTTTACATTAATATATATCAGGAAAATAGAATTTTAAAAATAATACTTTAGATGCTTTCCAGTTTACAAAAAGGACAAATGCCATTTTACTGAAACATATTTAATTTGGACCATTCTAGAAATAATGCCAAGTTTCTTGTTATTCTATATTCTGGTATACCATTGTTGAGTGTTTCCCAACCCATCGAAGCAAAAGCAAATAAATAATAAAGAAAAACACAAACAGCAACTTTCCATTTAATAAACTATCTTACAGCTAACAGAATGGCATGTCTTTTAAAATTTTATTTGATATATTTGAAATATGTTAACTTGCATATCAATTTCTATATCTAAAAATAACTTTCAATTAATTGACGATTTCTAGACTGTTTTAGGACAAACCAAATGACATCTAAAATTTTTAACACTGAGAATTTCTAAAAAAATTTAACTCTATATTAAAATATGTACAATAATGTTATTCTAGCAAATAAAATTGAAAACATAAAGTTAATTCAAACATATAAAATTATATTTAGAAGAAATTGTTTTTTTCTTTTATTAAGGTGGCAAGGTGATTATAGGATCAGAATTCTAAAGTCATTGGAAGTGATGACAGAACTTAAACTTGTATTGCCATTGTATTTCCAACTCCTAAGCTCAACTGAAAAACATGTCATTCAACTAGTTCCTAAAAAGCAGTGTGCTCTATGAGGCGTCTTCCTAAATCCAATTCATTTGTTAAATAGAAATATTTGATTTAATCATATATACATATATGATTATATATATATGTATAGATATATACAAAGAACCAGTTTTCCTTCAAATTTATATGATACAGAAAAATATCTTTCTAAATATGTATTTTCTAGAAACTAAGAACACTTAAAAATTTTCAACGATTTTTGGCATGTACAAAATTATCCAGGATTTTAATTGAAAATATTTTTTAAAACAAATCTTAAAAATTAGGAGAAAATATTTTCAAGATACTGGAATTTACATTAGCATTACCAGTAAAAGGTAATGAGTTAACTGAAATTTAAAGATCTTTATTGCCAGCAAATAAGTGCTTAGCTGACTTTGTGTAGGAGTATATTGCATTGTATTGTACCTAACTGTATTGTTTTCCTAAATTTGAACTACTAATTTTGCAAATTATCTCTAAGTTTAATTTCCCAGCAAGTTCATCAGTCACTTTAAATAACCTTTATTTCCCTTACAAAAAAATTAAAATGGAATTAAACCAAGAGAAAATTATCTTTTACTTTGGTAAAATTCAATTAACCGAACCAAAATATACACATAATTTATCATGGTATGACTGAATTTTGTTATTCCTTTTTGATAAATCCTCATTACTTGCATGTATTATAATTTTTTCTGCCATAACTTTTTTGATAATATAAATATAAAAGTATTCAATTTCAAAGATAAAAATAATCTTGTAAAAAATAAGGACACTAAATGAGTATTATCCAATCTAAATTAATATAAATAATAGATACTTATGACATATATGCAAACTAATGCCCAAACTCTAATTCAGTAAAAAGATAGTAGTTGTCTACTTTGTATTGTGACAAATTTTGTGGATTTACAAATACAATTAATTATTTAAAATAAGCATTTTTTGAACCTTATATATCCTGATCTGACATCTACATATCCAAGTAGACACCATTTAGAAGTTTGTTTCCAATTTACATTAACTGAACCTCTGTGACAGCTAGTATTTTATTTTTCCTTTTATTAGGGGCACCTATCTATTTTATACCCTCTTCCACTAGCCTATGAATCTACTGAGAGCTGAAACTTGGTATAATATCCATTATCCACCAAAATGTTTGTTGGCTTGCATGCTGTTAAATACTCAAGATAATTATTATTTTAACTGGATGTGTTTGTCAAGTAACAAAGAAAACCCACAAATGTTTTCAGAAGGAATTAAACAATTTTTACATGCTATTTATGCACATAGAGAGATGGACTTAAGGAAAAAAAAGATTTAATTGCTTATTAATGAGAGTCAGGAACACTAACTAGATGGTATAACAGATAAAGTCTAAACTCTTGGTGCCATAGCATGTAAAAAACGTAATGTATTTTTTTCTCATGTAACTACCCAGAGGGATATTTCTATATGAATGTTTCTCATGAATTACTTGAATTTAAGCCATAACTCAGAAACCAAACTTCTTCCATTTTTGTAGCTCTCTGCTCATCAAGGTCCTCAGGGTCCTCTCCATTTAGTTAGTGGATTGAAACAAACAACCCCCTCCCAAAAAATAAATTGGTGAAGACATTCCCACTTTTCAGCACCTCAGCCTAGAAATGATACTTCCACTTCCACTGCATTGTTGAAAACTAGTCACGTAGTCATTTTGATTCAAGAATGAGAAATGTAGTGTGGGTTGTTACCTTAAGAAGTGAGCACTGGTAACCTCTACCAGTGAATTTCCTCAATATTTTAAATTCTGCTGTGGAAAAAATGTAGAGTTTATTTTCATGATTTTTGTGAATTTTCTTCTTAGGGTAAGGAATTTTTACCCATGGACAGAGGGCATAATTTTGTTTGGAGAGCTATTTTTCTAATAAAGATCATCTTCTCCTGGGAGATCATTACTCTCTATGCTTTCTTATGAAGAGGGAATTATTTTTCCCTCTATCTATCTATGCTTTCTGCATAATGCTGTCTATAAATATGTGAAAAGCCACTATAAGGAGGGTAATATCATTAACTACCTTTATTAGTCTTGCTTCATTCTCCTTTTCTTTGTGGGCATGGTGAAATAAGGGAGGCTATTCATATTATCTGGAATAGAGATTTTCTGAGGTCAGTCTACAGTGAAGTTCCTCTGCAATCAGTATGATATTTTAAAGAAAAACTATTTTAAAATCCTTTCCCTCAGTAACATATGCTAGAAACCATTGCTACACCATATTTTATTCATGAACTTGCAATTGATTTTCAGTGTTTGCACAGGGTCAATAAGTTTTTGCCAGAATCTAACTTAACTAATTCACTAGTTATAATTTTATCCAGCTGCCATTGTTTTTCCTATCAAGACAAAAGAAAATGATTTTACCTTCTGGTTCAAGCCACTTACCTCATTGTGGACATCTTTTGTGTTTAATGTTCATTTAATTCTCCCACAGTTATAGAGTGTTTCTTTTCATGGTCTTCTATCTCTGTCATTTAATTATTTCAGTTATAGAAATCATACTCCTGACTTAGCATTTCCTATATCCATCTTATTATGTCAAAATGTCCTATTCCACAAATAATTTTGAAACTTAAAACTCATATTCCTCATTCCTTAAGAATTTTGACATACGGACAGTGAAATTTCTTATTTCCTTTCTTAATTTTGGTAGCCCTTATTCCAAAATTCTCAGTAATTGAAAATACTTTAATGTTCTAATGGTGAGCTTAATGATTCCCTCCCAATCTTCACACACAAAGATCATCCAAAGCACAGAGGACTGTTAAACCACCATTTATTGTTAAAAATATCTATGATTTTGAATTTGTCTGTTTTTTTCTTCCTTTTTTCCTTCTTTTGGATTACTCCTTTTTATTATACCATATTTATCCTGATAAGCTCTTTTTCCAATATCTTTTTTCTGTTGCACATTCAGGCTTCTGCCTGGGATCATTGTTTTTGTTCCAGAGCAACTTCCTATATTTATTTATTTGTTTTTCTTTTAGTGAAGATTGCTGGCAACAAATTCCTCAGTTTATGTTTTCCTGAAAATGACTTCATTTCATCTTTACATTTGAATATTATTTTCTCTGGGTGTGATAGTCTACACCGACAGATTTCCTTTCAGCATTTTAAAGATGTTTCATTTATTTTTGCCTTCCATCTTTCCTGTTTGGAAGTTAGCTGTCAGTCTTCTTATTGCTACTTTGAAGGTAATAGGTTTTTTGTTTGTTTCTGTTTGTTTGTTTACTTCTGTAGTGGCTTCTAAAATTTCTGTTTGCCTTTGTTTCTTGACAGTTTTAATATTATGTGCTTAAGAGTACTGTATTGGGGCAGGTTCCCAGGGAAACAAACTTGATGACAGATATTTGTATGCAGCAGATTTATAAAGGAGTACTTTTGGGAACAGTCAGATCTTATTTTGATGGAGCAAACACTCTAGGCTTCATAGAGTGGTGCTGCCCAAGGTCCTGTAATCAAACAAAGCAAAGAATAATGTGAAATATGTGTTTATTCCAGTGAAGATAGATTTCTGCCATCTCCATGTTGGAAGGATTCTGAGTCCAATATGCCACCCAAAGACTGATTGGTCCCTTTGAGATATGATGCCATATTTGGGGCATAGTTTTGGTCTCTTTTACTGGCATGTTGAACACTGAGCAGCAGCAATATCTGTATCAATTTGTCTATGTGGGTTCCCATGGGATTGGGACCCATGCATAATGCCCATTTCTAGCACTGTGGCTACTCCATCTATGAGTCGATTTCTGTAGAACTGGGGTGGGTAAGCACAATAAATACAAAGGCAAAGGGGACGGCTGACATCAGCTGGATGAGTTATACTGCTTACTTGGTTACTTAGTGTTCCTTCTTTAGTAGGTGCTCTCTGTTGGGCATTCATGGGCAACACAAATACCTTTATATCAATACTACATGCCTTCTTATATGTCAATCCATATGTCTCGTCCCAAGACCTCCTGTCCCCAACTACTATTGTTTTTCATTCCAAGACTCTGATCAACCAGTCAACAATTTGCCATTGGCCAAGTGTCCATTTACACTTAGCAAGGTTCTGCAACTCCTTGAATGTATAGGTCCTTTTCTGCCTTGGCAAGCCCAGTTCTTTTTAAAATAGATTACTCTGTTACATATTCCAAGTTGCTGATTTTCCAGGCAGGTTGTGAATATATATTCTGAGAGAGAAACAAGTAATTGTCCTATGCATCATGTTCAGGTAAGGAGAGGTGCTAGCTTCTAATGGGGAAAAGTGGGCTACTTCAGTATACTCAAAAGGTTTGGGAGATTCTGTGAATTGGTTTCCAAGTTCCCATCTCAGGTCTCAGAGACATTATCTTTTTCAATCATACTCTTTACCTTGGCATAATAGACATGGCACAGTTGAAAATTCAACATTTTCTGTAGTTCTGCTTTTCTGATCATTAAATCCTGCATATGACACTTAGAATTTTTTTTTCCTGGCTCAATTAACTTCCTTCCCAAGGGATTGTTATTGTTAATATAACAGTAATAATAGTTATTACATAAAATATATATAATCAGTATAATTTATAATATAAAAATTATAACAACTTATAATGTATCAGACACTATCCTATATTTTAGCCTCTTTGGCAAAAAAACAAAAAAACCCAAAACAAAAACAAAAAAACTTGTGCCAATGTTAAATATTATTACTCCCAATATCTATGTTTAAACCAAGTAATTGAGAGTTAAAGTAACTAGTACAATAATATTTGAAACATTGTTATTTTACACAGTGAGTAGTTGTTGAATTGTTTAAACCCAGATGTTGTGACCCTCAAGGCCACAATTCCAGGCACTACATCATACTGCCTTTTAAAAATTTCCTGTGCTTATCCTTCTAAACACCATCTTTGCATAAAGAATAATAATGCATGAGGTATACATATAATTCTCAAATCATACTGTATATTTTATTTGCTCATGTCAGACTATACATACCATTCATTTAAATTTTCTCACTTTACAACACATATCTTGAAAATATTTTTATGCCAGTATACTTTTTCCCTTATTTCAACGGTTGCATAATACTTCATTTTATAAGCAAAATATCCTTAGTTTTTGGTATAAAGATCGATGGCACATTAAACTACCATGATATTGGTTCATTATTTTAAAATGTGTTTTTTAATTGATGTATAGCTGCTGTACAATGTTATATTACTTACAGGTGTATAATATAGTGATTCACAATTTTTAAAGGTTATACTCCACTTATAGTTATTATAAAATATTGGCTATATTCCCTGTGTTGTACAATATATCCTTGTAGCTTACTTTATACCTAATAGTTTGTATCTCTTACTCCCCTACCCCTGTATTACCCGTGCTTCCCTCTCCCCACTGGTAACCACTAGTTTTTTTCTCTATATCTGTGAGTCTGCTTCTTTTCTATTATATTCACTAGTTTGTTTTATTTTTAGATTCCTCATATAAGTGATATCATACAGTATTTGTCTTTCTCTGTCTGACTTACTTAACTTAGCATAATGCCCTCCAAGTTCACATGTTACTGCAATAACATGCAAGAAAAAGAAATAAAGGGAATCCAAATTGGAAAAGAAGAAGTAAAACTGTCACTGTTTGCACATGATAAAATACTATATATAGAAAATCCTAAAGATGCCACCAGAAACTACTAGAGCTCATCAATGAATTCAGTGAAGTTACAGAATTCAAAATTAATAAATCTGTCACATTTCTGTACACTAACAATGAACTATCAGAAAGAGAAATCAAGGAAAGACTCCCATTTACTATCACACCACAAATAATAAAATACCTAGGAATAAACCTATCTAATGAGGCAAAAGACCTGTACTTGGAAAACTGTAAGACACTGATGAAAGAAATTGAAGATGACACAAACAGATGGAAAGATATACTGTGTTCTTGGATTGGAAGAATCAATATTGTGAAAATGACCATACTACCCAAGGCAATCTACAGATTCAGTGCAATCCCTATCAAAATACCAATGGCATTTTTCACGGAACTAGAATAATTTTAAAATTTGTATGGAAACACAAAAGACCTTGAATAGCCAAAACAATCTTGAGAAAGAACAGAGCTGGAGGAATCACCAAGCTCCCTGACTTCAGACTATACTACAAAGCCACAGCAATCAAAACAGTATGGTACTGGCACAGAAACAGAGTACTTATACACCAAAATAATATTTCTGAGATTCCTTCATATTTTTGTCTTTAGCAGCAGTTCATGCACTTGCATTATTTTAGAAAAATTTATTGTATGACTAGACCACAATTTATGTAACCATGCTACTATTGATGGGTATCTGGGCCCTTTACAATTTAGGGCTATTAAAAATAATACTTCTATGAATATTCTAGTATATGTTTTTGATAAACATATATACACATTATTTTCATTGGGAATTCTAAAGTTGTAATATCTTTAGTGGGTACTGCCAAAGAGTTCTCCAACAGTCCAAATTATTACAATTATTAGATTATAATAATTTCTGGTCTACCAGCAGAACAACAGTCTCAATTACTTCACATCCATGCTAACACTAATTAACAGCCAGGTTTTTTTGTTTTGTTTTTATAATTTCATTCATTCTCATGCATGTTTAGCAACATCACTGTGGTACTGTCAGTGAAACAGTGCTATATGAATATTTTCATTCTTTTTTCTTATAGGCACAGCTTACTGAGCAAAGAAATTGATATAATGATAGGGCCAAATTGTGTTTTCATCCCCCTTGTCCCCGTTTGGTTGAACTATGCTCTTCAATTTCAACTAAAACATGACAAAGACAGCTTATTCTCCTTTTCTAGGAGAGGAGGGAAGATAGCATGTAGGCTATTGAAACTCCCAGACTGATAATTATGGGGTTCCTATCCTTTTGTTTATGATACTCCCTTACTGTATGCACAGGTATACAGTCATTGCACTATCATTGACTGACTGTCATTGCACTATCTTGAATGTGGAGAAAGGAGTGTGGAGAAATGATGTGGTTTTTGTTGTAAGTGATGATACTCTGCCTTGAACCAGAAACATGTTTGCTTTCAGAATAGTAAAATATGTATATATAAAAAAAGTAATGTTAAAAAGGTATTGGACATTATTTTGCACATCTCTGGTGACTAATGCTGTTAAACAATTTTTCAAATGTTAGTTTACCACTTACATATCTTTTAAAGTGCCTGTTGACAACTTTTGCCCATTAACAAAAAACGACTGCCTGCTTTTTTATATTAATTAGTAAAAGTTTTGTTTCTTTTAATGTAATCTGGTTTTGAGTTCTCTGTCACACATATATAATGCAAATATCTTCTACCAGTCTTGGTTTGAATTTTCAGTTTCTTAATTGTGATATTTTGGTGAACAGAAACTCTGAATTCTAATGAAGTTCAATTTATCAGTATTTCCCTTTATTGTTAGTATGTGTGTGTGTGTGTGTGTGTGTGTGTGTGTGTGTGTATTTCCTTTTCAAAGTATATTAACCCAAACAAAGCTCATTATATAGTCTCTTGTTATTTCTAAAAGCTATATGGTTTTATTTTTCACATCTAGATCTAAAATATCCAATTTTTTTGATATGGTATTATTTAAGGGTCAACATTTATTTTCTCCCATATTCATATCCAGATTGATCCTAATTAATTTAATGAAAACCTTTTCTTTTACCTTGCACTTTTTTTAAATCACAGCTTTATATCTTTGCATTTGTTTCAATTATATTCCATTTGTCTATTTATCTATCTTTACATTCATACTACACTGTCTTAATTGTCATGGTTTTATTATAACCTTGATACCTGTTTGTGTAAATATTCCCACTTGATTTTTCTTTAAGATTTTCTTGGCTATTCCTTGAAACTTTATTGTCCATGTAAAATTGAGCATTTATTAATTTCGACCAAAAATTTTTTATCATTGCTATACAATTTTGACTAGGATTGAATTAATTATAGATCAGCTTGGGAGGATATTCACATTTTTATAATGCTGAATCTTCCAACTTATAAAATCCTCACCTGGGTGCATTTATGATATACCCATGGTAAGATTTGACCTAGTCAAATTAAGAATGAAGCAAATACCTTCTATCTAAACAAATTATTTTCTTTCTATTATTTTCCCTCACATACAAAGCACACAGTAAATATTTGCTTAATGTAATTTATTTTGTAATTAGTGATGAGCATGCCTGTACCATATTTATCATTCTCTTATATATGCCCTCTCAATTATCACTGAGAATATAAATTGGAAATAAGAGTACTTGAAAACCAGAACAAACATCCATCTATATCCACAGGAGGTAGTCAGTAAAGAGACAAATGACTCTCTCTTCTTTTTTTTTATTTTTCACACACTGCATACTTAAATTGACTATGCTTCATTTAAATTTCATTATTTTATAATTATCCTCTTTGAAATAAAGCTCAAAGAAGCACATTCTGAGTACAGTATATGTTTGTGGTCATGTAAAATGTAGTTAATGTCAAAAGAATACAATTGAGTCCATGCAGCAGGGCAGATACATTTTATCTTCCATTTTAATGTTTAAACACATTACAAAAAAATAAAATTTAGAATGTCTGTCTGAAATGAAATGGTTGAATAAAGAATGGGAAAAGAAAACCGATGCTATTATCCAATAGTAAAAAGAATATTCCATGATGGTAGGAGGTTTCAGAAAGTGGTTAAAGAGTTCTTCCAATTAAAATAGAGACTGATCAGACACCACTTTCACATTCTCACTGTGAGAGGCCTTAATATAGAAGAATTAATAGGCAGAATATTGAGAAAACCATACATGAAAATAAAAGAGAACACACTGAAAAACATTTTACGAACTCTTGATGAAAACAGGAAGTAAAAAGCAGGTAAAACACCACAAAAAGGACAGGCAAACCCACGAGACGATACCAACAGTAAATGTCTACTCTGAATTGGTAAATGAGAAAAAGACAGAAATTGCAACATTAAATAACACCTGTTAGCCTGATGGTCTTTCTGTCCTTTTGTCTTTGTTTTTCATTTATTCTCCACTAAATTCAAACTTTTAGAAAATTTAGTTTTCAAAACAGAGTGTTCTGCTTGCCCATTAATCATTTTTACTCTCGGTGATGTCACAAGGGAACCTACACTGTGCCTTGTCTGTGGTAGAATGCTGAGGCTAAGGTGTGTGAAGCAAAAAGAGTAGGGGAGATGAGTCAGACAAGATGCTGACTTTTGTATTTTTCCCCCTCTAAATAAAAATATGGCTGTATTTCATGCACACTTATAAGGGAAGAAATGGTGGTATTCTAGCCAATTCATCTACATTTTTATTTTTAAAGAAAACTTTAATTTCAGTATTCTTTTTGGAAGTTAAAATTCTGGAATTTTATCTAACTAACTAAAGATAATTAACACTTTAGTCTCTAATATAATTCTTGTCCCAGAGCAATGTTGAGAGAAATCTTTATCTCAGTCTCTGAGATTAACTATCTTTTAATATAATTGTATAGAAGGCATAGAAAATGAGGTCAGCAGGAATAAAATTTTATAACATAGCTCCAAGTATAGTTATCATATACCCCAATTTTGAAAGCATTCATAACCTATGTTAAATGAACATAATTTTAAAAAAGAAAAATTCCAATTTCTTGTCTTCTTCATTTTCACATATCTTTTATCAAATTATTTTAAAAATGAGAATTTAGTGTACATTTAAAATTTTGAATCAATTTTTTAAACAAAAATGTTGTTTTGTACACATATTAATGAAATATATGAAATTTTAAATAACATTCCCAGTATTCAATTGGTGAGTGGAAGGGAGAAGTGCTCATTTAAACATGTAAATTTAGGGGAAAAATGCAAATAAACTGGAGAGAACTTTATACTTTTCACCAAGACCTGGCCACAAAAAAACTTTTTGTTTCCTAGGATTACTAAACTTTGTCTTCTGAACAAGATAAAACTGCTATAACCATAGAAATTAAACTCTCCTTATCTTGAAGAGTTGTCTCAAGAAAAAAATATATATATAGCATTTATCTGTTGATGTACATTTATCTGTTGATGTACATTTAGGTTCCTTCCATGTCTTGAATATTATAAATAGTGCTGCTATGAACATTGGGGTATATGTATCTTTTTCAATTTGAGTTTTCTCCAGATATATGGTCAGGAGTGGGATTACAATCAGAGAAAATATTTTAAAATGATGCAAATGACAAGGGATTAATTTCCAAAATATACCAAATATCATACAGCTCAATATCAAAGAATCAAACGACCTAATTAAAAAATGGGCGGAAGACCTAAATAGACATTTCTCCAAAGAAGACGTACAGTTGAGCAACAGGCACGTGAAAAAATGCTCATCACTAATTATTAGAGAAATGCAAATCAAAGCTACATTGAGGTATCACCTCACTCTAGTCAGAATGGCCATCACCAAAAAGTCTAAAAATAATAAATGTTGGAGAGGTTGTGTAGAAAAAGGAACCCTCTTTCACTGTTGGTGGGAATGTAAATTGGTACAGTCACTATGGAAAACAGTATGGAGGTTCCTTAAAAAAATAAAAATAGAGTTACCATAATCCTGCAATCCCAATCCTGGACATACGTTAAGTGAGTTAGTATATGGAAAATACTCAGAGCTGTGCTTGATACATAGTAAGTTCTATAAAAGTATATTCTATAAAAAATCATTATTGCAACTGTTGATATTCTTCTTATTATTATTTTGTTACTATTATCAATCCAGCCTGAAAAGTAGTAAACCCTTTCATTTGGAAAATTCAGGTATTTTTCTTTTTGACTTCAAGAACATTTACTTCTATCATTTGGTCAATTATTTCTTCCTTTTCTTAAACTTATGCTATTTAAATATTAATTTATTAACGTTAGTCTTCATTCTCTTATATATGCCCTCATAATTTTAACCTATTTTTTTCTGTTTTATGAAATATGTCATTCACCTCAATGTCTAACACTATTTCTTTCCATCAATTTATTTGCAAATATGGTTTTAATATTAGATGAAGAAAGGCTCTTTGTTTTCGGGTGTTTGTGCTGGACTTGAAATTCCTTAAATGATTTTTTAATTGAAGTTTTTAACAGTTTCCTCCAATATAAGTATTTCATGAAGTGTGTGCTCTAAGGGTACTGTCTTATCTTCCTATCTCCCTGGCTGTTCAAACCACCACATGGGGATTGTTTTCCTGGGACAGAGAGGAACATGTTGATTATTGCAGCAGAAATCCTGTGGATGGGAAGGAAAAGTCATCAGTGGTGTAGAAGAAAGCAAACTAAAGTTTTTGGGAGAAAAATGCACTCTGTGCCAGTTATGTGACACATTTACAAGGGTCCTCCTCCATCCTTTCATTGGGCTAAACTGTTTATCACCTGTGATTCAAAAGTTGAAGAGGTTTCAGAATGCCCAGTAGGCTAAGTACACTGTCCTATTTTTGTGAATAAAATTCATTCTTTCCTTATTGATGAGGATCTGCAACAACTCTTTTCATTTTTTGGACTTGCCTCTGATTCCAAATAGTGATTTTTGAAACTCAACATAGTGAGAAAAAATTAAAAATTTGAGATTAAAATACCTGAAATTTTATTTTGCTTTGACCACATACTAGCTGTGTGATCTTGGATAAGATATTTAAATTCTCTGATTGCAAATTTCCTCTTTTGTAAATTCACTCAACTAATATTACTTCTTTGACTTTTATGAGGAATAAATGATATATATTTTCTATTATGTTACCTCCTATATTAGGTATTTTTTTTAAAAATAAGTATGTGAGTACACATAATACAAATTCAAAATTTATCTGGAAAAAAATGTAGATTCTGGATAACTCCATGTAAAGCATACTGTTAATTATAAGATCATAGTCTATAAGTGAAACATTTTGAATAATTCTAAGTCATTTGTTTTTTGTGTTCCTAGGGTAACCTAGTCATGTTAGTATTTCAGCATCAAGACCCTTTAAAATTTTTTGTGGGAAGTTGGAATTGTCAAGGATTGTCAAAGTAAAAAATATATATTATTTTGTTTCATATATTTTTAAACAGTTGATATCCCATTAATTCTTTTAGTTGTTGTTGTTTTTCCTTGTTCTAATAAATTATTTTAAGCAAACCATAATATTTTTTTATTCAATGAATTTTGTGATTCCTTGGATAAGAGTTTTTCTTCTCATCCTTAGAGTTCTCAAATAAAATTATGTTCAAACATTTTCAAATATATACTCTGCTCAGAAATTTATAATACTATAATAATTACTCATTTGTTTCAGTTAACATAAAAGAGCACCTTTGAGTTCTTTGTAGATGAGAGTTGTGATTAAATAATTAATCATAATCTCAGGTAAAATATGTTCTAGTATTCTCTGCAGTAAAAGTGCTTTAATACCTATTTCATATAAAACAGATTTAGGCAAAATAATAAATATTGAAAAAGAATTAATGAATATATATATATATATTTTAAATTCAAAGGTATTTTTTATTCTTAAGAGAAAAGAGTAGTTTTTCACACTTGACTACAAGGTTAGCTGTGGGCTTTTCATATATGGCCTTCATTATGTTGAGATAATTTTCCTCTATTCTTAGTTTATTGAGAGTTTTCATCATGAAAGGGTATTGAATTTTATCAATTATTTTTCTGCATCCACTGAAATGATAATGTGATTTTTTTAATCCTTCATTTTGTTAATGTGGCATATCACATTAATTGATTTTTGTATGTTGAACCATCCTTGCATCCAGGAATAAATCTCACTTGGTAATGGTATGTAATCCGTGTAATGTGCTGTTGAATACAGATTACTAGTTTTGGTTGAAGATTTTTGCAACTATATTCCTCATGGGTAGTAGCCTAGTGTTTTCTTTTTGTGCAGTATCTTTTCTCCTAAGGTCAGGTACAAGGCAAGGATGCCCATTTTATCCACTTCTATTCAAAGTATACTGAAGTACTAGCTAAAGCAATGAGGCAAAAAAAAGAAATAAAAGGCATTTAAATCAGAAAGAAGAAAGTAATATTGTCTTTGTGTGCAGATGACATGATCTTATATGCAGAAAACCCTAAAAACTCTACCAAAAGACTTTATAACTCATAGACAAATTTATTTAAGTTGCAAGATACAAAATCAACATGCAAATATTAGTTGCATTTTTATATACTGGCAGAAAACTACCTGAAAATGAAATTATGGAAACAACTTCATTTATGACAGCATCAAAAAAGAATAAAATACTTAGGAATAAACTAACTAAGGAGATATCGAGTTGTACACTGAAAACTATAAAAAAATGAAACAAATTAAAGAAGATATAAAGAAATGGAAAAACTTATGTCCATGGATTAGAAGACTTAATATTGTTAAAATATGCATACTACACAAAGTGATCTACAGATTTAATGCAATCTCTATCAAAATCTCTGTGTTATTTTTTGTAGAACTAGGGAAAAAACCTTCCTAAAATTTAGATAAAACACCAAAGGTACCTGAATAGCCAAAACAGTCTTTAGAAAGAAAAACAAAGCTAGAGATATAACCATTCTTGATTTCAAAATATATTACAAAGATACAGTAATTAAAATAGTATGATACTTGCACAAAGATAGATATATAATCAACGGAACAAAACCGAGAACCCTGAAATAAACTCGTGTATATAGTCAACTGATCTTTGACAAGGGTGCCAAGATGCAAGGGAGAAAAGTCCTCTTCAACTGGTGTTGAGAAAACTAGTTTTCACATGCAAAACAATAAAATTAGACCTTTATCTTATATCATACACAAAAATCAACTCAAAATACATTAAAGACTTAAAATATAACACCTGAAACTATAATCCTAGAAGAAATTACAGAGAAAAAATGTTCATGACAACAGTCTTGGCAATGATTTCACGGATATGATATCAAAAGCACCGGCAACAAAAGCAAAGTAAACAAATGGGGTGTAAACTAAAACACTTCTGCACAGCAACAGAAAACAATCAACAGACTGAAAAAGCATACTATAGAATGGAAGAAAATATTCACAGGCCATATACATCTGATAAGGGGTTAATTTCCAAAATATATAAGTAAAGCTTATAACCTAATAATAAAAAACTAATAACATGATTATAAAATGGGCTAATGACTTGAATAGACATTTTTATGAAGAAGATATACAAATGGCAAACATGTATATGATAAAAGGCTCAATCCCCTAATCTTCAGGAAAATACAAGTCAAAACTACAATGAGATACCATCTCACCCTTGTTCGGATTGCCATTATCAAAAAACCAAAAGATGAAATGACGAGTGTTAGCAAGGATGTGGAAAAAAGGAACCTTTGTACACTACTGGTGGAAATGTAAAATGTTACACAAACTATACAAAACAGCACTGATTCCTCAAAAAATTAAAAAGAGAACTATTATATGATCCATCAACCGAACTTCTGAGTATCCAAAAGAATTGAAACCAGGATACTGAAGACATATTAACACTCCTATGTTCATTGAGGCACTATATACAAGAGCTAAAATGTGGAAACAAACTAAATGACCATTGATGAATGAATGGATAAATGAAATGTGGTATATACATACAGTAAAATATTATTCAGCCTTAAAAAAAAGAAATACTGTACTATGTGACAATATTGATGAACCTTGAGGACACTATGCTAAATGAAATATGCCAGTCATGGAAGGACAAATACTGAATAATTCACTTATATGATGTATCTAAAATAGTCAAACTCATAAAAAGAGAAAATAGGATAGTGATTTCCCGAGATGGAAGGAGGGGGAAATGAGGAATTGCTAATCAAAGGCTATAAAGTTACAATTATACAAGATGAATACGTTTTAGAAATTTGCTGAACAATATTCTCCTAGAAATTATTATCCTAAGTGAAGTAAGTCAGAGAAAGACAAATATTATATATCACTAGTAAGTGGAATCTAAAAAAAAATGATACAAATGAACTTATTTAAAAAGTAGAAACAGACTCACAGACTTCAAAAACTAACTTACGGCTAACAAAGGGGAAATGTGGGGGGAAGCCATAAATCAGGAGTTTGGGATTAACATACACACACTACTATATATAAAATAGATAATCAACAAGGACCTACTGTATAGTACAGGGAAATTTACTCAATATTATGTAATAACCTACATGGGAGATAGAATCTGAAAAAGAATGGATATATGTATAGGTGTAACTGAATCACTTAGCGGTATACCTGAAACTAACACAACATTGTAAATCAACTATACTCCAATATAAAATACTAAAATAAAAAATATATGTTGATACTATATACTCTTTTTTTTTTCGGTACGTGGGCCTCTCACTGTTGTGGCCTCTCCTGTCGCGGAGCACAGGCTCCGGACACACAGGCTCAGCGGCCATGGCTCACGGGCCCAGCCGCTCCACGGCATGTGGGATCTTCCCAGACTGGGGCACGAACCCGTGTCCCCTGCATCAGCAGGCAGACTCTCAACCACTGCGCCACCAGGGAAGCCCTATATATTCTTTAATGTAGCTTTTTGTTCATTTTAATTGTTATGTATAATTCCAAGTTCATTTTTTATCTATTTTACAATGATGGCCATTTGGGTGGATTTCATTATGGGATTATTATCAATACAAATAATGCAGCTATGAAGATTCGTATGTGTGTGCACATGAGCATGTGTTTCCTTTGGGTGTATATCTAGGAATGAAAGTGCTAGATATGCATATGCTCAATTGGAGCAACTAGTTCCAAAATAGTGACTGAATCAGTATAATGTGTGATAGGGCATCAGGCTTATTTTTATTTCTCTATATGAAAATCCAATTACTTATAAATATTTATTGACAAGGCTATTACCAGTACCACACTTGTCACAAATCAATTGTCCATATGTGTAT
Source organism: Lagenorhynchus albirostris (assembly GCF_949774975.1). NCBI lineage: Eukaryota > Metazoa > Chordata > Mammalia > Artiodactyla > Delphinidae > Lagenorhynchus > Lagenorhynchus albirostris. Next base: position 43,686,630 of record NC_083099.1, on the reverse strand, counting down.
GCGTCTGTTTCTATATTCTCTTCTGTTCCAGTTTTTTTTAGTAATGTTACATTAAAAAACCTATATGGATTTTATTGATTTTGAAACAATTGATATAATCACAATTATTTAAAAAACACATTTAGCAATAAATAAAGGAAAACTCATCCTGCATAGTGAGATTTGTACAGAATTCTAGGAAATCTCAATAAATTGTATGGCATTAACTCATATACATTGATATGTAGGAATCCACCAGGATATAATGTTTTTGGAATAGAAGCCATCAACTGTGACTTTAGACCATAAATTCTGCCAAAAGATTACTGAATCAATAACAATTCTAGGTTATATATAAAAGGTGTATGAAAACAGGAATATCTGGGGGCAATCTGTAGAAACCACCACTGAAAGTTATCTGTATCTCTGGCAAAATAGAGCTGTCCCTTTTGAATGAACTCATTACCTTTAACAACTATGAATTCAGCCCCGTTTATGTGTGCGCATGTGTGTGCACACATGCATAGCATATGCAGATGTCTGTCTACCTCTGCAGTGAGAATATCTGTTAAATTAGAGTTCTAAGGCCACTGGTGATTTGTCTTAAGTATCTGTCCCTAGTGCATTTCATTAAAAATATATCAGTTTATTATGTGACAAATAACATCAGATTGAGGAGAGCATTATCAAGGATCACAACGGTTACTGGAGACAAATAACATTTGTCTATCAGATTTAAAGCAGCCACTTGAAAAACTGAGGTATATATTGTAACTAAAATAAAAAATGTGAGACAAGTTTAAACCCTAAGTTGTCAGCTATTTCACCAGTTGTGATTTTGAAGACCTAGTGTAGATATGGAATAAAAAAGTTCACATCTGTGTCTTTATTCCTTATACAGCAGAAACTAACACACCATTGTAAAGCAATTATACTCCAATAAAGATGTTAAAAAAAAAGTTCACAAATGCTTCAAGTATTCTTCATTGGAGGACTCAAAAGTAAAATTAATATATTTAATATTTTTCAAATAAAAAAATGTTAACTTAAAAAAATTTTAACTCTATGAGGGATTGTTTTAACATCATTATGGTTCTAAATTGTTTTTTAACTTTCTAATTTGTAATGTACTTCAGCAATTATCATTGTTCAGTTTACAGTAACTCAGTTTATTTGCAAATGTGCTTATCTCCATAAGTGGATCTTAATATATTTACCTTGAAAATGTATAAAAATGCCAAATTTGTAGCAATATACATATAAATAATCTAATTACATATTTTATGTCTCAAAAAGAAATAATATATTATTTCTGATTATAGTTGACCCTTGAATAATGCAAGGGTTAGGGATACTGACTCCCTCTTCAGAGTTGAAAATCCAGGTATAACTTTACAGTTGGCCATCTATATCTAAATTTCCACATCTGTGGATTCAACCAACTGCAGATTTATAGTATTGTAGTAAGTATTTATTGAAATATATCTGCATATAAGTGGACCCAAGCAGTTCAAACCTGTGTTGTTCAAGGGTCACTGTAATTTGGAATGAAATTTCCCATGACTCTAATTTTAATTAGTCAACTGTAAGCTAAGTTATGTTAGGGACCTGACAGAATTTACATTGAACTTTGAAAAACCAAACATGAAACAAGATTAATTCCTGACTGTGAAATTAATTATACTGTCTCTTACACATGTATTTGTAATCAATCTATTTGCTAGCTAACAGTAAAATATTCCTTAAAGGCATGTACCAATTAACATTATTTGAATCCTCTTATATTTCATTTTGCTAATTAAACATATTTAAATTGTTTTAAAATCCTGTTCTCAAATGTTTTCAGGAAACTGATTGTATAAATGTAAGTAATTTAAAAGTTATACCGGAAACCTTGTTTTATACAAATAGACTTTTGAATCTCCTGATATGCAGCACCAAAAAATTCAAGTCCTTAGGAAATATATATATATATATGTATAAATAAAATCTTAATGACTCAAGTATTTTTAAAAATTTAATAAGAGGCTAACTTCAAAGGAGCCCAATAGGAAACTATTTTGATCACAATAAGACTATTTATTTAAGCTGATCCTAGTACTACTATTTTGTTTTCCAAGTTAGGTTTTACCTAATTGGTTTTCTTAACCTGTTTTATGGCTTGAATTGAATCCCCTCCCCACAAAATATTTCTAGTCCTAACCCCCAGCACCTGTGAATGTGACCTAATTTGAAAATCAGGGTTTTGCAGATGTAATCAAGTTAAAATAGGTCATAAGAGATTAGGTCCAGCCCTATTCTAATAACTAAGGTTGTTTAATAACAGTGACATTTGGATACAAAGATGCACAGAGGGAAGACAAAGTGAAGACACAGACAGAAGAAGGCTGTGTAACAACAGAGGCAGAGTTTGGAGTGATGTGGCTGTAAGCCAAAAACCACTGAGGATGGCTGACAATAACCAGAAGCTAGAAGGATGCAGGGAGGGATCCTGCCCTAGAATCTTTAGAGACAGCATGGCCCTGCTCACCGCTTGATTTAGGGCTTCTAGATTCCATGTCTCTGAGAGAATTTCTGTTGTTTTAAACTACAGGATTTGTGATAATTTGTTAAGGTAGCCCAGGAAACCAATACAGCCTGCTAGAACATGTTCATGGGTCTAAATAGTATGAGGAGTATTTTCTCCTATATTCTAGGACATGTGTTAAGTGCCTTTTTATTTCAGTCTTACATTTTGACTATAAACAATACAGCGGGAAGAACATTAGTATCCCCAATTTCTAGATAAAGAAACCAAATTATAGTGAAGACACATACTAGACATAGCAAACATGATGCTCGATGGAGCTTTATATAGCTCCAGAATCTACCTCTGCTAAGTACAGTATTTGCCATACATGGGGGAAACAAGTTGTTAATTTCTTACGTAATTAATCTTCAATTGTGAAAAGACAGTAGTGATGTATCTTGTTATATACATGATATTTCAATATGTGAATGCCCAGAATAAATAGTAACTTTATGTTATACTTTATGCTTTCTCCAGGTAGGCAGATTATTATTGTATGTGAAATTTTAGTATTTGTCTCTCTTCCTCATATTCTGTATCAGTGTTTATAACAGCTTTTGGGGGATACAAATTACATATCATAAAATTTGTCCAGGTTAAGTGTACAATTATTTTTGGTAAATTTAGAGTTGAGCAATCATCATTACAACCTAATTTTAGAACATTTTCATCACCTGAAATGAACCCTTGTGTCATTTATAGTCATTACTCTTTCCCACTAATGGCCCAGGGGACTCTAATCTACTTTTGGCTTCAATAGATTTGCCTTTTCTAGACATTTCATATAAATGAAACTACACAACATTTTTTTTGCCTCTGGCTTCTTTCACTGAACAATATTTTTGGGGTTCTCTCTCCATTTGCAGCATGCATCCATACTTTGCTCTTTTATTGCTCAATAGTCTTTTATTGTATGGATATATCACATTTTGTTTATCCATTATCCACAGTTGATGCATTTTTAGGTTACTTCTTTTTTATTATTATGACTAAGGCTGCTATGAACATTCACATGTATGTATTTGTGTGGCAGATGTTTTCATTTCTCTTGAGTAGATACCTAAGAGTGGAACTGATGAGTCATAGGGTAAATGCATGTTTAACAATTTTAGAAATTGCCAAGCTGTGTTCCAAAACATTTTACATTCCAATCAGTAATGCATGAGGATTCATTCTGTCCATCCTTGCCAATACTTTATTATCATTTGTGCTTTTTATTATAGCCAGTCTAGTAAGTGTGAGGTGTTATCTCATTATGGTTTTAAAATACATTTCCCTAATGACAAAGGAGGTAGAGTATCTTTTCATGTACTTATTGGCCATTCCTATATCTCCTCTGGTGAAAAGTCTATCCAAATCTTTTGCTCACTTTTTAATTAGATTGTTTGTCTTTTATTAATGAACTGTAACTCTTCTTTCTATATTCTGGATGTAAGTCCCTTATCAGAAATATGATTTGCAAATACTTATCCCACTCTGTGGTTTGCTTTTCATATTCTTATTAGTGTTTTTGGAGCACAAAATTTTAAATTTTGATCAAGTGCAACCTTTCAAAGACAGCACTGATTTTTAAATCCTTTTGCACATTTCAATAATCTGAAAAGTTTAATAAACACTGTTAGTTCTACTTTATAATCAGTGAAATTAGTCACTCTGCAGTGCTGTCGGATTGAGAATCAGTATCCTGTATGGAAAAATTCTTGCTTGTGGAGTTTGTTCCACAAGCTTTCCTTTTGTGGTGCAGAATTCAGATAATAATTCTTCCATAAAATGCAGTATGAAATGGAAACCGCTTTGAACATTTCAAAGAACTGATCCATGGTCAGGATCAGAGTAGGAGGACTGTTCTGAAGGGTGTATTTTGGATTAGGATCTTTATATTTTTATCTTTTATACACATATAATATTTTATAATGTTTATAAACATTAACAGATAAGCAAAATGAAAGTGAGAGAACTTTCTGAGAGGATGTGGAAAAAGAGTTTATGTACTTACATGAGTTGTTGAAGGCTCAGTGAGAACTAGTGTAAGAGTGAAAAACTCAAGGGGCCACAGTCTTAAGGGGGCCTGTGCTTTAGTGGGTTTTCTTCTAGAAACCCCACAAATTTTGAATTCTCACTATGAGGATCTGAGAACTATTCCGTCCTAGCTCTGGAAGGAGAAGAGGGGAAGTAACTATTATGAAACAGAGCCAGAGTCTGCTCCATTAAAGAAGGACTATTTTCCAAGGGAAAGTACTTTGACAGAGCACATTATGAAACCTTATTCCAGCTTGGAAAAGAGAATTGATCCCTAGTCCAGCTCCCTCCAGCATGGGCTTCCAAAAAGGAGTCAAAAAACAGCATAGTCAATGGGGAACAAGTCTTCAAGAAAATAGATTTGGAGCTTTTTTCAGCCAGGAAAGAAAGTAGGAGACAGGGTAAACACTATACCAGTAGGAAAATGCTTATGAAAGTCACAGTACTAAAACCTAGACCCTCTAAAACACTGAATCTTAATCATTAGATCATAGAATACTCCTCTTACCCACCACATTATCACCACACAAATAGGACTTCTGTGTAATATAATTATAGTGGGTTTAGTTGAAAGGGGTGTACAATACAGACTCTCTATAAAGATTTTATACCCACACAGACACACACACACACACAGAGTCAAGACAGAATATAAAAACACCAAAAGAATTTGAAGCCTCTGGTACATAAAGCTGCAACAAACAAACATAGCTCAACTCCTAACCAGATTAACCTAAATCCTCACACTAAAGGCCTATTTACCTCATTTCCTATTCCCAATTTCCCAGATAATATGTCTGGTTTTCAATAAAAAGTTGCAAGCATGACAAAAGGCAAGAAAGAAATACAATCTGAGGAAACAAAGCAATCGTCAGAACAAGCTCAAGATATGACACATATGAGGATTATTAGTAAGGAAATTTAAAACAACTGGGATTAATATGTTAGAGGATCTAATGGAAAGGGTGACAACGTGTATGTATCCTTCTTCCCCAAAACACATTATCCCAATCTAATCATGAGAAAAACATCAGACAAATGCAAACTGAAGGACATTTTATAAAATATTTGTCCAAACTGTCGTGGTCCGAATGCGGGTTGGAAAAGAATTTCCAGACACAAGGCAGAATGTAAAGAAGATAGAATTTATTAGAGGGAAGGGTCACTGCCAGAACAGCAGGCTGACTTCCTAGTAGTCTGGGAGAGTCGAGCCTGAACACGTGCTATTGATCGGTTTTTATATCCAGAAAACAAAGGAATGGTCTGAGGTGAAATTTTCGTTTACTGATTGGTCGAGGCACATATACCTTCCTTTTATAGGGTGGGAGTGGGACAGGCCAGATGCCTTTCCTTATTTGGAAGAGGTCCCTTGCCCAGGTGGGCGTTGCCCAGGTGGGCTCAGGAATTTCGTAACCATGGCAACATGGTGGGGAGGGCGATTAGGAGTCCGGTAGGGGGTGACACTGACAATTTTTCAGGCAGGGTCGTCCTTTGTCCTTGAAACATCATTGTCCTTGGAGCACCACACAAACTTCCTCAAAACTATCAAAATCATCAAAAACAAGGAAAGTCTGAAAAACTCAAAACCAAGAGGAGCCTAATGAGACACAACAACTAAATGCAATGTGATACATTAGTTGGGACACTGAACGAGAAAAAGAATATTAAGAAAAATCTGAGGAACTCTGAATTAACTATGGACTTTATTTAATAATGTATTGATAGTAGGTCATTAATTATGCCAAATGTACCATACTAATAAAAGATTTAAAATATTTGTCTTATCCTTCACCTGGGGATATTTATTCGTATTCCAATATGTAAGAATCCTGGATCTTCCCCTTTCTCTTTCCAAGGAGAATTTCTTTATAGTAGGGAGTAAAGGTTTCTCTGTCTGTCTTAGAAGAAAGGGGAAAACAGCTGTCTCACTCCTACATAGACTTGCAGATTCATATTTTGGGAAGCCTCTCTGTAGTATAAATGCCTGACATGAAGCTTTTGATTGCTGAGGCATCCATTTCAAAGACATCCATCTAGAATAAGCATATTGACAGCTGTGTGTCGGAGCTACTAGTAAAACAACTAGATAAGGAAGCGGCCTGTCCCCACCCACAAAATTTCCCTTTTAGAAAGCTTGGGTAACCTAGATAACTGACCGACCACTTGATCACCTGAGTGACCTCACTTCTTCCTTCCTGTGCTCTGATTTCACATCTACTGCTTTAAATTTCACCAAGAAAGAATGATCCAGGGAAATCCTAGGTACCCCACCCTTGGACCCTAATAAAGGCAGAGCACCCTAGCTCCCTTCTCTCTCTACCCACCATCTCACTATGTGACATGGAGTTTGCTGCGTACGCTTTAGGACCTATGGTTTACAAGTCTTGTTCTTCTAAGTTTCAGGATAGTTTTCCTGAGGTGTGAAATTAGAACCACAAGGTTTGGTCCAGAAACAATACTGGCCCTTGTGGTGGTGGTGGGGAATGGCTGTGGGGCTCCCTATGAGTAAATATGAGTCCAGGTGAGTGCCTAATGTATTCCTAGCTGAGAACGTCGCTATCAATGGGCTGACATTCACACAAGTCTCCTACAGTATAATCCTACTACCTGTGTAGACTGTCCCTCTGGCTCACACTCTGCTGCCTGTGGTGTGAGGGACCAATGCTGGAATATTATTCTTCCCCTGTGCTGCTAGGGTCAATGAAGCTCTGATCTCTGACCCAGAGGCCTGGTGTTTCTGCTAGTATGTAAGTGTGTGTTATGTATGTGTGTGTGTGTTATGCATGTTTTTACATCTTTCTCTATCATCTCTCTCTATACATATACACAAACAAGAAAACAAATTATTCATAAATCCAAACAAAAAGTAGCCACAGTCAATATTTCTTTTTCTCCATGAGCTTGACTCCATATATACACACACATATATAAACATACACTGATGATCACTTTCTCTATTACTCTCATATTTGGCTCATTTTCTTATCATCTTCTAAGTGTTCCACATTTATTCATGTTTAATAAGTATGTACTTTTTATCATAAGTGGTGTACCATTTAATAATTTCCTTTAAGTTTTCTTGAAAATGACTCAATTTGTTTTTCTTTAGCCTTATTCTAAACAATAATATCCTTGCAGTAGCTAGAATTTATAAGCTACTAATTATAATTTTTCTATTTTACTCTATGCTAAATATAAACATGCAATCTTTTAAAGGTTTGTCCAGTTTTATGAGTCTAATTCCTTTCTTTTTTTCTGAGCACAAAAGTTAGAGCTGAAAGATTTAAACTAAGGACCAAAATTAAGAAAATATTGGGAGATTGGGATTGACATATATACATTATTGATACTATGTATAAAATAAATGATAAGAACCTACTCTATAGCACAGGGAACTCTACTCAGTGCTCTGTGGTGATCTAAATGAGAAGGAAATCCAATAAAGAGGGGACATATGTATATGTATAACTGATTCACTTTGCTGTAAAGTATAAAATAACACAATATTGTAAAGCAGCTATATTCCAATAAAAAAATAAAAACATAAATTTTTAAAAAAAGAAAATATTCAGCTCCACAAACAAAATAAAAACCTCGTTGGATATAGGGTGTGATCACAGGATTGGAGGAATATGAGATTAACCAGAAGTTAAGAACTGGAAACAGGGCAGACCCAGGGATTTCAGCAGCAGGAAATCATGGATCATCTATGTATGGTTCTAACATTAGATGCTGTTTCTTTGGTAAATTTACTGTGTTTGGTCACCATTTACAGTCCCAGGTGAGAGATTACAAATAGCCTAATCTACTCTACACATATATTTTTGACTTTAGGTTCCTGCAATTATCTTTCCTCACGATTCATGAAAAATGGAGGAAAGGTAACTCCCTAATGGAAGAGAATTTTTTTAAATAAAGAAACAGGAAAAAGCAGCAGCTGCTATATTTCACCCTTTGGCCACTGTACATTCAAACTTTCTTTTCATACGTGCAAATTCAGAAAAACTTCCAATTTAGCATGCAATTTTTATTCAAACAAACAAACAAAAAATAGATTCACTGCCTTCCCAGTGAGAGAAAACACAAGGTCACAACTTGCTGCTGAATCTCAAGAGAAAGTATCATGAAGCCATTGCTGTCCAAGTCCAGACCACTAGGTGATGGCTCAGTTAATTTTCCTTTGAGTTCTCATCACTAACAAATCCTACATAATAGTACAGTGAGAAGGAAAATAATAGTGTTCTTGTATAAGAACAACTTATAAGAACTTTGGTGGCCTTGCTTGTATTGGGTAGCAGTTGTCTTCTAATAATCTTTGCCTCTAAGCATAGGAATACTATGAAGTACTCCAAATTTGTCATAAATATAAATTTTATTCAGATCTTCATTGAATAAACCAGACCTCTTTCTAATTCATAGTCATGGCCATATAGTATATATTTTATTCTCTTTCCAAAGATCCAGTAAGGAGCACTGACCACAATGAGGCAATAAATATTTTAATTTAGGGAAAACATAATTGTGTGCCTTGGTGGAATCATCCCTTCATTGGTTTCTAAGACCAGTAGACTAGGAGGAGAGCCCAGAATCATAGAAGCAAGACATATACCTCTTCAGAATAAGCCACTAGTATAAACTCCTGAGTGGCATATCTCTCAGGAGAAATCAGTAATGCAGTTACTTTGGATTCTCCTACATCATTTCACAAAATCCTTTCCCTCCCTATAGAGAATATTCTTTCCAACAATTAAAGTACCTACTTTGAATAAACATCAACAAATTCATGTTAGCTTATGTTAATGACAAACGATAATAATATGATAATACATAATAATGATAATACATTATGTTTGAAACCTGCATTTCATGTTTTTAAATTTGACATTGTAAATACCACTCTTTTAATTACAAAATTAATTAGAGTATAATACTCTACTCATTATTGATGGAAATTAACATGCCATGGAATATAGATTGCTTTCCAATGTGAATATTATCAGTGTTTACTGAAAACTTAGGTAATTTTCATTTAAAATATGCATAACATAAATGCTGGAGAGGGTGTGGAGAAAAGGGAACCCTCCGACACTGTTGGTGGGAATGTAAATTGATACACCCACTATGGAGAACAGCATGGCGGTTCCTTAAAAAACTAAAAATAGAACTAACATATGACCCTGCCATCCCACTACTGGGCATATACCCTGAGAAAACCATAATTCAAAAAGAGTCACGTACCACAATGTTCATTGCAGCTCTATTTACAATAGCCAGGACATGGAAGCAACCTAAGTGTCCATCGACAGATGAATGGATAAAGAAGCTGTGACACATATGTATAATGTAATATTACTCAGCCATAAAAACAAACGAAATTGAGTGATTTGTAGTGAGGTGGATGGACCTAGAGTCTGTCATACAGAGTGAAGTAAGTCAGAAAGAGAAAAACATACTGTATGCTAACACACATAATATATGGAATCTAAAAAAAAAAAAAGGTTCTGAAGAACCTAGGGACAAGACAGGAATAAAGATGCAGACATAGAGAATGGACTTGAGGATATGGGGAGGGAGAAGGGTAAGTTGGGACGAAGTGAGAGAGTGGCATGGACATATATACACTACCAAATGTAAAATAGATAGCTAGTGGGAAGCAGCCACATAGCCCAGGGAGATCAGCTCGGTGCTTTGTGACCACCTAGAGGGGTGGGATAGGGAGGGTGGGAGGGAAATGGAAGAGGGAGGAGATATAGGGATATATGTATATGTATAGCTGATTCATTTTGTTATAAAGCAGAAACTAACATACCATTGTAAAGCAATTATACTCCAATAAAGATGTTAAAAAATAAAATAAAATAAATAAAATAAAATATTCATAATTGCATCCACTTGTAGGAAAATTTTCTTTCAGGAAATTACAGTTAGACTTTTTTCTTTCTTTGAAAGTGCCTCACTTTTTTTGAAGAAGTGCTGAAAATCTGATTAAAAGCCATGGTAAACTTAGGAAAAGAGACTTTTATCAGCAATAATTCTCCTCTAAGAATCAAGTTAAAACATTGAGATGTTTCATTTCTTTACTTATAAATTTTGAGCAAATAAATGCCTTTATCAACATTCTTTTCCTTAAAAAAAAGCCAGCAGGTAAGTTCACAGAAGATTTATGGGTTCATAGTTACAGATGTCAGCTAACTTCTTGGGATATTGGGAGAAGAGATACAGAGTAAGTCACTCCAGTGTTCAGAATCATACAAAGTCCAAAATGTACAAATTCTTAAGAATTGTATTACATATTTGCAGGAGTACTTTTCCATACCTGGTTTCATCCCTATGACCTTCAGCATAAAAGATAAAAATTACAAGTCAAACCAATTTCAGATTAAATATTAATTTATGGTCAATTTTTATAGACTTTCATTTAATTTGTTAACTCAGATATCACTGGTTGAAAGAATATATGTGCTAGAGTTTTCTATGACAGTATAGTAGGCTGATGTCTCCTGTAACAGACTAAGTCAGACCCTAGTTGACTGACCATCTCACCTCTAGAACCACTGTAGATCAAGACACCCTGGTTCACTCCCACCTAAAATCTATTTTGGCAATTACTTCCATCTTGCCACTTACCATTGAGTGCCATCTCTTGGTCTCTGTTTTTTGAGAATACTAACAATTCTACCAATACAAAGAAAATCAGATCTATGGCAATATCATGGTAATTGGAATGCCAAGGTAAATCTGTTTCTGCTGTCAACTCTGGCCTACTAAGCTTCTCAAATACCTTCATGTGTTCTCAGCAGTACATTTCTTATTATCTTGGTGAAAAAAGTTTCTTCTGAGCCCCTTCTGGGAATGTAATGTGGTTATTGCCAAATTGGTCTTTGCAGGTGAGAGAAGGACGTTGTTGTCTTATAGCAAGGAGAGAGTTGTTTCCCTTGACTGGGAATATCAGGGGTATTTTGTTGTCTCAAGGTTCTCACCTATGTTGATACAAATTTCCACATTCTATGTACCAATACCCTTCTCTTTCCCTATCAGGGTCCTGACTGTGGCATAGATATACAAAGATGTGCATTTGGTGTCCTTTGAAGCTCTGCCATCACTATAATTAAATTTTGGTCTGATTTTTTTTTCAGCACACTCTACTTTGCACCTGTAGGTGACAAGGGTCTCTTAAAATCTTCTCACGGAGATGTTCTGACATTCGTAGTATGCCTTGCATTGATAGCTTGCTAACCTGAATCTATCATTTTCTTCTTTCAGGGCTTCTAAAACCAATCTCAAACCATTGACTTTTGTTCTTATAATGTCCATTGTCTCCAAAATGGTCAAGTGTAATCCCTACATTATAATCAAAATTCCATACTCCACCTTGTAGCAAGCTGAAAGTTGGCTCTAAAACACAGGTGTCTAAGTCCGAATCCCCTGTACCTGTGAATACTGTCTTATGTGGCATAAGATGTAACTAAGACTCTTGAGAGGAGGAGTTTATCATGGATTATCTGGGTAAACCCTCAATACATTCACATGTATCCTTGTAAGAATGCCAGAGAGGTTTTACTTTTAGGCCAGATACACAGACAAGATGGAAATTTGAGTTAATATGACAAGAAATCAAGAAACATCAAGGAATGCTGGTAGCCTCAGAAGCTAGGAGAGAGGCATGGAACAGATTCTCTCCTTAGAGCACCTAGAGGAAGCACAGCCTTGCCAACTCCTTGATTTCAGACTCCAGGCCTCTGAACTGTGAAGGAATAAATTTCTATTGCTGTAAGCTACACAGTTTGTGGTTATTTGTTAGTACAGTCACGGGAAACTAATGCATACCTGATCAAAGTATTCCACCAGTAAGATTCTTAATAAGGGTAATGCTTCTGCATGTCAGGGGTTATCATGACCACTACCATCAACATTATTGCTGTCTGACCTTTGGGTTATCTATTTCCAGGATCCCATATTGAAGGCCTGCTTTCTAAGGTCACTGTGACATCAATTATCTTATGATACCAATTGTCTCCCCATCTCCCAAAGCAGAGCTATGACAAAGGTTGGCATGCAGGTAGTTTATGTGAGAATGTTCTCCTAGGGACAAGGCTACAGCGTCAGGAAAGAGTAAAACAGGAGTGTCAAACCAAGGAAATGTTATTGAGCTGGTTTCTATTCTGAGCAAAGGAGATTCAAACACCATGGGAACCCTACTCAATACTCCATAAGAACCTATATGGGAGAAGAATCTGAAAAAGAATGGATACATATATATGTATAACTGAATCACTTTGCTGTACACCTGAAACTAACACAACACTGTAAATTAACTATACTCCAATATAAAATACAATTAAATTAAAAAACAAATACCATGATGGGCTCCTGATGTGTCAACTTGGCCAGGCTGTCATTCTAAGTTATTTAATCATACACACTCATCTAGGTTTTGCTGTAAATGTAGTTTGTAGATGTGATAAAATTCCACAATCAGTTGACTTTAAGTAAGAGATTATTCTAGATAATCTGGGTGGGCTTGATTCACTCAGCTGAAAGGCCTTTCTTGAAGAAGAAACTCCATGTGTAGGCAGCAGTTAAGCGTCCTACTGAGGATTCCAGCCTGCCTTTCCTAATGGCCTACCCTATGGATTTTGTGATTGCCTAGCCAGCCCCCTTGATTGCCTAAGTTAATTATTTGTGAGAAATATCTTTATCTATCTATCTAATCTATATCCTACTGGTTCTATTTCTCTAGTTGAGCCTTCACTGACATGAGCCTCCTGGAAACATTTCAAGCAGCTGTACCAAACGCACCTCAAGAATTTTAACAGAAACAGAAAAAGTATTCATCCACAGACTCCCATTTTCATTTATTTCAAGGTTTCCCCCAGGAGCTGTTAATTATCCTACATTTAAGTTCATGTATGCACTAGAAAAGCTAAGCAAGTTTTATAGATGAACCATGTAGTGATGCAGATAAATACTGGGAAAATGTAAGCAAGAGACACTACATGGACTGAAAAAAGTGACCAGTGGACTCATGCAAACTGCTAGTTCTGAGCAATGGCCTGCTTAAAAAGTGGCTCAAGGGCTTCCCTGGTGGCGCAGTGGTTGAGAGTCCGCCTGCCGATGCAGGGGACACGGGTTCATGCCCCGGTCCGGGAAGATCCCACATGCCGCGGAGCGGCTGGGCCCGTGAGCCACGGCCGCTGAGCCCGCGCGTCCGGAGCCTGTGCTCTGTAATGGGAGAGGTCACAACAGTGAGAGGCCCGCGTACCAAAAAAAAAAAAAAAAAAAAAGTGTCTCAAGATGATGAAAATATGATGGGTACAAGTAATCCTTGCCTAGCTATCCCTGTATAAAGGCACATTAAACAAATATATTATTTGAAAAGATAAAATTTTAAAAACCAATTTCTACTATTTTTTCTCAAGGATGGTGGTAAAGAAAAAGATGGTTTGGTTTATTATGTTTCTGTTAGACCCAGTTTAGGAAAATATTTATATAAAATGTGAAACATTAGGTACTTAGCCATTTATGTTAATTAAATAAGATTCATTGCTGGATAATATTTCTTTACAATACCCTAATTTCATTAATGTTAATTGGTAGTAATTATGACTGATTAATTGAACACTTCATTAAATGATTTATTAGTTTAGCTGTGATCCCTAATACTCAAAAACCATATATGCAAAGAACAAATGACTCTCTTAGGTTTAAGAAAAGTGTGTAAAACACATAGTAAATCAAACATGTAAATAAAAAATAACATATGTATATACATGCACAATATATACATATATGTATACATACACACATATGTGTTGATTACATGTACTCAGAGTAAGAGGTAAGTCAGTACACATACACACAATATACACATATTATGTGTGATATCTGTGTGCATGTATATTCATTTAAAATGTTTAAAGGAAAAACATTTTTCTTAACACAAGCAGAAGCTTTCCTCTGAGCACAATAAAAACGTATTTAGATTTTTACATGATTTTTTACATATTTTTACTTTTTAAATTAAATAATCATTCTTTGGACTGTAAGGCTTTTTAAATTTTATTCATTTATTTATTTATAATTGAACCATATGATCCAGCAATTCCACTTCTGGATATATAGCCAAAGGAAGTGAAACAGGAGTTCAGAGAAATATCTGCACTCGTGTTCATTGCAGTTTTATTCACAATAGGCAAGATGTATAAACAACCTAAGTGTCTATCAATGGATGACTAGATAAAGAAGTTGTGATGTATATACTTGTGTCACACACACAGCAGAATATTATTCAGCCATAAGAAAGAAGGAAATCCTGCCACTTGTGACAACATGGCTGGAACTTGAGGGCACTATTCTAAGTGAGATAAGTCAGACAGAGAAGACAAATGCTGTATGATTATTTTTATGAGTGGATTAATCCATGAAAATGCAAATCAATTACTATACTATACCCATATTTATACCAAAGCTATGATGACCTATTTGCAGAATAATCATAAATTTCCTAGTGATTTTATTAAATAAAATCATTGATTTTCAAATCTCCCAGATCCTAGCGAACTGGCATTAAATGTATATTATAGTTTAAATCATAATGTTATCTCACTCTATTTGCCATTACCTTGATACTTCTAAAGACTATTGCTGTACCCTTCCCCAGTGATTCTTCAATCAAAACCATACACTGCTAACCTTTTGTCCATAGAAAGCAGGTAGAGAGTAAGGTGGTCATGAGTGAATTTTCCCAAATCTGTTTTCTAAAATTCAGAATGAATATTAGCTGAAATGTGGCTTTGTTTTACAGAAATTGTATTCTGGAATTACCAATTATTTCAGATGGATAAACAGGAGTTGTGTGGAGGTTACTCATACAAATTATGATTATAAATCTAAGACAAAAGCAGTCTTTAAAAATATACAACAGAAATAATACATATATATTATTTAATTTTAATGATGCATCTTATTAATAGTTCCCCTTGAGTGTATATATGTGATAAAACATTAAATTAATGCTAAAAAGTATCTATTCTTATCTGATAGGAGCTGTAGATATAAGAGACTTGGTAGGACTATATGTAAGTTTTGAACAGAAAAACAAAAACTACTTAAGATAATTTAAAACATAAAATATAGTGCATTGGTTGATGTTTCTCTAATTCATTAATAATGTGTTTTTCTCTGTATACCTCTCTCCTTTTTTTAGGGGGAGGGCACTATAGTGATTAAGAACATCTTTGAGACAGTGCTTTTAATTCCCAAGTGATAAACCCTTGTTTTACCTTCAACTAACCTCCATAGTGAGAAACAAGATTAGGAAGAAATACTACCAGCTGGTATTGATGAACTGCCATTTCCTGAGGAAGGCCTCTTTCAATTTCTTGCTAAAAAGTAATCAAATTAGCAAACTTTAATTTCTGTACTCAAAATTGAACACACTTATTCTGGTCTATTACAGAAAGAACCACTGGTAGAGACGCCTTTGATTTCCTTGGAACATTTGTAATAAAACTATTGACAATAATTTAAACTTCTTTTCCCTCATTGGAATGCAAAATGCAGGTAGGCTAGTAATTATGGTTACAATGGCAAATGAAAGTATATTACGCAACCTCCTGCTGTTCATGAAAGGACTGTCACTCAAAACTCCAGGATGATTTCTCCTGGGTACCTTTAAATTGTATCCATCCTACCAATCTTTTATTTCTCTCTTCTTAGAAATGCTACTGCTTCTTAGATTTGCAGCTTTCCTAATTTCCATCCTCTGCTTTCTGCTTGATGACAGAGTCTACAGGGACTTTCTCTGCTATCTACTTCTCTTCTCCAACTGAAATAGAACATTCTAAGTTACTGACCTCTTCACTCCTAAGTGAAGTTCACTCATCTGAAATGCTGGCAGTGATAAACTCCAACTTATTATCCCACAAACTATTAAACCTAAATAATCACTGAAGTTGTTTAAGTCTGTTGAAAGCATAGTATCAGAATTTCACTCCTGTAGGACACCCAGCAGCTGGAAACTGAAACAAAGTCCATTTAAATACAACAAAATGAGGTGGAAAAACATCACAAAAGAGGAAAGGAATGCTTACAGCTTTGTATAAACCAAGTCTCCAGTGTTCTGCAATTTTTGTGTCACTGACAAAAGCTCAGTCAAGTGAGAAAAAATGTTACTGGTGACTGATTTGTTTCTGATTTATTTGTTCTTTATCACTTGTCACCAAGGCAAAGTAAAACCACACTTTCCCTGAAGAATAGCATGTTTCCATTGTTGTTTGACTGTGGCACCACGATGTATTCAAGACTACTCTGTGGCATTGCAAATAACTACCAAAATATATTAACAATAAAATACACTTTAAAACTCACAGAAAAATTGTTCCTGAGTATGTCTGCAAGATTTCCAAGATGAAAGTGTCACATCTGCTTGCTTAACTATTATTAAATAGAAGCTGAAGAAAGAAGGGAAATGAATAAAGATTGAATCTCTTTTGTATATAATTTTGTTGCTTAAATACTACCTAGCAAAGATGTAATATTCATCCAAAATGTTTTCAAGAACTTGTTAGGCGTCCATTTCTTTGTCAGTTAAACTGGGTAATATGTTCCATTAGGTGGCACTTACATATAAATATTGGTGATACAGTGGGCATGCCATACTGTTATCAAATTGAAGTTACTGAACCCTCCTTTCATAGTCCAGAGCAGGGGATATTAGCGAGTACTGTGGGACACAAAACTATGTTGGAGAACTGTAGTAAATGTTCAAGGCCTTATTTTTTAATTAATCTCAGTTTCATTAAATGCATTTCCACATTTCATTGGAAGCTTTTTCGGTATGTGAAGAGAATTTAATTAACTACACCCATAGATTCAGGACAGATGACAATGGTAAGTGTGCAATGCTACTTCCTTGTTTTATGTTTTCATTATTTCAAATGTTACTTCCCTTCCCCTTTCTCCACTTCCATACCACTTTCTACATAGATGCTTGTTCTGGTTTGTTTAAGCAGTTTTGATAATCCATTTTCACAATAGCTCCTTTGATACATACCCAGTCTCTGTGTATTTAAAATATTAAGTAGTACTGACCTGTATATATTAATCTTTTGATATGTTTCTACTTAAAACATTGAGATTTATTCATTTTGTTATTTGTAACACCTATTCTTACATACCCACCACCCACTAATCTAGTGCTACACACAAATCTCTGGTTGTTATGGTACCACCCCACTTTTTGTAATAATTTCTGTATTGGTTAGGATAATGTAAGCTGGATTTTTAAAAATTTTGATATAACTTCAAACTTAAAGAAACTATTTAAGAATATCACAAGGAATTACCATAGGCCATTTTACCCAGATTCACAAATTTCTAATATTTTGCTATATTTGTTTTACCAGTCTCTGTAATTCACTACTGTAGGAACTTGATAATTGTAAACATTATGCTCTTTTATACAAAGTAATTCAGTATGTTTTTTCTAAGAATAAGAATCTTAGCACAGTACAACTATAAAAATAACAAAATTTAATGACTCAATAGTACTAAGATCATACAAATTTCCTAACAATGTTCTTTGTACACATGTTTCTCTAGCCAGGAGCTAATCCAGGATTATACATTGCATTTAGCTGTCATGTCTCTTCACTTTCCTTTAATTTGAGTCTGTTCCTCAGCTTAGTCCTGATATTTTTAATAAGGTAGGCTACTTATTTAGTAGAATACCCCTTAATTTGTGTTCTTTGGAAGTTTCTTGCTAACTGAATTTAGGTAATACTTTTTCTTTTTTTTAGAGAAATACTGATTTCAATTCAACATAAGGTAAACTCTGGGCAGCTGTCATCTTTCAGCCTGAAAATTAGCAAAACTATTGAAACAAGGCACAATTTTTCCCCATACATGTTATGTGTCTCCAGTTCAAAAAAGAATTATGAAAATGTTAAAAATAGAAGTCTGAGATTCTTTTTAAAAAGTGTATTAAAAGCTCCCACAAAACCTGTCAACGTCGTTCCTTATTCTACAAAATAGCACTAGTAAGAAGAGTAAAATAGTGTTAAAAACCATTACGACAGCATTTCTGAAATTCAGCTTGTCCGACCACCCGTTCCCGCTAAAAATGAC
This sequence comes from Lagenorhynchus albirostris, assembly GCF_949774975.1. Lineage (NCBI taxonomy): Eukaryota > Metazoa > Chordata > Mammalia > Artiodactyla > Delphinidae > Lagenorhynchus > Lagenorhynchus albirostris. Next base: position 43,667,936 of record NC_083099.1, on the reverse strand, counting down.
TTATTGATTTATCGTGGAATACAAAAAGACTTTAAAATCTCTGGAAGGAGGGTCGAGCTTTTATTGCAGTTTTCCCCTTGCAGTCTCTTAGATGAGGGGAAAGTGCGAGGAGTATGCTTCTGCCCCTGGCTGTTTCTAAACTGCTTGAGTTTATAAAAGGCTGAGGAATTGGGGTGTCATACTTGTAATCTGGGGACCTGTGCCTGTGGAGTAGTCTGAAGAGGGCGGGGTGGGGGAGTGTCTTACCTAAGCCTCCTCCTCCTCTCCCCTCACATGGGGAAGGAGGGAAGATCATGAGAAGCTATACCTGTCTACACGATATATGGCAGCTTATAACCCAGCCCATCCCTTCCTGAGCTTCCAGAGTGTTCTATTGCAGTCACTGGGAGGGATTTAGCTAAGGGTAGCCCTGCCCTTGTGTTTATGTGGAAAAAAAAAATAGCCCTGAATGTGATGATGATGTCATCCCTGCTGAAATCATCATCTTTATGGAAAATACTCGAAATGGGCCCCGGATTCCAGCCCTTTATACTGAGGCCAGGGAAATATGCCAGGGACAATTGAAGACAGACATGAATATCATGTCCTCTTCTGCTAGCCCTAGAAAAAACCCATCCTGGGCCCTTAAAATGTGCTTTAGCTACAAGTCTAGGTAATACGTTCTGAACTTGAATAATATTATGTCCTCCTTAGTGCATTATTTCAGAAGGCACATGATTTCCCAGTACTAGTGATGTTAACATTAATCAGTTAAAGTTTTGTCTGCCAAGTTTCTCTGTAAAGTTATTTTTCTCTTTTTTTATTAATAAGTAATTTCCTGGGAAAAACAAGAAAATATTTAAATATTCTCTTTCTTATCAAAGTTTCACTGAAAAGTTTAGCATCCACTGATGATTTTCTAACTTCAACATTCATATGACATTCATTAGTTTCCATTCTACTGTAAGGAACAGATTTCTTTTTGTACCATTTATTTATTACATCAATATGATTTCATGAATTTTATTTCATTCAATGGGTTATCGTTATTTGGTTATTTATTTTGATGCCTAAATTGTCCCAAATTTGGCCAGTGGAGACAAATTCAAAGTAAAACTCTGCTGTCCTTTTGACATATCCTTATAATTCTTTAATAACTTTCTTATTTTCCAGTGCAAAAATAAGTACCAGGTTTATCTTCTACTTTACCAGCCACAACCCTGAAATCAGCTATATCTCTTGGTTTATTTTAGTGGAGAATTTTATTTAGAAACCAAGAACAGGATGCTAGGTATGCTCATTGTCACTGGTATAGCATTGCTTTTGGTCTTTTGTGTAAACAGAGCTAGAAGGAAGTATATAAATGTATACAAACGGCATGCACGAATAACATGTATATCTATCATGAGTCTATACTGACACCACAATTGCAATGCAGTAACAGGTTTCATTCTAGCCTTTCCACTTTCCATGTCTTTACCTCCTTTCACAATGAGAACTTTTATTATCCTCACTATATTTACTCATTTGTTCAAGCCTAGTATAAAAATGGTAGTTTTAGAATTTTCTACCCATACCAATGGGGTAAGCAAACCTAGCAATTAGAGTTAAATGCTTGTTTCCATTCTCTTATGTGAGATTTGTATACACTAAAAAGAACCCATTTTAATAGTAAATTCAATGAGTTTTTCATAATGCATATACCTAGCTAAACCACACCCTTATCAATAGAAAATTTCCATCACTAGAAAGTTCTGTCATGTCGCTTCTCAGTCATAATCCCAACCAGAGAGAACCACTGTTATGTTTTGTTTTGTTTTTTTTACCCACAGACTAGTTCTAGGACACCATATAGTATGTACTATTTGGCTTTCATGTTCTCACAATCAGGGTAATATTGTTTGAGTCATTTATGGTATTAGTCTTATCAGTAATTTATTGCATTTTTTTTTTTTTTTTTTTTGCGGTACGCGGGCCTCTCCCTGCTGTGGCCTCTCCCGTCGCGGAGCACAGGCTCCGGACGCGCAGGCTCATTGGCCATGGCTCACGGGCCTAGCCGCTCCGCGGCATGTGGGATCTTCCCCGACCGGGGCACGAACCCGTGTCCCCTGCATCGGCAGGTGGACTCTCAACCACTGCGCCACCAGGGAAGCCCAGTAATTTATTGCATTTTAATACTGTAGAAGTATTATGAAGTGATTAGATTCTAGACTTATTCTGAGGTCAGAAGAAAAAAATTATTTATGGACCAGCGATAGAGGAGCTGGATGAGGGAAGTCAAGTTGACTGCCTAGTCGGCTGCCAAATATTTGTTATCAGTGACTGGGAGAATACAGTTAGTCTTTACTGTAATGTAGATGATAAGGTCAGTAGGCTAGAGACCAGATTTGGGCTCTATGTGAATTTTGAAATCTATATTAGAAAAACAAACTGAATGGTAGATTTTGTTTTTTAAGAAGCTGAGAGAGATAACAGTATGATAAAGGAAATGATTCACTATAGAACACCAGAGTCTGTACTGATCTTTTTTATTTTGCTGGGTTTTTTTCCCTTAAGTTCTTATCATGGCCACTTAACTCTTTATTTTCATAATTTTGTCTTTTTTATATTAATATTTATATGAACTGCTGCATTATTTTATATTAATATTTATATGAACTGCTGCATTAGCTTCATTCTATGTATGTTTTTGGATCATTATCATAAGTTTTTCTAATTTTCATTATTATTTAAATAACTCATGGTTCTAATTAAAGTGTGAAGTTATTTAATTTGAAAACATGGTTTTTGTCCAATTATCTCTTGTTATTGATTCATAGTATCTCTTATTATGATCAGAGAGACTGGATTATATAAGTTCAACTCTCTATACATTGACACTTGCTTTATGTCAAAAACTATGACTAATTTTTAGAAATAACCTATATCTGACTGTAAAAATCTGTATTATTCAAAATTCAGGATTCTAAATTTACTTGTTATATCAAGTAGGCAGAGACCAGCAGTACTAGTAGAAAAAAAGTTGCTAAGCTATATTAAGTTAAAAAAAGTAAAAAGTAAAATGAGGGAGGGAAAGTACTATTAAGGACATGGCAGATACTACTATTTCTTATTCATTACTAATTTTTTTCTTCTGTATTTAGTAACAGAATTCTTGGAGTTTTAACAGGCACGTAGCTACTCAGTTACATATTATATTCTCAAACTTCTAAGCAGTGATGTTTCACCATAATAGTAATTTTAGTCCAATGGGATATGAAAAGATGTGATATGTGAAATATCCTTAAAGATAGGCTGTTTGCCCTAGATTTTTTTCTCAGCCAATCCTTTTGTCTGAAAAGGTGTTAATTAGAGCAGGTGCCTTTGATGATAGGAAGAAGTCATATATTCAAGATAGAACAAACAAACAATTTGATTCAAAGTTCATAGTTTACATCTGGGAATTGGCTTAATTCTGGGAAATGGGTAAATCATGAACTCTTCTCACTTGACTTTAGTAACAAAATCATATATCTCAAGTCTAGGGTCCCTATAATCAATTATCCACTACCAACAACCTCTGTGTGTCACAATATTTTGATTACTGCTAGCCCTGCTACCCATTATGATAACCATGCTCATCTAGTTTCTGATGGTTAAGTGATATCTGCAGCCCTGGGATCCTACATCCCACTCAAGTCTGAGAACTCAGTGTAATGACAGTATCTTCAACTCTAATCTTTGGTTTGCTGGTAACAGCCAATAAACATAGAGCCTTTTCAACAAAGTTGATGCTTCCCACACAAATGTATTGCTTCAAGGTATTGGTGAAGGATATGTGCTCGGATAATCTCAGTGGACATAGTTAAGGGATGGGAAAAATATCATATATGATAAATTTGTATTTAAACCCTCTTTATCTCCTTAAACTTTTAGATTTCTTTCTTTATAGTAAGGACATTCTGAAATCTGAACTTTGTTTAATTTAGGCCACTTTTCAGCCCAGATTTCATCAAGGAAATGAGTAAAGTATTAGAGTCATTTTCATATTCTCAAGATAACAGATTCAGTGTTGCTAATGCCAGAATTTATTGAACAATAAATTAGAAATTATTCTCACCCATATTTATCAGGTTTGTGCCAACATAAATTGACAAAATTTTGCAATTCCCTCCAGGTTAGACGTTGTAACCATCTTTTTGTGGTCTGCTGGAATTTGCATCTAGCTGTGAGTCCAAATGTAGGGAAAAGTAATGGATGTAGGAACTATGAACTATTCCACCTAAAAAGCCACCATCTTAGATGAGATAGTTATGGGGATGTCAGGCAAGACTCAGCTAATCCCTTGAGTGGGGAGGATCCCGCTACTTCTGCAAACAAGTGAAGCTCAGAGGGAAGTTAACGGTCTTCATATTCATCAGAAGCCACCCAAATGTCCACACCGTAGTTCTAGACGTGAGTCTCTCCTGATCAACACTGTAACTTTAAAGACATGCTGAAGCTATGAGTTAAACTTACATATGAAAATTCAGTCTATGGGACTTCCCTGGTGGCACAGTGGTTAAGAATCTGCCTGCCAATGCAGGGGACACAGGTTTGAGCCCTGGTCTGGGAAGATCCCACATGCCGCGGAGCAATTAAGCCCATGCACCACAGCTACTGAGCCTGTGCTCTAAAACCTGCGAGCCACAACTACTGAGACCGTGTGCCAGAACTACCGAGGCACGTGCGCCTAAGAGCCTGTGCTCTGCAACAGAGAAGCCACTGCAATAAGAAGCCTATGCATCTCAACAAAGAGTAGCCCACGCTCACTGCAACTAGACGTAGCCCGCGCACAGCAACGAAGACCCAATGCAGCCAAAAATAAATAAATAAATTTATTTTAAAAAAAAAAGAAAATTCAGTCTACTGTAGGATCAAACTTTTTTGGTTATCTGAAACTTCAGCCATATGGTTTCAAGAAATTAAGTATTCTCTCAGGATAATTCGAAAAGCTCCCCAGTTTTCTACTGGAGAGTTTTCCCAACTTGAAGATGGAAATTTAAAACCTAAGTTTGTTATTTCTTCTCTCAAATTCTTCAGGGGTTTAACTGGTACCAACCCCAAATTTATAGTTCTTGTATTCTTATATTCTTTATTTGATCTAATGTTCTAATTCAAGAGATAACAGGTCTCCCATAGCTTTTCCTTCTATAGGTACTTCACTGTGGGCATTTTTATGTGCTAATTCAAGAAAGTATTTTTCCAGTGAATGGCTTGCAATACCAGGATCTCATTTGCCATTAATAATGAATTTATTACTGCCTTCAAAGCTAATCAGAATAGAGAACCAGTTACAGACTCTACAAATTGAGTTTCTGTTTCCTAGAGCCACTTTTGGTACAAAATGTTGTGTTCGTTAGAGTTTAGTTAGGAAAACAAATATGAAGAATTTTAGTATTGAGAATTAGAAGCTAGCGACCATTGGGTCGGTAACAATCAGAGAAAGCTGCAGTTGGTTTTTGAGAACTCTTGCTGCAGAACTCCTGCTACGACAACTCTTAAGAACTTCTGGGAAATTCTCACAGATTTTCACAGTTTGTCACCTGAAGTACAGCATGAATTTGTATGTAGATTTTCTAGAGGCACAACTGGAAGCTTCTTAGGACATTACATCCACACATCTGTCTGCAACAGCTCCAGGGGAGTAATGACCTCTTTGTCTCTCTGAGTCTCACATGAGTGTCTCTCTTTGACAGACACTATTGTAGAACTATACACTAAACTAGCTTTGAGAGCAGGCAATCCAGCTCATAATCCGACCATCTGAGCTCTGGATCAGCATGTGAGAAAGAGTTTCTAAGTGCCAAAATTGCCCACCTAATTTTGTAATCTTATGTAAGAGAGAAATAAACTTTTATTTTAACAGTGATACTGCATTTCTTGATTAGAGCAGCTTAGCATATACACTAATAAAAATACCATCATTTCATTTTATTTTTATAGTCTTTTTTAAAGTACTTGATATTGTATGAACTTGGTGTAAATTCTGGTGTATATTTGTGTTTTTGGATCCAATTGCTTTCCACCTCTTCTTCTGGAATCTCCACACGTTTGGGAGATAGAGGTAGGAACATGTACCACTTCACCGTCTTATTCTTGCACTTATTATTTTAGTTTTCCTGCGTACCCTTAAGTCCTGACGGCAGGAATATAAACCAGTTCATTATTTCTGAAAATGAATTTAACAATATGCAAAGTGATTCAGTTATACATATATATATTCTTTTTCATTATGGCTTATCACAGGATATTGAATATGGTTCCCTGTGCTCTACAGTACGACCTTGTTGTTTATCCATCCTATATATAATAGTTTGCATCTGTAATCCCAAACTCCCAATCCTTCCCTCCCCACCCCCTCCCTCCTTGGCACTTTGTACTTTGCTATACAGCATAAATTGAACACAACATGGTAAATCAACTATACTTCAATAAAAATTTTTAAAAATAAAAGAAAATATGCAGCAAGAACCTTAGAAATGTACAATTATAAATGTTGAGACCTTTGTGAAAAGTATTCGGCAATGTATTTAACTCAGGATTATTTTAAATACAATAATTAAAATTTAAAAATCATGTCCATTAGTAGAGTAATTTTTAGTAATATTATAGAATATCCCCTTGATGTAACTGCTTGTTATGGAATAAATTGTGTTGCCCCAAAATTCTTGTATGAAGCCCTAACCCCCAGTGTCATTTTATTTAAGAGATGGGGACTTTAAAAGGGTAGTATACATTAAATGAGGACATAAGGTTGGGCCTTAATCTGATAGGACTGTTGCCCTTATAAGAAGAGGAAGAGACACCAGATCTCTCTCTCTCTCCATGTATGCACACAGGGAAAGGTCAATTGAGGAGAGCAAGAAGGTGGCCATCTAAAAACCAAGCAGAGAGCCCTCACCAAAAGCCAGCCCTGCTGGTACCTTGTTCTTGGAATTCCAGTCTCCTGAACTGTGAGAGGATAGATAACTGTTGTTTGAACCACCCAAACTGTGGTACTTTCTTGTGACAGCTCAGATGGACTAATAACTATTAAAATCAAGGTTTTAAATAATATTTAATAACATGAAGTGAAGGCATACCTTGGTGATGTTGTGCGTTTAGTTCCAGACCACCACAACAAACCAAGTATTGCAATAAAGTGAGTCACATGAATTTTTTGGTTTCCCTGTAAATATCTAAGTTATATTTACACTATACTATAGTCTGTTAAGTGTGCAATAGTATTATATCTAAAAAATGTACATACCGTAATTAAAAAATACTTCATTGCTAAAAAGTGCTATCATCTGAGCCTTCAGTGAGGCATAGCAGTAACATCAAAGATCACTGATCACAGATCACCATTACAAATATAATAATGAAAAAGTTTGAAATACTGTGAGAATTAACAAAATTACAAAGACACAAAGTGGGCAAATGCTGCTAGAAAAATGGCACTGATAGATTTGCTCAATGGAGGGTTGCCACAAACGTTCAATTTGTAAAAAATATGACAGCTGTGAAGCACAATAAAGCTAAGCCCAATGAAATGAGGTATGCCTGTAAAAAAGGGAGAGTAAAAATAATATGTGTATATGTTTCACCATAATATTGAATATAGAAAAGTAAATACACATGTATTTTTATATTAAAGACAGACTGAAAGAACTACCATGAAATAATTATGTGTTTTGGAAGAGTTCATGAAAACCACTCTGCTCCTGGGAAGCAAAGTCTTGTTTTCCAAAGGAGCTGCACATTGATGAGTCGTGAGAATTTAGCACCATCCTGGCTAGCAGCATCTGTTCAGAACACCCAAGTTAATTTTGTGCAATCTGTGGACACTGTGTGTAACCCTGCTCAAATGAAGCTAAGTTGGTTGAATGACCAGAGGGTGAAGGGAGGGTGGAATGGTGAGAAAGTGAAAGATGACACTGTAAGTAACCACTGAGGAAGGAAAAATCGTACATGACTCTAAATTTAGATTATGAGATAATGATAAAAAGAGATAATGATAGAGTCTTTATACTTAGAATGCTTCCAGTAGTAAACCTAAGATTTGTATTAAAACATGTTCTATTTTACAGTTATTTTAATAGTTAAATAAACATATTTATTTTATAATTATTTTAATTTAGAAATAAAGAAGAACCTCGTCTGGCCTCTTTGGTTATTCTGTCATCTGTCCAGTTTTGTTGATGCTTATTTAGTGTATATTTAGAGTTTTATTTTGGAAGTCTTTTTTTTTTTTTTTTTTTGCGGTATGCGGGCCTCTTACTGTTGTGGCCTCTCCCGTTGTGGAGCACAGGCTCCGGATGCACAGGCTCAGCGGCCATGGCTCACGGGCCCAGGAGCTCCGCGGCATGTGGGATCTTCCCAGACCAGGGTATGAACCCGTGTCCCCTGCATCAGCAGGTGGACTCTCAACCACTGCGCCACCAGGGAAGCCCTGGAAGTCTTTTTATCTCATTCTTTTTAGTAATTCAGTTTTCAACTTTAAAATATGTGTAATTTATTTTTTTATTATTTTTTTTAATCACTTAATATTTTATTTTATTTTATTTTATTTTTTTTTATTTTTAATTTTTTTACATCTTTATTGGGGCATAATTGCTTTACAATGGTGTGTTAGTTTCTGCTTTATAACAAAGTGAATCAGTCATACATAAACATATGTAACATATGTTTATGTGTAATTTATTTTTAAAGAAGAGTTTATTTTATGAAGTTAATTGGAAATACCACAGCCAATGGGGGGCATTTTGAAATACACGTATACCACAAACATGGTGTTGCAATGCCAACTAACACTGCACTATCCTTTTGTATATCCAAAAACAGGTAAAATGATCATTCCACACAAATGTATTGACCCTAATCTCAATCAGCTGACACTACTCTGGAGACCCATTTTCTATCCCTCTAAGAATTTACACAGCCTAAGTCTTATTCTCCTGTTTTCCAAGGCTACTTGGCTATCCTTTGAAATGTAGTCTGACCTTCATAGAAGGGTCATGACTTTAAATGGAGGAGTACCCAAAAGAGTTAAAGCAAGCTCACAAGGATTTCTTTTTTGGTTATTGTACATGCTCTCAGAATTTATTGAGTTTTTTGTTGTTGTTCTAGTTTTGCGATTGTTCTTTTCTTGTTTCTTTAACACAGAAAGGAACTGCTATTTCCTCCAGGAACTAAGAGGGAAGGTCTAGAAACTAAAGAACTACTAAAGAACCTTTTTCTCCATACTAGGATCTACTTCATTTAGGAAACATGTAGATGAACATAGAGCAAGTTGACTTTAAATAATACACTTGCATAAGTGTCCCTTCTATGCTCTCATGCATACTTACATCTTTAAAAGGAGTGCCTTAATATTTTCAAGCAGCTACGTTTGCTACTACTTATTTATAGGCATTTCTGAAAGAGATTTTTTACTGTGTGTATGAAAACCTAATAGAATAACTGAAAATCAAAACTGAATGAAGAGTTCAGGTATAGTCCTGGAAGATTTGATCTTTTTGTTATGTGATATATTATTTGATATGTTTTTCAGAGAGCAACCAGGCAGTATATCTTATATAAGGATTAATAAAACACTTATATTATGAAAACCAATATTTAAGAAACTTCAAGCCCAAAGAAAAAACATGAAAATATTCCTCTGACTTAAATGTACCATGTCTAATTGATGCATATAATAGTTTAATGTTTATTATCCAATCATAGAAAGAAGCACCAAAAAATGAAAATACTAGAGAAGTGCTATCACTAAGATGGTGACATAGGTCATTTCCGACTTTTCTCCCCATCACAAGGAGAACAGCTAACAACCATTCATGAATAAGACACCACTTAGAAAACTCTGGAACAAGGGTTGAGGCTGAGACATACTCTACCACCTCAGAGACCAAGACAGACTGCATTAGAAGGATAAGAGGAGTGGCAACAAGGTGACAAAATTGCCCCTTCCCTAGGCTGATGCAGCACCACACTAACTGGTCTCCCCTGACCCTGTGGTTACTCCAGTGAGAAAAGAGAAGCCAGGGTGGACGGGCAGCTCCCCAGCACTTTGTGTCACTTCTTGGGAGTCCCCAAATCCAAACTCACCCTACAGGGATCATGAGGGAATCTACAGAGCTGACCGCTGGGAATTGCATAGTGAAGGAGAAGTGGGGAGGGCTTGCAACAATCAGCACTTGGATTTGGGCAGACTGAGTAGTGAGTGGTAGCAGGCCCAACCAGCAGCTTTGCTCATTTGCACAGCCAAGACAATGGAGCAGTCTGACCAGGGAAATTGGCAGGAGGCAGGTTTGCCTGATCTGGGTTCTCAATGAAGAATCTAATTGGTTTGGAGCCTGTTCTGCCTTTGGTTTGTCCCCAGCCAGGCAGGGGAGCTAATTCATAGTCCCTCCCACTGCTGAGCACAGCTCCAGGCCATGCCTGACCAGAAAGCCTGGCCAGAAGTCCTGGCAGCTGCATAGCCAAGCAATACTCAAGCAGAGAGTCTGGTAGATAGATGTGATTATCCAGAGAAAGCCCAGCGACTCTGTTTGGTCAGGGAACTAAAAAGTAACAACAGTTATAGTAATTTTTTTTAGCTTGCTCTCATTCTTATTTTATGATTTTCATTTTTTATGGGTCTGTTTCTACGGTTTATTATAACTTGCTATGTAACATAGGCTTTGTATGCCTGCTTGTTTGTCCTTTTTTAAAATTTATCCTAATTTAAATTCAGTTAAAGATTACTGTTATGCTTTCAAATCATCTCTAAATATTTTGAAGTGTCAACTCAATAAATATATTACCTTTTGAATAACTATTTCTAGAACTTTGGCAATACGGTTGAGAATTTTAGAATGTTATTTTTTTTCTAACATTGAATAATAGTTTATTATTATTTTATACATCTGTATTTTAACTCATTGATGAAAAACTGTTTTGGTTAATTCTTCTTAATCATTCATGTAAACAGTATTTATTTGTTTTCTATTGACAGAAATCTAACTCAAAGTAGCTTTAAGATAAGAACATTACATTGGCTCATAGAATAGCTTTTGCAGCAGAAGTACAGGAATGCTAGAAAATTTAAGAATTTGGTTCTTAAAATTTAAGAACCAAAACCAAAAAAAGACTGCTAAGACTATTGTCTCTCGTCCTATCTGCATTTTTGTTTGTTTTTGTTTTGCTTCCACATTGAAAGCCTTTCCTACATAGTGAAAAACAGACATTGATAATGCCTAAATTTTAAAATGTATGGCTCTGCCACTAGAGAGGACTTGCTCTGATTTTATCCTGATTTCTAGAATCCCAAGGAAAGGACTAATTGGCCCAGCTTTCACCAGTTCACTAGGCTCAGGGAAGATAATTTTTGATTATCATTTCCATGACTGTCACTTAAATAAGTGCTATGATAACAAGAAGTTCTCAAGTTATATGGAAAAATAGGTAAACAATTATAACAATCTGATAATTCTATAATAGAGCTATCACAAGGTATTTTAGACTTTTACCTCTGTGTGGGATATGCAGTAAGCATTTATTGAAATTGCTATTTTAAGTGTATTATGTGAAATTCATACATACATTCTAGATCACAAATATTAAAACAACTGAAATAGTGTTTTATGTACATTTAATAATTTAAATTTTTACTTAATTTCTTTTTCCTATATATCTATTGTCCATTTGTGGGTCTTCTTTTGAGAAATATCTATTCAGATTCTTTGCCTACTTTTTAATCCAGTTATTTATGAGTTGTATGAGTTCTTATATATTTTATATATTAACCACGTATCATATATATAGTCTGCAAAGATTTCTCCCATTCTGTATGTTCCCTTTTTATTTTGTTGATTACTTTCTTTGCTCTGCACAAGCTTTTTACTTTAATGCAACCCCACTTGTCTATATTTGCTTTCATTGTCTGTGCTCTTGGTGTCATATCCAAAAAAAATTTCCCAGATCAATGTCAAAAACTTTTTGTCTATGAGTTCTTCTAGTAGTTTTATTGTTTCAGATGTTATGTTTAAGTCTTTACTACATTTTGAATTGATTATTGTATACAGTGTGAGATAAGAGTCCAATTTCATTCTTCATGTGGATGTCCAGTTTTCTCAATACTATTTATGCAAGAGACTAGCCCTTCCCCATTGTGCGTTCTTGGCTCCACTGTCAAAAGTCAATTGACCGTAGACTTGATGTATGGATTTTTTTCTGATCTCTATTCTATTCCATTGGTCTATTGGTCAGTTTTTATGCCAATATGATACTTTAAAAAATTATTATAGCCTTGTAATATAGTTGGAAATCAGGAAGAGTTGTTATTCATGCTCAAGATTGCTTTGGCTATCTGTAGTCTTTTGTGGTTCCATGTGAGTTTTAGATTATTAATTTCTGTAAAGAATGACATTGAGCTTTTGATAGGGGTTGCATTGTATCTATAGATCACTGTGGGTAGTATGGACATTTTATCAATATTAATACTTCTAATCCATGACTATAGGTATTTCTATTCATCTATGCCTTCCTTAATTGCCCTTATCAAGGTTCTATAATTTTTAGTGTTAGATGCCTCTCTTTGGTTAAGTTCATTCCTAAGTATTTTATTTCATTTCTTGCTATCTTGAGTGGGATTTTTTTCTTAACTTCCTTCTCAGATCATTTGTTATTTATGTACAAAAACACAATGTTTTTATATCCTTTAAACTGATTTTTCTATCAGTTTATATTGATTTTGTATCCTGCAACTATACTGAATTTATTAGTTCTCACACTTCTGTTGAGTCTTTAGGATTTTCTATGTATATGATCATATCATCTGCAAACAGACACTTTCACTTTTTCCTTTCTGATTTGGATGTCTTTCTTTTTTCTTGCCAAATTGCTCTGACAAGGAATCCAGTACTACACTGAAAAGAAGTGGTTAGAGTGGGCAGACTTAGACTGAAAACTTTTAGGGTTTTTCCCCTTAATTATGATATAACCTGTAGGCTTTTCACATAGGGACATTTTGTGCTGTGGTCAGTTCATTTTATACTTATTTTGTGAGGGTTTTATTCATGAATGGATGTTTTACTTTATCAAATACATTATCTACATCAACTGGTATGATCATGTAGTATTTTTCTTTCATTTTGTTAATGTGTTATATCACATTTATTGACTGCATATGTCTAAACATCCTTGCATCCCAGGCATAAATCCCACTTGGCCATAGTGTATGATCTTTTTAATGTGGTATTAAATTCGGTTTGCTAGATTTTTTTATGGAGAATTTTTACATCTATATTCATCAGTGATAATGACCTGTAGTTTTCTTTACTTGTAGTATTTTTGTCTGGTTTTAGTATCAGGAAGAAGCTGGCTTCATAAAACAATTTTGGAAGTGTTCCCTCTTCTATTTTATGGAAGAGTTTAAGAAGGATTCTATTCATTCTTTGAATGTTTGGTAGAATTCACCTGTAAAGCAATCTCATCCTGGGCCTTTCTTTTTGGGGAAGGTTTTGATTACTGATACAATCTCCTTATTTGTAATTGGTCTACTCAGTTTATCTATTTTTCCTTGTTGTGTGGTTCTGAGAATGTATCCATTTATTCCAGGTTATACAGTTGGCATGTAATTGTTCATAATAGAATACTATGATACTATCTAGTTCTTAGGTATCCATTGTATTTTTTTTCCATGTCTGATTTTATTGCTTTTTCTTTTACCTTGGTTAGTCTAGCTAAGTGTTTGATGATATTTCTAATCTTTTCAATAATATCTTAGGTTTGTCAATTTTTTCTATTTATTGATTTATTTCTACTCTTTTCTTCTGCTAACTTTGAATTTTATTTGTTCTTCTTTTACTAGTTCCTTGAGGTTTACATTAGGTTGTCTATTTCGGATCTTCTTTTTAAATACAGGTTTTTAGCACTGTAAATTTTCCTCTTTGTAGTACTGCCTTTGCTAAATCCCTTAACTTTCAGTATGTTGTGTTTTCATTTTTATTTCTCTCAAGATATTTTAACATTCTCTGTTAATTTCCTCATTAGAGAGTGTGCTGTTCAGTTTCCACATATCTGTGAATTTTCCCAATTTTTTTGCCATTACTAATTTCTAGTTTCATTCAGTTGTGGTTGGAAAAGATACTTGGAATGATTATTCATAAATTTGTTAAGACATGTTTTCATTTATCCTGGAGAATGTTCTATGTGTGCTTGAGACAAATGTGTATTCTTCAGTTGTTGTGTAGAAGGTTCTGTGCATGTCTGTTGGGTCCTTTTGTTCTGTTGTGTTGTTCAAATTTATTGTTTATTGATTTTCTGTCTAGATACTCTATTTAGAATTGTAAGTGGGGTATGGATGTCAATTTCTGCCTTCAGATATGTCAATATTTCCTTTATATTTTTACATGCTCCGTCAGGTGTGGTCTGCATTGATGAAGACTGTGGGAGATCTTGGTGTTGAAAGTGGTGGGTTTTTACCAGTGGTATAGGCTGCTGGGGTCCTCCTGGTCCCCCCACCACATACACAGGGGGATGTCACAGAGGAGGGAATACCTCTTACGCCGAGCTATGCTGAACTAGGGCACAGAGTGACACAGATAAAATTTTTCCTACTCTTTTCTGTTTGGTTTTTGTGCACCAATGAGTGCTGCAGCTCTTACTTTGTGCTCCAGAGCTCTCCCAGAGCTATTTTCATTGGTAGGTAGTTGCTTATGCATTGTTTTTGTTGGGGTACAAGCATTGGGACTCCTAGTATATCATCTTGATGATGTCACTCTGCTTAATCTTTCTGATTCAGAAATATAATATATTTTAAAGAGCCATATAGTTTTTATTTAGCTTTGGTTATTAGCAAAGATATATTATTGTATAATAATAAGTGGATAAGGTATAGATGGATAAATGAAGAATAAGTGATGAATAAGGAATTGCATCATGAAAAACTAATGTTTGCCAGCTTAAATATGTATCTGGGCCTTGAGAAGGTTTGTGAGCCAAGGTGTAGTCATGAGAATAATTACCAAACCCAAAGGGTGATGCTGGAAAAATTTACCTGTAAGACTACTTACAATAGTTTCTTCATTCGTGAGTGTTAGTCCTCTGGTGCCACTGCCTCCTTGACTCTTTAAGGATTATGATTCAATTAGTACTTTGCCTGAAATATCTTTGGTCCTCAATATGAACCTCAAAATAATCATTCTTGCATCTATATTATGGTTAAGTGAGATTGTACAGGTTATTAGATTTCAACATTTACATCATCTAGTCTTTCATGGAGTTTGCCATGAATGACTGTCACAGTAATGGAGGTGGCAGACTTCCCTGGTGGTGCAGTGGTTAAGAGTCTGCCTGCCAATGCAGGGGACACGGGTTCGAGTCCTGGTCTCGGAGGGTCCCACATGCCGCGGAGCAAATAAGCCTGTGCGCCACAACTACTGAGCCTGTGCTCTAGAGTCCGTGAGCCACAACTACTGATCCTGCGTGCCACAACTACCAAAGCCCTCGTGCCTAGAGCCAGTGCTCCACAAGAGAGGCCACTGCAATGAGAAGCCCGTGCACCACTACAAAGAGGAGCCCCTGCTTGCCACAACTAGAGAAAGCCTACACGCAGCAACAAAGATCCAATGCAGCCTAAATAAATAAATTTATTTTAAAAATTTAAAAATGAATAAATAAATGATGGAAGTGGCCATATGCTTAAGAAAAAAAAACCAAAACAGTAGTAAGAGGTAGATTTCAGAGCTCACAATTTTACTTATTACTGAACCTGTTTGATATTTGAGAAGATTTTTAGTAGTAATAGAAAAAGACTGTACAAATTTGGCAAATTAAATAGAAAAAAACTCAATATTTACTGATCTTTTCAAAAGTTATTACCTAACTCATTTGTCTTGATTTCAATAGACCACCTTGTAAAAAATGTTGATCCTTTAGGATTTCCCAACTATTATCTATGAGAATATATTTTACACAGCTGTAATGATAGTATAGGCACAATTTTTATACATTGAAAGTATTCAACTGGATTCCTACATAAACTTTGTAACGATAATATTAAGAAAGTATATTATGACACAGATTTGACTATCCACAATTTTATATTCAGTGTCATAATATTTAATTTTAGATATTGCTATATAGGTACCAGAGGCATTATTTAAAACATGTTATTAAAAGAATATTTAATAATTATTGAAACTGATAGTATATTCCAAGTTTCTAACCATAATTATTTTTACGACATCTGAAGTTAAACAACTTTTCTTCACGCAAGCACAGTCTTAATATTTTATTCACAGATGATTTTCAATGACTGCTTATATTGATCTTCATTATCAAGTGTCATTCTTGCTTTACTCTCATATATATATATATAAATAACTTACTTATAGAGTTTCAATCATGTTGAACCAAAACACTGATTTTCTCTACACTTCTAGTCATGTGAAACATTAATGTCAATAAAATTTGAATAAGTGTGGGTGCTATTTTCAGTGATGCTTAAAAGAAAAAACTTAAAAGAAGTTTAAAACTTAAAAGAAAGCCAGTTATATTTTGTATCCTCCCAATAAATTTATAAAGGGAGCAGTGCTCATGATTTAAAAAGTCAGTTTTGGGGGCTTCCCTGGTGGCGCAGTGGTTGAGAGTCCGCCTGCCGATGCAGGGGACATGGGTTTGTGCCCCGGTCCGGGAAGATCCCACATGCCGCAGAGCGGCTGGGCCCGTGAGCCATGGCTGCTGAGCCTGCGTGTCCGGAGCCTGTGCTCTGCAACGGGAGAGGCCACAACAGTGAGAGGCCCACGTACCGCAAAAAAAATAAAAATAAAAAAAAAAAAATAAAAAGTCAGTTTTAACAAAACTAGAATTTTGACAGGAAACACAAGTATACCCATATAGCATACACAAACACATATATCCCTTGTCTCATTGCACCCTCAGGAATGGAACATATGACCTAAGCACCAGTCTTTTGACATGCAATGAGGAAGAATAGCCGTAGGTAGATATCCACTTACGGATGGTTAGCAATTCAAAATTTCACTTTTCAAATTCATATTCCCCAACTAGAGATTTCAGTTTTTAACTTTTAAAGTTCAATAGATGTTTATATGATTTTTAAAACATATAATCTCCTAATAAAAGGAGAACAAAAGCCTTAAAAAGGTTTTATTTGAATTATAAGGCAGGCAGTCTCAGATAGAACATTTAGATTTTTTTCTCTGTGTTGAGTCAGATTCTTTCTGTACACCACAGAGAATCATCTTTTATATCCCTGGGATGATATGCCAAGGTAGGTTCATGTCTTCTCGAAACCATGTACAAGCTGGTGGGCTGCTTAAATACTATATTGGTTCTTAACACTAGGATGAGAGGGATAAGCCCAAGTTGAATTATTAAAGTTCAAAATCATTTATAAAATGTCATCACCCAGAGCATTTTCTTATCTATAATACCAAAAGTCCATTCACATTCACAGCTCAAACATCAAAGGATAACCTATCTTTACTCCCACTAGAAAAGAGAGCTGTTAGAGATCCACATTCCTCCAGAGACATTTCATAGATTTGTGACTATCAGAGCATAAAAACTCTAAAAAATGTAATAACTAGATTAGCTAGTTATTACAATGACAACAACAGCAAGGCATTTGTTAGATCCCAAAGCTTATATTTAAACTCTTATAGTGAAGCTAGAGCAGTGTAGCAGTATTAAATTTCTGAATATATTGCTTAATCAAAATTTTCAGTTAATTTTTCGTCTGTGAATTACTATTTCTTTGAGTACAATTTGTTTTATGGAGGCATGACTGTATAGGCCTGATACCAAAGCAAGTTATAATTTTATCAGCATCCATGCCTAAGAATGAAAATTAAGAAAAATTATAAATTTGTCTGTACACAAATGACATAAAAATAATGGTAATGTTATCTATGAGTTTAATCAACAAGCATTACCAACCAATGTATGTTTTCCTCACTAACTGCAAAAATATCCTAATAAGAAGGAAAGAAAATGAAAACTATTGCAGAATACAGTTGTATAAAGGGAACTTTAGACAGCAACCTGAAGTTGCACTAGATGTAGCATGCTGCAAAATTAATTCTAGGGTTGTTTTTTTTTTTGCGGTACACGGGCCTCTCACT
Organism: Lagenorhynchus albirostris; assembly: GCF_949774975.1. NCBI lineage: Eukaryota > Metazoa > Chordata > Mammalia > Artiodactyla > Delphinidae > Lagenorhynchus > Lagenorhynchus albirostris. The sequence continues at coordinate 43,649,826 of NC_083099.1, read as the reverse complement.
GTTGTGGCCTCTCCCGTTGTGGAGCACAGGCTCCGGACATGCAGGCTCAGCGGCCATGGCTCACAGGCCCAGACGCTCTGCGGCATGTGGGATCTTCCTGGACCGGGTCACAAACCTGTGTCCCCTGCATCGGCAGGCGGACTCTCAACCACTGCACCACCAGGGAAGCCCAGTTCTAGGGTTATGACATACGATATAAATCTGTCTCACACAGAGGCTTTGGGGACTCAGTATTGCTGGCTGCGTGCTATTGTAAGAAGCTTTTAGGGCTATTTCGGCTTTCTGAAATGTTTTCTTACCTTCCTACCAAGTTTGAGAGAAATAGCTGGAGTGATTCTGATTGACGGCAATATGCCCCACATTTGCCAGGTTCATTCTGAAGTTTTAAAGTTTTCTGTGATAAAGTGAGATGCTTCCTGGTATTTGTCAATTCCACTTTGAAAAGCTTTTACTTCTGACCTGTAGGTTGTAAATTTACTATTGATGGGCCAGAAGAGGAACGTTTTAAAACTTGGAGGTGTTCAAAGATTTAGTACGGGTTGAAAGGAGCCTTAAAACACTCATATTGGGGCTTCTCTGGTGGCGCATTGGTTGAGAACCCGCCTGCCAACACAGGGGACACGGTTCGATCCCTGGTCCGGGAAGATCCCACATGCCGTGGAGCAACTAAGCCCGTGTGCCACAACTACTGAAGCCTGCGCACCTAGAGCCCATGCTCCGCAACAAGAGAAGCCACTGCAATTAGAGGCCTGGGCACCACCCCAGTCGCTGCAACTAGAGAAAGCCCGCGTGCAGCAACGAAGACCCAATGCAGCCAAAAATAAAGATAAATTTATTAAAAAAAAGAACTCTCATATTGTCAGCAAAAGGGGTCCAAGAAACTACAGCAGCAGGTACACAGACTGAAATGATAATTTCTTCAGTAGAGTAGACTACTGAACTCTGTTGCCACCTATTTCATGAAGCATTTCCCAGCTCCTCAGGTCAGAATGAATTGCTTCCTCTGCTCTGCTTCAGGAGCACTCTGGGCATTCTCATATCTCTCTCTCATTTGTTTTATACTTAGTTGCATACACTTCTGTTTCCTTCAACAGAATGTGGATAATGTGTTATTCATCTCTGTTACTATTGCATCTAGATCAACGCCTAATACTTAGGTACTCAGTGAACATTATCTGACTTAAAATGAATTTCAGAAGGCACTCTGAGAAGGATAAAGAAAACAGAAGCAGAAGATGTTAAAAACTAACATAAGAAAATCACACATCATGAAAAAGAGTTAAATAATATCAAATATGAAAGAATCAGTATCCCCATAGAAGTAGAGATAGAAGTTTTCTAAAATTATAAAATATGCATGCTTCCAATTTTTAAAATGATTAATGATGTAATGGAAATCACAATGGAGATGCTGTTCAAAAAGAGCCAAGAAAAAAACATTTAGAAACAAAACAGCAGAGTTAGCTGAATTAAGCACTAAATGGATAAGATAGGCATCAAGTTAAACATATTAGAAAAGAGGAAAATCAGAATCTCACCTTCAGGTAGTGATGGACTAGAAAATTAATGTAAAATCTGCTACTGAGAATAACTAGAAAAAAACTACACGTATATATTTTTAAAATATTTTTGCATATTGCATAGGCAAGGTCAGGGAGATGACTGAATAGAAGAAGCTTCACCTTGTGTTTTGGGGATACTTTCTCCCTTCGGCTGTCTGATGACTCTAGCTGAGAGTATAAAGAAATTAGCCAAGCTTTAACAGACCTTTGCTTTAGTGGATTAACAAGTGGAGTTAAAGTATGCCAAGAAGCAGAGAAGGAGGCAGATTCATTCTCGTAAAAAAAACATTGGGTTTTAGGTTGGCAGTTCAAGATGGAGGAAAATGTGAATTGGAAATAGATTCTTGCCATTTCAGGAACTCAAGTCCATCTTTAAGTTATTGCAAACACTGAAACTGGATGCAGAGCATCTGGAAATACTAACACTTCCAATCTTGCTCTTGCCCTGCAAAGAGCAAAAGTATATTGTTCCTGGAGAAAGTAGACATTATTTTAGTCATAAATGTGTAAAAAGATTCATAAAAAATCTCTAGAACACAATAAAAATAATCAAGACTCAAGGTTACAAAAAAGTTAGCTACAAACTGCAGATAATCAGTAACTATTGTAAATATTGATTTTCCAGATGCTCCACTGACAAGAGCAAAGACTGTCAGACCGGATTAAGTTTCAACAATATACAGCTTATAAGAACCTTATCTTAAAAATAAGGATGCAATAAACTTAAAAGGACAGGAAAAAAAGATTTACTGTGCAAACAATCAAGAAAATTTAGTGTAGCTTTATTAACGTCAATTAAAGTAAGCATTAAATGTGTACTGGGTCCCTTCAGAGAGACATGCACTGCCTATACCAATGCCTCACAGCTCTCTCAACTGCCTTTATGGGCCACAAAGGGCCTCTAAAATTCACTTTGATGACAATATCACCATGTGCCACTCACCCTTCTGGTCTAGTGCTTAGTTTGCTTTCTAAGGAGGCACTTTGACTCCCTAAAAGTCTCAGTCATCACCAAGGTTTGAATTTATGTCAAGGTACCAGTCAACTGTAGTATAAAGCATAAACTAAAAGGTCAGTAAAATGTGGTACCTTACGGGATAAAGGGCCTCAAATGGCCAAACCTAAATTTATCCTCCCTAGTCTGTTCCCATGGATAAGATCCCTTAGCCCAACAATCTGCCTTATAAAGAGTACTAGACACAAGCTCCTGCTTGTTCCAGAGTAATAGGTTTCAGAATTAAACCACAGAATTACTCAAATAAGCCAATCAAACCCTGTCATGGAAACCAGGGGATATCTCATCCTCTTGATATTGCAAAACCATGCCACCCACAGCCCCTGATCTTTCACTCTGTTCCTCAAGCACAACCCTGTGTGGCCTTGCATGGAGCAATGTCCTTCTCCCCCTGGCTATCACTGTGTGACTAATAAACTCTGTCTCATCTGTCCAGTGTCAGGTGTCCTATGTTTGTCTATCCCCTTAACTTTAGGGTGTGAATCCCTCCCTCATCAGTGGGGAGAAGAGGACATGATTAAAACAGGAAAGTAAGGGAAGGAGGTAAGGAGGAGATAAATTAGGATAATAAGCATAGGATTTAGAATATAAAATAATTGTGGCTTTTTTGTTCCCCAATGAATTAAGAACGTGTATTACCTATATTTGGTCTTAGATCATTGATCCTAGAGCAAAATTATTTTTTGTTACTCAGAAAATAAGTATTGTTTCCTAAATACTTGTTTGAATGCTGTATTGATTTTTGAGATCTATTACTGTATCATTGCTACAATATATTTCTTTTCTTTTGAGGATGTGGGGAAACTGTACACTGATTTTTTTAAATGGTGTTTAAAATATAGTAAGTACATTCCAGAAGAAAGTTTAGTCAGTACCACTAGCTGTAAAATAAAAGTCAAAGCTCTTTTATGAACATTAATAGCATCCTTATGGTTCCTGTCATCAGTATTTTACTGAAGATGTCAACACAGTCCTATTATTAATGTTAGAAGAAATCTAGTTTAGAAATCTTTGGTTCCTTAATGGAACACCTGAAATGCTTAGATATTAAAAGTCTACTTTCTAACCTAAGAAATTATATTTAGAATTTATATATAAATAAAAATAGAAATATATATATATAAGTTCTAATAGGACTCAGATAAATCTTTTCTAAAGGGAACTAGAAGTAAATCAATCATACTTGAGGCAAAACCCTGGTCACAGGTGTTCTTTAATATATCATCCCCTGCCTTGTCAAAAATATAAAGAAACCAGATATCTCTTTTTTTCTTTGGCTCTTCTAAGCACCCTAAATTTCTTCAAGTTGACCACCTTCTGAAGTGAAATGGTAGTTATAATTCTCTATATTTCTATTGATGGCAAAGAGACATACTAAATGAATAAATGAACAAACTACTTACTGAAGGTAGAAAATAACATTTTGACTTGCTTTTTATTGTTGTTGCTCATAAAAATCATTACAACCTCTGAACTTGTAAAGTATGGGAATTTGGTTATAATAAAGACTATAATGAGGCACATATCTGCTTATTTTTGTTCTCTTATCGAAATGCTGTCTTTGAAGTTTGAGTGGAGATCTTACAATAGTAATTATAAGTTCAAAAGCATCAAATGGTAATCATGTTTCAATAAAATAACAGAAGAAAAGCCTTGAGCACTAAGAGAAAAATTCTAAATAATATGACATGTTTTTAAAATATATTGCCATCATTCTTGATTAGTAAGAATAAACAATTTTTAAGGGGAAATGATCAAATTAATCTTATATTGTTGTATAGTATAAGAGCTCTATGATAGTATAACATTTGTTTTACTGGATAAGAGGAAAGTATAATGATTGGGCCAATGAACATATCTAAAATTAATTAAATGCACTTATTACTTTAATTTTAGGTAGATGAAACATTTATACTTGATTTTATCCATCTAAACCAGGAGTCGGCAAACTATGGTTCACGGGCCAAATCTGGCCCATCATTTATTTTTATAAGTAAAGATATATTGAAGCACAGCCATTCCCATCCATTGGCGTACTGTCTATGACTGCCTTTGCATTATAAGGCACACTTGAGTAGTCATAACAGATTCCATATGATCTGCAGAGCCAAATATTTTACTATCTGGCCCTTTAAAGAGAAAGTTTGCTGATACCTAATCTAGATCATTAAATTAGATGAAAACATCTATAGTAAGTAGGATTTGAATAACTACTATACTTTTATTTATATTGACATTATAGTCAAAGGATAACTTAGAGGGGTTTGGACTGGATTGGAGACACATGTCTCATTTTGCTAAACCATAATATAAACAATGGTGTTCCAAAATATACTGGTCAATGATCTTCCACAAATTTTAACAGGATGTTGTCAAATAAGGATTAATTGATCCTAATCATTGATCTCATATGGTATAGCATAGCATCTCTTTCTCTCAAGATTTCAGATCAATTCAATATAGTATGTAAGAGTAAATAAGAAGAAAAAAATGATATTGAAAAAGAGAAGTATATTAAATCAAGTTTGGAGCGGAAGTTGCAAAAACACTGAGACTTTGAACTTGCATTACTGCAGTGTGGATAAAGAGACTAGGAGGGCAAGGTCAGAGGATCTTAGTTGATCTCTTAGTGTTTTCTTGAACGAAGTCAAGTTTGAAACTATTTGTGTCCTGAAAAGACTTTGGAGGCATTTGCTGGTATATGTCTGACATGTATGTAACTGTAGCCTTCAGTTAAGCCAGGTTACAAATGGCAATAAAACATCATTTTGATTTATATCCTTTTTCTTTTATTTAAGCTTTGGTTATAAGGGAAGAAAACATTTTTAATTGTCAGATTGTGTGCAACTAATTGCATACTGTCATTCACTTTAGTTCCCTAGAGATGATAAGCATGATATCTATGATAATCAATTCCTATTATTTTATTATTATAATTAATCTTACAACCTACAAGATAATGGGATGCATTGTTCCAGGAAGAGAATATATTGTAGGAGAGAGGATTTAGTTAATAATAACTATTGAAAATGCATTTTTAAAGATAATTTTGTTAACTGTGTGGTTATATAAGTTTTGGAATTTGGGTAAAAAGAATTTAAAACATTTTTTAATTAATTGACAGCAAAACACATAGAAATTTAGGGATGAAAATAGGAAGGCACAGTTCTGACATACTTTTAAACACAGTAAACTGGGAGGAAATAAAATGGAGTCTAGCACCATTGTGCAGAGGATTAAAAATGTCTGAGAATATATAAGGATGTTTTCAAATAGTAAATACATTTTATTTAATAAGTAGGAGATCCCAAGACCCCCTTAAGCACTGCCTCTGTTATTTTTTCCTGCTATTATAGTGATGAAAAGCAGCAATAAACTACATCTTTCCTATCTATACAAATCACTGCATAGAATCAAACAACAGGACAAAACCTCAGGAGCTGGTGAACTTCATTTACTGGTGGCATCCCTAGGGTGGCATCACTTGAGTGGAGTTAGTTGCTGCACTAGTTGCTCCCCACCCTCTCACTCTTGTGCTGACAAATAGGGTTTAATGACCAGTGAATGTATAATAGAAATAGTTAATTGTTCATATACCCCATGGGTGAGTTCCCACTTTGAAAGCCTTTAGCTACTTGTAAAAGATAAAACTACACTAAATTTTTTTAAAACATGCCAAAAGCAGCTATTTTAAAGAATATTCAATAAGCTCCAGAGCCAATTCCAAAGGAATATCTCAGAAAGATAATTAAAGGAAGAGCAATAGAATGGGTAAAAATTGCATAGTTCAACTAAAGTGACTATTCTGAAGATAAACACACATTGAGCTGCATAAGGTCTGTTGTGTTTGCTACAAAATCAGTCTCATTAACAGATACACATGGATATATTTTCACACCTCATATACCTCTGAATCCAAATCATAAGACTATCTGCTTCAATTAATGAAAGGCAGATTACAAAGGGAAAGAGGAGCACCTAGAGAATTCTATTAGAACAACAAAGCTATTAGTAACACTCAGCAGAGAAGCACTGGAGTGTTTTAAGTAAGAAGCGCTGTTTATTTTTCTAGTCCCTGTTCTAAAGACAAAATGAAACCTTTAAGTACATCTTCATACATTAATACCAGAAGAAATTTTAGGAAAGATTAATACCAATATCTATTCTAATATTTAATCATCCTCTTCCTTGGTTGTCTCTCCAATGACTTTAAAAAAAAAAAAACAGGTATTAATAGTACCAAGAGAACTATTTGTAAAGAAAATAAATACCCGTTGGCCAATGAGCTATTTACTGAAATGAGGTCATCTGACACTACCTATCTCAGATAATTATATCGTTTGACATTCCAACTCATAAAGTTCCCCCCTCCTTTTAAAAATAAAGTCATGAGTATGTTTCTATCTGCTGAAGCTTACGTCTGGTTCACTTCTTTCTAGACTAGATATTAAGACAATCAACACTTTATTTTTCCCTAGACTCCTATTCACTGATATGAACAGTGCTCCAAAAAACATGCTTCATTTACCAGGAGAAAGAACCCTGCAGTGTATCTCAAACCTGAAGGCACTGACATACAGCACTTCATTTGGAGACCCAGTTAAGGGAAATGATTCTGGGGCACACTGGTTTCTTACAGGTATTTGTTGCTGAAGAAAGCAGTTTTGGACTCAATAGTAAATCCAAGAGAAAACCAAAGCCATTTCAAGTGGTAAAATAAGAACTGAGTGATCAAAAATACATTTTAAAATCATATGTATGCATGTGTGTGTGCAGGTGTATGTGTAGTTGGAAAAAAACTAAATTAGCAAAGAATATCTGATTCCTCTATTGTAAGGGAATTTAATTTTCATTCCAATAACTTTTCAAAAATAGATATTGTTCAGATGGAGTCCAGAGTTGACTCTGCCTATGCATTTAAGGAGTTATGTTATTGAACAAATGACACAAAGTATAGAAAATAATTAATGCAGCTATTACAAAGAATTATCTTATTTCTAGTAAGTGACTTTCTTGGGCAAAATTGTCAAAAACATATACATGAAATGGTTATAATTTCATGATGAATCTTTTGCCTAGCATCTGATATGTTATATCCACACACGTTTTCAACTGATCCTGCAGCTATGTGTTCAGAGAATGGATGAGGAGGAAAATGGGGAAAGAAATAACACAACTGCTCTTACAAATCCAGTCTCTTCTTCTGAATGAAGCTAAAAGGGGGTACTTCCTATAGCAAATGAGCATCTTTTGGTGAACTAGAACCGCACACCCTAGGGGACCACTTCAGTACGATACTAATGCTCAGTGATTACATTTCTGCCTCTAAAAATGCAGAAAAACAAGTTTCCAACTCCACCCTGATGTACAATAATTGAATAATACCTGATCCATCCCCTAAATAATTGAATTAGCCAAGTAATCAAGGCAATTTATTTAACCTCCTTCTAAGCACAGAACTCTTAGAAATACTCAAAAATGTTTAAAATATAACATTTTCCTTTACTTAATTGCCAGCTCTTTTTCCTGTGACACTTACTTCTATAAATCACCCCCAGTTTCAAAACTTCAAAGTATTTAACCCACTCCTATAAAAAAAAACAAACCTGAGGATTCAAAATATTGTTTAATTTAAATTTTTTCATGCATTGAGGAATATACATGTTACATAAACATATTTAATACATTAAATATTTTAATGTTTTGGCTAATATATCACTGACTAAATGTGAAGAGAAATATGAAGTCCCAGCACCATGGGGTGATTCCTATTGCACTAAAAATTATTTGTACTAAAAATTATCTTCTACTATATATTTAACTAATGTTTTAATTTTAAAAAGCATCCAACAATGAGCATATGAAGACTGAAATTAGACTTCCCTGGTGGCATAGTGGATAAGACTTGCGCTCACAATGCAGGGGCCCAGATTCGATCCCTGGGCAGGGAAATAGATCTCACATGCATGCCTCAACTAAGAGTTTGCATGCCGCAACTAGGAGTTTGCATGCCACAACTAAAGAGCTGGTGAGCTGCAACTAAGGAGGCTGCCTTCCAAACTAAGAGCTGGTACAGCTAAATAAATAAATAAAAATTCATGTCATTTACAAACTCTACAAAGAAAATGAAATAGTTATGTAAAAACTTTAAAAACATGCGGGGAATCGATATGCTACTGTTAAAAATGCTTATGAAAGAAATGAAAATTAAATATATCAGGAGATCTAATATGTTTATGGATTGGAAGACTCAACATAAAAGTTAATTTTCCTCAAACTGAGCTACACATTTAATGCAATTCCTATCGAAATCTTAAAGTTTTTGTAGACATGACATGCTTATTCTAAAATTTATATGGAAAGGCATAGGCCCCAAATAGCTAAAATAATCTTGAAATAAAGGAATAACATGGGAAGAATCACTCTGTCCAAGATGAATTCTTATTATACCTAAAGTATACCTAAAGTAATCAATAAAGTGTGGTATGGGCAAAAAGATAGATACATAAATCAATGGAAAATAATAACCCAGAAACAGACCCACAAAATATGTCCGACTGATTTCTTTACAAAGGTGCAAAAGCAACTTATTGGAGGAAGGATAGTGTTTTTGACAAATGATGCTAAAGCAATTGGATGTTCATTAGCAGTGGGTGGGTGGTGGGAAGAAGCTTGACCTAATTCTCACACCTTGTACAACAATTAACCCAAAATGGATCATGAGTTTAGACATTAAATGTAAAACTAAAAAAAAAAAAACACTTGAAAATAAGAAAATATTTGGATCTAAGGTGAAGTAAAGAGTTTTTGGACAAACAAAAGGAAAAATTAATCAATCAGATCTCGTCAAAATTAAAAACTTTTTGCTCTGCAAAAGACTCACTTAAGGAGATGAAAAGAAGTACAAACTAGGAAAAAATATTTGCAAACAATACATCTGACAAAGAACTGGTATCTAGAACTCTCAAAACTCTACATTAAATAAATAATTCAATGAAAAAATGGGCACAAGAAATGAACAAGCATTTTATCTAAGAGGATATAAAGATGGCAAATAGACACATGAAAAAGTATTTAACATCATTAGATAATAGGGAAATGAAAATTAAAACTACATGACATATCAATATATATATAACAAAATTGCTAATGTAAAAACAGTGACATCATCTAATGTTGGTGAGGATGAAGGAAAACAAAAAATATATTACTAGTGGGAATGTAAAATGATTCAACTACTTGGAAAAAGTAGATTGGCAGTTTCTTCTAAACCATGCAATTACTATACAACCCAGAAATTGAAATCTTGACCATTTATCCTAGAGTAATGAAAATTTATGTTCACTCAAAACCTGAACATGAATGCCCATAACAGCTTTATTTATAATAATCAAAATTGGAAAAAGCCCAGATGTCCTTCTGGAGATTAATGGTTAAACAACTAATGGTATACACACTCCATGGAATACTAGTAAAACAACAAAAAAGAATAAACTCTTGGTATATACAGTAACTTAGATGAATCACAAGGGAATTATGATGAGTGAAAAATCCCAATTCCAAAAGTTGACATACTTTAAGATGCCATGTAACTACTTACTGCATAATAATATTCTTAAAATGACAAAAATTATAGAAGTGGAGAACAGACTAGCAGTTACCGTGTTTTGGGGGAGAGGTGGGTGGGGTCATAAAATAGCAACAGAAATGATCTGTGTGGTAGAAGCACTGTTCTATATCTTGACTGTAGGGGTGGATATATATACACATATGATAAAGTTGCATAAGACTAAATGCACTCAAAAATAAATACATAGATAACTGGGAAAATTAAGAAAATTAGTGGTTCATGTTAAAATCAATTTCCTGGCTGCAATATTATAATTTTGAAAGATGTCATTTGTGGAAACTGGGTAAACAGTACATGGTATCTCTTTGTATTATTTCTTACAATTGTATGTTAATCTCAATTATTTGAAAATGAAAATTTGAGTTAAAAATTATTAAATCCATTTCATCTTCTAGCAGTGGAACTGCAGTAAGGATAAACTTGTACACTGTATTCAAGTTCTATAAATTTCGAACTCTTAGTAGTCAATCTGCTTTTTCCATACCAGGTAAGAGAATACTTCTTGGGATAAAATGAAAAATCTAAATCCTTATGCTATTAATTTAAAATCTGTGAATTTCTGCTTCTGGTATGAAGGAGTGAGTTTGTGAAACACTGTTTCTCCCACAAATAAGTAATAAATTCTGGAAATATTTTTAGAAATAAAAGCTACTCAAGGTCTCTAGATATGAAAATGGAGGCAGATTTTGGAGTGGAAATGTAATTTGCAACAAGTTCACTTTTGTACTTAGCAGTGGCATAGGCAGCTTAAACATTGCTAGAACATCTTTATTTTTCTGGACAAAGGAAACAGAGAGTGAGGAGACCAGAAAAATCTGGGTGACTGGAGAATGAGGAAAGGAAAAAGGAGTAAGCCAAAGAAGGAGATCCCTTAAATATGTATATATAAAAAACACAAAACTCTGGCAAAACACTGAACCAAGCATGCAAGGGGCCAACTGATTATAACTTGTGTAAAAGACAAATATATGAGTTGAGACCTCAGCATTTACCCAGTATGCATTTGAGCCTAACCAAGTTAATTTCCTGCTAAAACCCTGCAATAATGTACCAAAATGCAAAATCTCTACAATTTATCACTCAAAATGTCCAGCTTACAATCCCAAACTATTTGCCATATTAAAAGCCAAAAAAAAAAAAAAGACTGATTTTCAAGGGAAAAACAATCAATACATGTCAACCACAAGATAACACAGATATTGGAATTATCAGACAATGACTAAAGCAGCTATTAAAATTCTGGTCAATGAAGATGTATGCTTATAATAAATAAGAAAAAAATAATAGCAAATTATTGGAAATATAAGAAAATAATGAGATGAAAAATTTTAAGCAAAAATACAATTTGTAACATTAAAAATACACTGAATAATTTTGATTTAATTACAGAGAGGAAAGAAAAAAGTGTCAGTGAAATAAGATGGAATAATTTAAAGTACCAACTATGTTAAAATGAAGAACAGAGTCTGAGGTACCTGTGGGACAGTTTCAAAGTGTCTTACACATGGGAATTGGAATATTATAAGGAAAGGAAAATGTGACAACACTTTCTGAGGTCAAAAAACTCCTCCTAAATATGGCTGAAGATAAAAGTTTAAAGATTTAAGAGACTCAGCTACCATTGAGAATTTCAGATCCTCAGAATTGAATGCAGTGAATTATATTGTATATGGTACGTATACACACATGGGTAAATAAAGACAAATTTTCTTTTAATATCTTTAAAATCCATATATCTATACAAAGCAAAAATATAGAATTGCCTTTAAATATATGTTAAAAATAAAGTCTAAAAACTAGTGGCCTAAGGGTTTCTTTAAGTAGCTAGGGGGAAAAAAAAGAGCAAGTTTAAGACATGCTAAGTAGAAAAAGGAAATAACAAAGGTAAGAGTAGATTAAGAAATTGATAAATTCCTACCTAGAATATTCCAGAAAAAGAGATATAAAACAAATCATCAATATTAGTCGTTAAATTTATAATACCAAATCCTGCAGCCTTGAAAGGCAAATAAGATTATTTTTGAGCAACTTTATGGTGATACATCTGATGACAGATGACATGGACAAACTTGCTAAAAGATAAAAGCTAACAAAGTTTACTCAAGAAGAAATAAACACCATGAATAGTCTTATATTTATTATAGAAATTGAATTTTTTTAAATCAATTTATTTTATTTTTGGCTGTGTTGGGTCTTTGTTGCGGGCTTCTCATTGCAGTGGCTTCTCTTGCTGTGGAACATGAGCTCTAGACATGCAGGCTTCAGTAGTTGTGGCACGTGAGCTCAGCAGTTGTGGCTCACGGGCTCTAGAGTACAGGCTCAGTAGTTGTGGCACATGGGCTTAGTTGCTCTGCAGCATGTGGGATCTTCCCAGACCAGGGTTCGAACCCGTGTCCCCAGCACTGGCAAGCAGATTCTTAGCTACTGCGCCACCAGGGAAGCCCCCAGAAATTGAATTTTTAATTACACTTCTTTGCATACAACCCCCTCCCACAATTCCATATGCCTTCATTTCCAAATCCACCAAACACATAAGGAAGAAATAATATCAACTCTACAAAAACTTTTTTTAGCCTAAAATTTATCCTTTGAAACTACTTTAATTATAAAATAAATGCATATAACTGTATTGTATATTTGAAAGTTGCTAAGAATACATCTTAAAAGTTCTCATCACAAGAAGAAAAATTTGTAGCTATGTGTGGTGATAGATGTTAACTTATAGTGGTGATCATTTCATGATATATATCATCATTATGTTGTACACCTAAAGCTAATACAAAGTTATATGCCAATTATGTCTCAATTAAAACTTTTTTAAAAAATTGTGGTAAGAACACAACATGAGACCTACCTTCTTAACAATTTTTAAGTGCACAATATAGTAACATCAACTATAGGCACAATGTTGTACAGCAGATCTCTAGAATTTATCTTGCATAAGTGGAACTTTATACCTGTAGAACAGTGCTCCCTGTTTCCCCCTCCACACCCAGCCTGTCAACCACCATTCTGTTTCTATGAGTTTGACTATTTTAGTACCTCATGTAAGTCAAATCACACATATCTTGGCTATTGTGAATAATACCACAATGAACATGGGCAAATGGCCAACAGGAATATGAGAAGATGCTCAACATCACTAATCACCAGAAAAATTAAATCAAAACCAAAATGAGATATCATCTCATATCTGTTAGCATGGATATCATCAAAAAATCAAAAGATAGAAAGTACTGAAGAGGATGCAAAGAAATTGGAACCCTTATACACTGTGGATGGAAATATAAAATGCTGCAGCCACTTATGGAAAACAGTATGGTGGCTCCTCAAAAAATAACAAAAAAAGAATTACCATATGATCCAACAATACCATTTGTGGGTATATATCTCTACTAACTCTTTAAGAAAGTAGAAGATGTTGGAGCAATTCCAAATCACTTTATGAGTCCACCATTAACTTGATACCCAAATGATACAATGATATTGCAAAAATAAAATATATTCATAGACCAATATTCCTCATGAACACAGACACAAAAATCCTCAACAAAATATTAAGTTAAACCAGGAATTTAAGAAAAAAAAATGTCATGAAGAACCTAGAGGTAAGACAGGAATAAAGACACAGACCTACTGGAGAACGGACTTGAGAATATGGGGAGGGGGAAGGGTGAGCTGTGACAAAGCGAGAGAGAGGCATGGACATATATACACTACCAAACGTAAGGTAGATAGCTAGTGGGAAGCAGCCGCATAGCACAGGGATATCAGCTCGGTGCTTTGTGACCACCTGGAGGGGTGGGATAGGGAGGGTGGGAGGGAGGGAGATGCAAGAGGGAAGAGATATGGGAACATATGTATATGTATAACTGATTCACTTTGTTATAAAGCAGAAACTAACACACCATTGTAAAGCAATTATACCTCAATAAAGATGTTAAAAAAACAAAACAAAACAAAAAAACCCAGCAGCTTAAACAAAAGATAATGGATTTTAACCATTTGGGGTTTATACAAGGAATTCAAAGCTAATTGAACATTCAAAAATCCATCACTGCACTTTATCATATTAAGAGAACAAAGGAGGAAAAACTTATATTTCTATAGACACAGGAAAAACATGTGACAAAGTAAGCAACAATTCATGTAAATATCTGTAGCGACCTAGAAATAAATATGAACTTCTTCAATCTGAAGAAAGATACCTACTAAAATCTTACAACTAACATCATATTTAATGGTTAAATATTGATCACTTTACCCAGTATTAAAATAAAAAGGCAAGAATACACACTGTGCACATTTCATTCAACATTATACTAGAGGTCCTAGACTTTACAGTAAAGTAAGTGGAAGAAAGTCATAAAAATTAGATAAAAAAGTAAAACTTTCGAGACTACCTGGGCTCTTTGGTGGGGCTAACAGCCGAGTCCGGGAGGGCTCACACCAAGGAATACTTCCCAGAACTTCTGCTGCCAGCGTCCTTGTCCCCACAGTGAGCTAGAGCCACCCCCTGCCTCTGCAGGAGACCCTCCAACACTAGCAGGTGAAATGCCACAAGAGATAATTGGACCTACTCTTATTTAATTGAAACGTTGTGGAGATACACCAGAAATACATCTACACATGGAACAACTCCTACAGAACACCTACTGAACGCTGTCAGAAGAACTCAGAGCTCCCAAAAGGCAAGAAACTCCCCACGTACTTGGGTAGGGCAAAAGAAAAAAGAATAAACAGAGACAAAAGGATAGGGACGGGACCTGCACCAGTGGGAAGGAGCTGTGAAGGAGGAAAGGTTTCCACACACTAGAAGCCCCTTCGCAGGTGGAGACTGTGGGTGGCGGAGGAGGAAAGCTTCGGAGCCGCAGAGGAGAGCGCAGCAACAGGGGTGCGCAGGGCAAAGCGGGGAGATTCCCGCACAGAGGATCGGAGCCGACCAGCACTCACCAGCCCGAGAGGCTTGTCTGCTCACCCGCCAGGGTGGGCGGGTGTGGGAGCTGAGGCTCAGGCTTCGGTCAGAGCACAGGGAGAGGACTGGGGTTGGCAGGGTGAACACACCCTGCACGGGGTTACTGCACGACAGCTAGCTGGGAGGGAGTCTGGGGAAAAAGTCTGGACCTGCTGAAGAGGCAAGACTTTTTCTTCCCTCTTTGTTTCCTGGTGGGCGAGGAGAGGGGATTAAGAGCGCTGCTTAAAGGAGCTCCAGAGACGGGCGCGAGCCGTGGCTAACAGCACGGACCCCAGAGACGGGCATGAGACGCTAAGGCTGCTGCTCCTGTCACCAAGAAGCCTGTGTGCGAGCACAGGTCACTATCCACACCCCACTTCCGGGGAGCCTGTGCAGCCCACCACTGCCAGGTCCCGGGATCCAGGGACAACTTCCCCGGGAGAACGCACGGCGCCCCTCAGGCTGGTGCAACGTCACACCAGCCTCTGCCGCCGCAGGCTTGCCCCGCACTCCGTACCCCTCCCTCCCCCTGGCCTGAGTGAGCCAGAGTCCCCGAAGCAGCGGCTCCTTTAACCCTGTCCTGTCTGAGCAAACAACAGACGCCCTCCAGCGACCTACACGCAGAGGCGGGGCCAAATCCAAAGCTGAGCCCCTGGGAGCTGTGAGAACAAAGAAGAGAAAAGGAAATCTCTCCCAGCAGCCTCAGAAGCA
The DNA here is from genome assembly GCF_949774975.1 of Lagenorhynchus albirostris. Taxonomy (NCBI): domain Eukaryota; kingdom Metazoa; phylum Chordata; class Mammalia; order Artiodactyla; family Delphinidae; genus Lagenorhynchus; species Lagenorhynchus albirostris. The sequence continues at coordinate 43,633,954 of NC_083099.1, read as the reverse complement.
GCGGATTAAAGCTCCACAATCAACTTGATGTACCCTGCATCTGTGCATGAACAGACAACAAATCATCCCAAACTGTGGAGGTGGACTTTGAGAGCAAGATTTATGATTTTTTCCCCTTTTCCTCTTTTTGTGAGTGTGTATGTATATGCTTCTGTGTGAGATTTTGTCTGTATAGCTTTGCTTTCAACATATGTCCTAGGGTTCTATCTGTCCGTTTTTGTTTTTAATTTTTTTCGTAATAATTACTTTTTATTTTAATCACATTATTTTATTTTACTTTATCTTCTTTCTTTCTTTCCTTCCTTCCTTTAGACAACGAATCATCCCAAATTGAGGCGGTGGACTTTGAGAGCAAGATTTATAATTTTTTCCCCTTTTCCTCTTTTTGTGAGTGTGTATGTATATGCTTCTGTGTGAGATTTTGTCTGTATAGCTTTGCTTCCAAACATTTGTCCTAGGGTCCTATCCGTCCGTTTTTTAATTTTTATTTGTTTTTATTTTTCTTAATAATTTTTTTTATTTTAATAACTTTATTGTACTTTATCTTACTTTATTTTACTTTATCTTCTTTCTTGCTTTTTTCCTTCCTTCCCTCCTTCCTTCCTTCCTCCCTCCCTCCTTTCTTTCCTTCTTTCCTTCCTCCTTTCGTTCTTTTGTTCTTTCTTTCTTTCTTTCTACTTCTACTAATTCTTCCTTTCTACTTTTTCTCCCTTTTATTCTGAGCCGTGTGAATGAAAGGCTCTTAGTGCTGCAACCAGGAGTCAGTGCTGTGCCTCTGAGGTGGAAGAGCCAACTTCAGGAAACTGGTCCACAAGAGACCTCCCAGCTCCACATAATATCAAATGGCGAAAATCTCCCAGAGATCTCCATCTCAACACCAGCACCCAGCTTCACTCAATGACCAGCAAGCTACAGTGCTGGACACCCTATGCCAAACAACTAGCAAGACAGGAACACAACCCCACCCATTAGCAGAGAGGCTGACTAAAATCATAATAAGGCCACAGACACTCCAAAACACACCACCAGACATGGACCTGCCCACCAGAAAGACAAGATCCAGCCTCATCCACCAGAACACAGGCACTAGTCCCCTCCACCAGGAAACCTACACAACCCACTGAACCAACCTTAGCCACTGGGGACAGACAGCAAAAAAAAGGGGAACTATGAACCTGCAGCCTACAAAAAGGAGACCCCAAACACAGTAATATAAGAAAAATGAGAAGACAGAAAAACACACAGCAAATGAAGGAGCAAGATGAAAACCCACCAGACCTAACAAATGAAGAGGCAATAGGCAGTCTACCTGAAAAAGAATTCAGAATAATGATAGTAAAGATGATCCAAAATCTTGGAAATAGAATAGACAAAATGCAAGAAACATTTAACAAGGACCTAGAAGAACTAAAGATGAAACAAACAATGATGAAAAACACAATAAATGAAATGAAAAATACCCTAGATGGGATCAATACCAGAGTAACTGAGGCAGAAGAAGGGATAAGTGACCTGGAGGATAAAATAGTGGAAATAACTACTGCAGAGCAGAATAAAGAAAAAAGAATGAAAAGAACTGAGGACAGTCTCAGAGACCTCTGGGACAACATTAAATGCACCAACATTCAAATTGTAGGGGTTCCAGAAGAAGAAGAGAAAAAGAAAGGGACTGAGAAAATATTTGAAGAGATTATAGTTGAAAACTTCCCTAATATGGGAAAGGAAATAGTTAATCAAGCCCAGGAAGCACAGAGTCCCATACAGGATAAATCCAAGGAGAAACACGTGAAGATACATATTAATCAAACTGTCAAAAATTAAATACAAAGAAAACATATTAAAAGCAGCAAGGGAAAAACAATAAATAACACACAAGGGAATCCCCATAAGGTTAACAACTAATCTTTCAGCAGAAACTCTGCAAGCCAGAAGGGAATGGCAGGACATATTTAAAGTGATGAAGGAGAGAAACCTACAATGAAGATTACTCTACCCAGCAAGGATCTCATTCAGATTTGATGGAGAAATTAAAACCTTTATAGACAAGCAAAAGCTGAGAGAGTTCAGCACCACCAAACCAGCTTTACAACAAATGCTAAAGGAACTTCTCTAGGCAAGAAACACAAGAGAAGGAAAAGACCTACAATAACGAACCCAAAACAATTTAGAAAATGGGAATAGGAACATACATTTCGATAATCACCTTAAATGTAAATTGACTAAATGCTCCCACCAAAAGACACAGATTGGCTGAATGGATACAAAAACAAGACCCATATATATGCTGTCTACAAGAGACCCACTTCAGACCTACAGACACATACAGACTGAAATTAAGGGGATGGAAAAAGATATTCCATGCAACTGGAAACCAAAAGAAAGCTGGAGTAGCAATTCTCATATCAGACAAAATAGACTTTAAAATAAAGACTATTAGAAGAGACAAAGAAGGACACTACATAATGATCAAGGGATTGATCCAAGAAGCAGATATGACATTGTAAATATTTATGCACCCAACATAGGAGCACATCAATACATAAGGCAAATACTAAAAGTCATAAAAGGGGAAATCGACAGTAACACATTCATAGTAGGGGACTTTAACACCCCACTTTCACCAATGGACAGATCATTCAAAGTGAAAATAAATAAGGAAACACAAGCTTTCAATGATACATTAAACAAGATTGACTTAATTGACATTTATAGGACACTCCATCCAAAATCAACAGAATACACATTTTTCTCAAGTGCTCATGGAACATTCTCCAGGATAGATCATATCTTGGGTCACAAATCAAGCCGTGGTAAATTTAAGAAAACTGAAATTATATCAAGTATCTTTTCCAACCACAACGCTATGAGACTCGATATCAATTACAAGAAAAGATCTGTAAAACATACAAACACATGGAGGCTAAACAATACACTACTTAATAACGAAGTGATAACTGAAGAAATCAAAGAGGAAATCAAAAATTACCTAGAAAAAAATGACAATGGAGACATGACGATCCAAAATCTATGGGATGCAGCAAAAGCAGTTCTAAGAGGGAAGTTTATAACAATACAATCCTACCTTAAGAAACAGGAAACATCTCGAATAAACAACCTAACCTTCCACCTAAAGCAATTAGAGAAAGAAGAACAAAAAAACCCAAAGTTAGCAGAAGGAAAGAAATCATAAAAAACATCAGAAATAAATGAAAAAGAAATGAAGGAAATGATAGCAAAGATCAATAAAACTAAAAGGTGGTTCTTTGAGAAAATAAACAAAATTGATAAACCATTAGCCTGACTCATCAAGAAAAAAAGGAAGAAGACTCAAATCAATAGAATTAGAATTGAAAAGGGAGAAGTAACAACTGACACTGCAGAGATACAAATGATCATGAGAGATTACTACAAGCAACTCTATGCCAATAAAATGACAACCTGGAAGAAATGGACAAATTCTTAGAAATGCACAACCTGCCAAGACCGAACCAGGAAGAAATAGAAAATATGAACAGACCAATCACAAGCACTGAAATTGAAACTGTGATTAAAAATCTTCCAACAAAAACCCAGGACCAGATGGCTTCACAGGCGAATTCTATCAAATATTTAGAGAAGAGCTAACACCTATTCTTCTCAAACTCTTCCAAAAAATTGCAGAGGGAGGAACACTCCCAAACTCATTCTACGAGGCCACCATCACCCTGATACCAAAACCAGACAAGGATGTCACAAAGAAAGAAAACTACAGGCCAATATCCCTAATGAACACAGACGCAAAAATCTTCAACAAAATACTAGCAAACAGAATCCAACAGCACATTAAAAGGATCATACACCATGATCAAGTGGGGTTTACTCCAGGAATACAAGGATTCTTCAATATACGCAAATCAATCAACGTGATACACCATATTAACAAACTGAAGGAGAAAAACCATATGATCATCTCAATAGATGCAGAGAAAGCTTTTGACAAAATTCAACACCCATTTATGATAAAAACCCTCCAGAAAGTAGGCATAGAGGGAACTTTCCTCAACATATAAAGGCCATATATGACAAACCCACAGCCAACATCATCCTCAATGGTGAAAAACTGAAAGCATTTCCACTAAGATCAGGAACAAGACAAGGTTGCCCACTCTCACCATTCTTATTCAACATAGTTTTGGAAGTTTTAACCACAGCAATCAGAGAAGAAAAGGAAATAAAAGGAATCCAAATTGTAAAAGAAGAAGTAAAGCTGTCACTGTTTGCAGATGACATGATACTATACATAGAGAATCCTAAAGATGCTATCAGAAAACTACTAGAGCTAATCAATAAATTTGGTAAAGTAGCAGGATACAAAATTAATGCAAAGAAATCTCTGGCATTCCTATACACTAATGATGAAAATCTGAAAGTGAAATCAAGAAAACACTCCCATTTACCATTGCAACAAAAAGAATAAAATACCTAGGAATAAACCTACCTAAGGAGACAAAAGACCTGTATGCAGAAAATTATAAGACACTGATGAAAGAAATTAAAGATGATACAAATAGATGGAGAGATATACCATGTTCTTGGATTGGAAGAATCAACATTGTGAAAATGACTCTACTACCCAAAGCAATCTATAGATTCAATGCAATCCCTATCAAACTACCACTGGTATTTTTCACAGAACTAGAACAAAAAATTTCACAATTTGTATGGAAATACAAAAGACCCCAAATAGCCAAAGTAATCTTGAGAACGAAAAACGGAGCTGGAGGAATCAGGCTCCCTGACTTCAGACTATACTACAAAGCTACACTAATCAAGACAGTATGGTACTGGCACAAAAACAGAAAGATAGATCAATGGAACAGGATAGAAAGCCCAGAGATAAACCCACGCACATATAGTCACCTTATCTTTGATAAAGGAGACAGGAATGTACAGTAGAGAAAAGACAGTCTCTTCAATAAGTGGTGATGGGAAAACTGGACAGGTACATGTAAAAGTATGAGATTAGATCACTCCCTAACTCCCTACACAAAAATAAGCTCAAAATGGATTAAAGACCTAAATGTAAGGCCAGAAACTATCAAACTCTTAGAGGAAAACATAGGCAGAACACTCTATGACATAAATCACAGCAAATCCTTTTTGACCCACCTCCTAGAGAAACTGAAATAAAAATAAACAAATGGGACCTAATGAAACTTCAAAGCTTTTGCACAGCAAAGGAAACCATAAACAAGACCAAAAGACAACTCTCAGAATGGGAGAAAATATTTGCAAATGAAACAACTGATAAAGGATTAATCTCCAAAATTTATAAGCAGCTCATGCAGCTCAATTACAAAAAAAGAAACAACCCAATCCAAAAATGTGCTGAGGACCTAAATAGACATTTCTCCAAAGAAGATATACAGACTGCCAACAAACACATGAAAGAATGCTCAACGTCATTAATCATTAGAGAAATGTAAATCAAAACTACAATGAGATACCATCTCACACCAGTCAGAACGGCCATCATCAAAAAATCTAGAAACAATAAATGCTGGAGAGGGTGTGGAAATAAGGGAACACTCTTGCATTGCTGGTGGGATTGTGAATTGGTACAGCCACTATGGAGAATAGTATGGAGGTTCCTTAAAAAACTAAAAATAGAACTACCATACAACCCAGCAATCCCACTACTGGGCATATACCCTGAGAAAACCATAATTCAAAAAGAGTCATGTACCAAAATGTTCATTGCAGCTCTATGTACAATAGCCAGGGGATGGAATCAACCTAAATGTCCATCATCAGATGAATGGATGAAGAAGATGTGGCATATATATACAATGGAATATTACTCAGCCATAAAAAGAAATGAAATTGAGCTATTTGTAATGAGGTGGATAGACCTAGAGTCTGTCATACAGTGTGAAGTAAGTCAGAAAGAGAAAGACAAATACCGTATGCTAACACATATATATGGAATTTAAGGGAAAAAATGTTATTAAGAACCTAGGGTAAGACAGGAATAAAGACACAGACCTACTAGAGAACGGACTTGAGGATATGGGGAGGGGGAAGGGTAAGCTGTGACAAAGCGAGAGACAGGCATGGACATATATACACTACCAAAGCTAAGGTAGATAGCTAGTGCGAAGCAGCCGCATAGCACAGGGAGATCAGCTTGGTGCTTTGTGACTGCCTGGAGGGGTGGGATAGGGAGGGTGGGAGGGAGGGAGACGCAAGAGGGAAGAGATATGGGAACATATGTATATGTATAACTGATTCACTTTGTTATAAAGCAGAAACTAACACACTATTGTAAAGCAGTTATACTCCAATAAAGATGTGAAAAAAAAAAAGTAAAATTTCTATTTGCAGATTACCTAATGATTTACATAGAAAACCCCAGGGATTAAAAAAAAAAAACTTGAATAAGAGAACTTATCAAGTTTGCAGGTACAAGGTTAATATATAGAGATCAATAATATGTCTATATACTAGCCATCAGAAACATTAGGAAATGAATTTAGAAAAATAGTTCTACTTAATATCAGAAACCATCAAATTTTAACGAAAAACTTCAGCAAAATATGTGCAATGTCCCTATGCTGAAAACTACAGAACATGAACAAAAGAAATTAAAGGAGACCTAAATAAATTACTTGGTTAGACATAATACTGCATCTTCTAATCAATGTTCATGGTATATAACAGGGACTGTCAAGCTACAGCCCATGGGCCAAATCTGGATCCACAGCTTGTTTTTGTAAATAAATGTTATAGAGCACAGCCACTCTCATTCATTTATATACTATGTCCACTTTCATGCTACAAGGTTCAGAGTTGAGTATGTGACATAAGGACTGCTAAGCCTAAAATATATACCATATGGTCCTTCGTAGGAAAAGTTTACTGACCCTCTGTATATTAGACTGTAATTATTTTTTGCATATTAACTGTATCCTGTGACCTTGCTAAATTCACTTATTAATTCTAGTAGTTGTTTTCCAGATTCCCTAGGGAAATATTGGCTCTCCTGAAGAAAGAAAGGTAGCAGACAATGAAGTAGTTGCTGGACCTACTGAACACATTTCCACAGTTACCAGGAGAGTAAAGGTGGAATTAGATCCTGGGTGTGTTGAATAAAGTGGAGTGGAACATAAAGTCTCGGAGTGGACAATGTATCGATACAGGGATACTATCCAATTATATGGGAGTTAAGTCCATGATAAAGAGTTCAAGAGACCACCCTAGTATGCTGCTAGGCAAGATATAATGCTGTTGGCATCAGTATGTGTATCAGTTCCCTTTGCCCCCAAGACCCACAGTGATGATGCCTACAGGCCCAGAAGGAGGCTGCACATGGAATGGTTTTGCATTGCAACTGAGGGACATGAAGTTTGGGGAACCTGCTACTGTATAGCAAAGGATAAACAAGCCTATTCTTTGTCCCAGAAGAAAAATCATCTCTTAGGTTTGCTTGCTGCAAACGGAACACTGACAAAGGTCTAGAGAAGAGTGGTTAGGGCTGTGCACTGTTGTCAAGAACATGCAGAGGCACTCAAGGCCATGACAAAATGCCATAGACTGAGTGGCTTAAACAACAGAAGTTCGTCTTCTCACAATTCTGGAGGCTGAAACTCTGAGATCAGGGCATAAGAATGGTTGGGTTTGGGGCTTCCCTGGTGGTGCAGTGGTTGAGATTCTGCCTGCCGATGCAGGGGACACGGGTTCATGCCCTGGTCCGGGAAGATCCCACATGCTGCGGAGTGGCTGGGCCCGTGAGCCATGGCTGCTGAGCCCGTGCGTCTGGAGCCTGTGCTCCGCAATGGAAGAGGCCACAGCAGTGAGAGGCCCATGTACTGCCAAAAAAAAAAAAGAATGGTTGGGTTTGGTGAGGCCTCTCTTCCTGAAGTGCAGACAGCTGCCTTCTTGCTGTTTTCTCATATGGGGCTAGGCAGGCAGGCAGGCAGGGAGGGTGTGGCAGTGTTGGTGGAGAAAGAGAAGGAAAGAAATGGTGAGGGAGGGAGAGGGAACAAGTTCTCTAGTGTCTCTTCTTTTAAGGACTTTAATCTCAACACGTGGGCTCCACTTTCATGACTCTTCTGAATCTGATTACCTCCCAAAGGCTTCATATCCAAATACCATCATGTTGGGATTAGGGCATAAACATATTAATCTGGAGGGGACTGCAAATGAGTCCATAGCAAGGCCTACGACAGACTGTCACTCTCAACATTCAGAGATCAAATAACAGTAGCAAAAATATATTCCCTGGATTTAGGAACTCTGCGGTTAGTATTAAACTTGGAATTTAGGTTTCAGTGGTGCTTTGTAGGCAGAAAGCAGTTTAGAAGGGAGTAAGATGTGACGGAATGTGAGTTTAGAAAACTACTCCAAGCCCAATGAGCTCATAGTGTAATTATGCAATTAATTCTATGTTTCTAAGATTATTTCAAAGTTACAGTGAATCTGAGTCATTGTCACAATTCTAAAAGCTTTGATGTGAATATTATCTCCGTTAAATAAAGCATTCCACATGTTGCAGCAAGCTCAAGAGTCAAAGGAAAATCTTTTGCCCTTTGTTGTTCTTCTGTTTGTTGTGTTTGATAAACATAGAATCCTCTTGTAATGACTCTTTGATAATTAAGCCTACTTAATTAAGTAAGAAAATGATCACTTATTTAATGTCTCCTATATGCTAGGCTCAACATTTTTCTCTCTTTTAATCCTCACAGCAGTCCTGTGACATGGATTTTTTTTAATTACCATTTTATATACTCCATTAATATGTGGCAGAGTCTAACTTTGAAGCCCATCATTCTCATTCCTAGCTTAACGTTCTTCCCACTACTACATACTGTTTTGGAGGAATACGCCATGGCTTTTACCCTGTGCATTAAGAAAACCAACCAACCGAGGATTCAAGGAAGTAGAGGTGGAGAAAGAGGGAGCTCAAAGATTCCTGTAACGGCATTGTGAGATGCCTGTGACAGTGATCATTGAGAAAAAGAGAAAAACTCATAGGCTATGTCATTTTGATTTTTCATAAAAATAAAATGCATAACTTTAGAACTAGCAAGAAACTATCTAGAACTGAAATATGGGATTCCAGCCAAAATGCCTCACAAACGCTGCTCCTGGAAACTCACCATCTCTATTCTTAAGAATGAAAATATTGTTAACTGACTAGCATATAAAGATTGTATGTGACACATTAATCATTATGAAAAGTCCTGAATTTGAAATACTTGAGCCTCAATTTTAATTAAAGAAATCTTTGCTAGAGCTTTGAAGGAATAATTAGCAAAGCTGATTAGCCAATACTTTAACAGGAAGAAAGGCTTTTTTGTTTTTAAGATGTGGAAAATAGCATAGCTTATAACACTACTGAGACTTATAGTGCAGTATTTAAAAATGGAATTGTTGAACAATTCTGCCAATATCACTTCTAGGGTCTCCACCCGGAGATATACTTGAAAGGACTAATTTTACTCTTATGTATTGTTCTCTCTCTCAGTCATTCTCTCATATATTGAGAGATAAGGTAACTTCTCATACATTGAGATAGTGAAAATTTGTTGTATCGGGAAATTGAAGATTCCATGATGTAGAACAATTACTTTGGATTCAAACCCAGCAGTGTTCAAATTGCAGATATTCAACGTAAATGGTATGTGACATTTGAAAAACTACTTAACCCCTCTCTAAATGTTAGTTTCCTCATCTATGCAATGTGTATAATAAACACTAACGTATTTCATTAGGATGATAAAATTATCATTAGCATGTTTTAAGCACAATACTTTATCTTTTATCATTAAGAGTGAGTCAAGTATTTTATCTTAACATAGATCAGGAAGCTCAGGGACTCACCTGAAATCCCTCTCTTAAACCAGCCTTGCCTCCACCTGAGTGACAGATTGAAAAAACAAACTCCCCAAAATAAAGAAAATATTAAATATGAAACAGCAAGACACCTGTCAATAGGATATACTATCACCTTTCAAATATTTTTTGGCATGGTAACAAAAAGGAATCAGGATGTGCTTAAGAGAAACAGAATTCTTTTAGAAGCCTCTATTTAAAAAAAAACACAGGTCAACCTAAGTGAATTTTTTATGACTTGAATAATGATTTTTCTTATACCTGCTCTGAGTTGTGTCTGAAGGAAATTAGGACTTGACTACATCATTTCTTGTTAAATTAGACATATGAAGGAAACAAAATGTGGGCCTCTGTTAGAATAATTTTATCTCCTTTTCTTTCCTAAACTTGTTATTTTACCAAGAGAGCTTAAAAATGGAAAATATTTTATAATTGACTATGATTTTAAAAATACCTCATGTATCTTCAAAAACAGGCCAGCATTTGTGAAATAGTGTCTCTCCTGAACTATTCCCAGACTGGATGCATTATTCTGCTTTAGTATAAAACTCCTTAGATCTACAAGTCCATTACTTCAGAGGACTGATACACAGCTATGTATGCCACTAGTAAAATCCTATAGCCAGCTAATACATGAAAAAGAATACACTGCCAGGTACTTTCTTAATTCAATGATTTAGTTAGTGTCCTTTATCCCCCCCTCAGGTTGTATTAGCTTACAAAGAACTTATACTTTGTACTTGTGTATAGAATTTTCTCCCTTAAGACTACCTTGAAGGCTTAAAATGTAACCAGTTAACCATTAAACAAGTACTGGGCTTCCAGGTCAAACTTCAGGCAGAGTCTATGGATTGGTCTCCTCTACACCTTAAAGATCCATAAAGAGAAGGATGACAAAAAACAAAACAAAACAAAAACAAACACACACACACATACACACACATCAAGGAGAATGGGAAAAAGTGAGTAGCAAAATAGAGAGGATGGTGAGTTTCCAGTAACAACAACAAACAGAAGCCACAGTCTCAGCAGGGACTTGAAGCAGAGATGGGAGTTGTTCTTCCTGAAGAGAAATGAAATGGCTACAAACTGGGAATCGGTGAGGACAGAGGGTAGGTTAAGAATGTGGGACAGGAACCTGTCGCAATTTGTCTCTAAGGAATGTCTGTGGATTAGCTCTGCTGCTTGACATCTGTCTACCCATGCATGGAACTTACTTCCAGGCAAAATCAGTTGCTCTGTTTGGCCTTGATGACTGCAGAAGATGCCTGGAGAGATCAGGGACATTTTTGGGGATAATGATACTACATAGAGTTCCTCTCCATGTTCTTGCACAGGGGACGAGGATGACTGATTACTGGCCATTAATTTATTCAGTCTTTCTATAAATATCTGTTCAGATAATCTTCTAGGTAATGGGGATACAGAAGTGAATCAACCAGACAAATATTCCAGGAATCCGTGTACATGCTAGATTAGGATGGGAGGGAAAGCCAATAAGTGCACAAAGAGACAGAGTATATTGTGTGTATGAGTAAGTGGTATGGGGGACACAAACCACGGAAGAAGGAATAGGAAGTGTGTTTGTGTGTGTGTGTGTGTGTGTGTGTGTGCGCCTGTGTGTGGCGGGGTGGGCAGGTGGGGGGAGAACAGTAGAAACACCTCAGCTACAAGTGGACATCAGACTTTCCATTCAGGAGTAAGGCCTATTTTAAGTACTCATACCAGCTACCTATCTTATATAAAAGAAGCAAAAATCAGTAGATATTTAAAACACATACACAACATAAAAATGGACTACCAAAAGAAACAATTAGTGTTGCTGAAACTAAAACAAAAAGTGATAATTTAGGAAAAAGTATAGAATGTTTTAAATTCTTATTAATAATCTTAAAACAATACAGAAGTATATAGATGCTCAGAAACCTTGAGCACAATTATTGAAAGAATTAAACAAATATGTACATGACTGTGATCCCTGTATGTTGTATGAGAGACAAATGCACTTCACCCTCAAAAGGATACATATCAAATTTCTCTCTAATGAAACAGAATGCTAGAAGAAAATTGAACACTGCCTTTAAAGTTATGTGGAAAAATAATTCTGAACATGGAACTTTATATATAGCCAAACTCAATTGAGAAAATTTTCAGACAAGCTAGCATTCAAAAGTTTCCTTAACATATGCAGTTTCTGATAGATAAAATATTTTTGAAAAGAGGATTTATTTCAGCCAAACAAAAATGATACAATGAAAAAAAGAAAAAATCTTGAATTTTAAGAAACCTTGACAGTAATGCAAGAGGGCAGGGTACAGAGGCCTCATTTACAATAATATCTGTGCCCAGGCTGGAGCAGAAAATCAGAGGGTTTGAATCTACACCTGGGCAACCTCATCATCTGATGACTTTCCCACCTGATTGCTCAGCCCCCTTTGCCTACTGTCACTCTGAGAATTGAGGCAATATTCCCACTTATCAGCTCCCTAGGTGTGCAAACAGGCACAAGCTATAAACCAAAGGAATGTGTCTCATGAGTAGGAAACTGATGTTAAGTGGCCCAGTTGCTAGAACTGAAGATATTTTCAGAAATTTTTATGGAGTCATGGAAGCACTAAAGCTGCAAGGAGGATAGGGCTGTTTAGTTGAACATGCTTTATTTTAACTCATGTGCCTATTTTTTTTCCTGGAGGAGATGTCACTTTAGAAACAAGGTTTATGGGCTAATAGAACATTAGCAAATTTTTAAAACCTATGTAAAAACAGATGTATTTTCAAAATTGCAATAATCTCCATTGCCATCTTATTAACTGGTTGTTCTATATCAGGCTATTGTGTGTGAGGTTAGATTACTAAGTCACATGAAGACCTAGTAATAATTTATGTACATTTTCCTCAACATGTGGGAAATGAAATATGTTACTATCAGTACGCCTTAAATAACACTTAAATCATTTTAAATAAAATGTATTTTTAAAAATCAAATGCAATGCAATCTTATCTCTTTAAAATCTTTTTCTCTTGGAAATTTAAATGAACTTTTCTTTTTAATATAACAAGAGCAATCTACTTAAATACAAAATTAAGTTCAATATGCTTAAATTGAATAAAATACATTCAATTTATTATGGCAAAATTAATTTTCCATGGTATGAAATAAAAAAAGAATCAAGCATAAAACTAGGGCTATAAAACTCCAGCATTCTGATCACTTATTTTCTATAATTGTTTGAATTCCTCCAATATCTTTACGTCCCAAATTATTATTTTAGATGCCATTTATAGAAAACAAAGAAACAAAAAAAAAACAATACTTGAAATACAACCAGGAAAGAAAAAAAATTGTTCACTAAAGTTACATTCATTTCATAGATGGATCATTATGAAGAATATTTTGAAGTTCTCTGAGAATATTAACTTTTTAAAGTGATTAAATATGTATATTATTTAAATAAAAAAGAAACTGATAGAAGCCTTGGCTTTAAACACAAATTTAAACAGAAAAATACTCATATATCTAATTCTAAAAATGTACTTTAGTTATGACATATGTAAACAAAATTTGGTGGGAATAAATCATAAAAGAATACACAATATTCAAAGTTCTGTGTTGGATAAAAGAAAAATGATGCCAATCCTTGAACTTCTATGTACTACAATATTCCAGGATTTTTTTGTCAGTTTGGTTTGACTTATTAAAATATAAATCCCTTTTCCCTCAACCTAATGCCTAACTTCTCCTGAAAACTGGAGCAAATTGCTCCCTTCCTGTAAGTCTTACCTCAATACCTTAGGATGAATCTAAGCGTATAATTAGTGTGAAATCCACATTCGGTGACTCAGCATCCTATCATATCAAAACCTGTGCACCCTTTTGAGAAAAGGGTTTTGCATGTTCTGAGGACCAGATGCTTTATACAGCCTTTACACCATTATTTGGTCAACAGCCTTAAATGGCCTGTTAAACTGTCTAGTCTCCCCATTCCTAGGACTTAGCCTTGTTCTTATCAGTTTCTCTTAAGTGGATTAGGACCCTCTTCTTAAGTATTTCTCTTGGGTTTAATGCTTTTTACACTGATAAGCCTCTTTAACACAGACTGTTTGCCTCATGATTTCCAAATATTGCACCTTGTAGAGTCCTGGTCTGTTGATAATTTAGCTATTGGAACACACTATAAAATCATCTTAGACCATGTGTCATCTACTTACTTGTACTACAGTCTGTTTTTGTCATTTTCCATAGATATAATTCTTGTTTGACTAACTGGATTCTAAGGCAGGAAGCTGCTTTTTTTTTCCTGAAAGCAAAGATCATTCATAATGCCTGAACTCTAAATGACACCAGCTTGGGTTTTATCCTGCAGAAAGTAATTGAACAAAGTCTATTTAAGACTTTGATATGCCAGTCCCTGACTATGCATATGCATGCATTCAGACATTCACGAAACATAAAAACAACTGCTTCTCTTAAAATGGCTTTTTCAGACGTCACAGAGAACATTTTTTATACAGGATTATGAATTTTAGAGTATATACTGTGAGTTTATCATACAAGTAAAAAACACTCATATGGGTATGTTCTTTGAAGTATTACTCTTTCTAATGAAATTTTGCTTGTGGTACAAAAATAAATTTGATGTTTTTAAAGGTAATGAACCCGGACCAAATTAGCAATGAAATAAAAACAAACAAACAAAAAACTAAAACTAGGGACAATTCTTTCTTCTTACAACTCACTATTTTGCTGGCTTTTCATTGTATTCTCCTATCAGGTAATAGGGAAGCATTCAGGGAAACAGAAACCATGATAGGTATTTCAAAGGGAATTTAATAGACAGAAGTGATTACACAGATGTTGGAAGCAGGAAGAACCAACAGAGTAAGTGGAGGAATCTCAGGTTTAACAACAAGAAACAGCTAAAATCACCAGAGCTGGAGAAGTAAGAAAAGGTGAGAGGTTCTTACACTTTTGCATGAGGCATGTGGACTAGTATTTGGACACCAACTGGAACCACTGTGAGGCTAGTGCACAGACCCCTGGAGAGCCAGGCACTGCATAGATGCTTCTGAGACCACTGAGATGACCACCGAAGGCCTGGCTAGCTGGATTGGTGCTGGGACAGCAGAAAGAAGCTGGAGCCTGAGAATGGTAAAACAGCCTCCTCCTCCCCTTCCCACTGCCTCCGTGGTCAGATTCTAAGAGGAAGCCCACTTAAAAGGGAGTCTGGAGAAGTGGTTTTCAGACTCTTAGGTACCATATTAGCAGATCCAGATGGGTGAGGAAAGGGCTGAGAGATGATGTATAAATAACTGATACACAACCAATGTGTACAGACAATATGTAGATAATGGATATATACACCTTAAAAATATAATCTGGCTCTCTAGAATATGAGATTGTGAGGCATGCAAGTTCAAATCCCATAGTTTGGTGTATAGGAATTTTCATCATATGGTTCTTATTTCTTCATAATGTACTTTCACTATTATAATATCTTGTCAAGATCAAATTTTCTTTATGCTCAGGTGTAGTTCACTGATAGCATATTAAATATCATTACAAAAGAGACTCAAAAATAGATCAATTGAAAATAACAAATTTAGAAACAAAAAATTATTTGCGATTACCTCAGAATGCCATTTTTTTCTATTTTTTAATTCAGAAAGTAAAATACGTATTTTTTTATTTGTTCTTCAGTTATTGGGCCGCATTTCACATACAAATATGTTTGCATACTTTCAAATGAACTTGTCTTTAAAAGAATCTACATTATAGTAATTTTTTAAAGCGTTTCTCTAAGAAAATTAAAAAACAACTTTAAAATGGTATACACCCATTTCCACTAATTTAAAGGATCAAATAAATTGTTTATTTTTGCCGAGGAGTTGTTCAAATTATAAAGTGTCTCTCATCCCACTGCCTTCAAAAATCAGTGTGCTGTTGCATTATTCATACCAAACAGCATTTCAACAGATTAGCAGTTTAAGTAAGAATAAAATTTTATAAATATTCCAAAAAATTTGATTACACTGTTGGAAAAGACTTGTAAACATTATGGGTTATGAGATTTTACTGCCATCTTCTGATGAAAGCACTTTATGAAAAAAGAAAAATGTTTAGAAACTATTCAGAGGAAATGTTCTCAAATTTACGTGTGTTTGGGCATGGGATGCTGGAGGAACATATGGAAATGAGTTATGTTAGTAACACACATATCATTTCCTTACTGCTCCATTTTCTCAAACATGTTACTACCGTAGTGCCAATTTCCTTTTTGGCCATTTTTAAACAAGAGATTCAATATTCCCTGTGATGAGTTGGAATATAAGCAATTGGAAATATTTAGTGATGCTCCCTTTTAAATTGGTAAATTTAAATATTACAGCTAATGATTTAGCTAATTGCAAAAGTTATCAGTAGGGTTTAAATCTGGATGATCATTAAATATTACATTTAATATAAATACAAAGACCTTCACACTTACTGCCCTCTTTCTGAACCAAAGTACTGTTTAAATTCTGTTCTTTCTACTTTTTTTCTGTAATCTTAAACTCTGAAGGAAAAATTAATGAGATATTATCATCCCATTTTACAGATGATTAAATTGGAATACAGTACTTTGTTCTACCATGAGCTTGCAGTATAATTTTATGCTAGTCACACTTGAGTCCTTAGTTCAAGATGAAGTCAATGTTTCCTAATGACCAGCTCCAGAACATCACACCCGTAGACTATTTTATAAACTTCTGAGGTGACAAAATGCTGGGTTCCCTTCTTATTTCCCAACTTTTCCCGTTAGTTTTGCAGTTATAGGTTGAGGTGTAAGAAAGCTCATTTGCCTATAGTATAATTTGGGTTAGAAAACATTGGATAAAATGATCATAAACTTCAAGCTCTGATATACAAGACCTGTGAGTGTTTTAGTGGATGGACAATGCCCAAAGTATGGAATAGAGCTTGATGGAATGCTCATCAAAAATGTTGAAAATTCCTTCTTTAGGCACCCTTTCTTCTTTTTCAGCTTTACCATTAGCCTTTTCCCCTATGTCCTATAATCTCCCCAATTCTCCCATATTTACTGAATATTGCTTTAGAAGAATACCCGATATGTTAATTTAAATTTAACTGTGAAACATGGACAAAACTCACATACTTTTCCCAGGTATATTTTCATTTTAATAATTGTGTTATTTTAAATAGTTAACTCGAATAGTAGGAATTAGCTGCCTGTCCCACTTGTATATATATAGCACAGCCTTTTCTTAGCCTTGAGAAAGCAAAACTAGACCAATGATGGTGACAAGCACATACTGCATCTTTGTATAAATGACAGTAAGTGCTCCCTATAGACATATGGCAAAAAACTCATTTCTTTGGCTGACAGACCCCCTAACCAGGGACCTGGGCTTGAGCTGGAGGTCATTGTGCAATGCTTAAACAGTACAATCATATGCAGTGACTCTGATTAATGTAGGATCCTCAGAGTTCTCTTGGGTTTCTCAATTTAACTGCTGCCTAAGGTAG
The DNA here is from genome assembly GCF_949774975.1 of Lagenorhynchus albirostris. Taxonomy (NCBI): domain Eukaryota; kingdom Metazoa; phylum Chordata; class Mammalia; order Artiodactyla; family Delphinidae; genus Lagenorhynchus; species Lagenorhynchus albirostris. Next base: position 43,616,556 of record NC_083099.1, on the reverse strand, counting down.
ATCTTTATGGTATCTTTGCCTACCACTTCCCTGCCTATCAGCAAATGAGTGGATGTGAGAAATTGTCAGGGATATGTCCTAGACCCCTTCTGTGTTCACTCTACATTCTTCCTCTTGGCAATCTCATAATCTCTTTTACACCCATGTTTTCTATGCGCCCGGATACACCCACTGTTATATTCCTTCCTGGTTTGTGCAGTACTCCAGACTGAAATGTTTCCTTACCTTCTTGAAATACACACTTGCATGTTTCACATTCATCTCAAACCCTAAGTACTCAAAACTCAACTTATGATCTTCTTTCCAAGTCTATTTCTTCTACAATAGTTCTAATTTCAATAAATTTTCACTTTACCCACCTAGAAAATTCAAAGTAATCTTTGCTTCCTTATCTTCTTTCTCCCAAAACTGCACATTTATCTCCATCTCTACTGCTACTACCTTCATACATTATCCTCGTTTCTCACCAGAACTATGACTTAAGTTGTCTGAATCTCTCCATGAACTTTTGTCCAACTCCATTCTCCCCTCCTCATTTCTGTCAGAGGGTCTTTTAAACACAGGGGTCTGGTCATGTCATTTCCCTGCCTAGAATCCTTCCAAGCTTTCCTTTGCTTGGGGCATGTATGATTGCCCGCTGCCCATCACTCCTACTCTGGGCACATCTCTCTCTCTTGCCCTTTATGCTGGATTTCCTGCATTTCCCTGAACACAGCACACTCTCTCACTGGAGGACATACAATTACACATAGTTTTCTCTGCCCATAACAGCATACCCTTGCATCTAATTACTGCTAACTTTTCTTCAGCTCTCAGCTGCAAAGTTACTCTTCTGAGCCTGAGATTAAGTAGTTGTTACCCCAACTACTTACCCCCTCAGTAATATAAAATCCTCTAGTACCTTGATATTGTTTGTTTGTTTTTACCTTTACCATTTGAAATTATTTGATTACTATGTCTATCTGGACAGATTGTAAACCTCATGAGGATAGGGACCTTGTCTGGCACATTAATGACAACATCGTAGCCATCTGACATTGTGTCTGACAAAACCGAGACATTGAATATGGTTGATTAACTATGACACTCATTCACTTGCTCATCCTACAGGTGTTTATTTTAAAACTACTGTAAACAAGGCAATGTGCTGTTACTTTTATAAACAAATTTTACTGAATATAATACTTTGTATTATATACTTTGTATTATAAACTTTCATAAACTATGAAAGCAAACAAGTAGGACCACATTCTACCTTTTATGCTGACTTTATTAAAAATCATTGTCATGTGATTATTTACAGCCCTACTTTGAACTTCCCATATTTTGTGATACATTCAGTTGACAAAATGTACCATAACCCATGGAAATTCTGTATTATTTCTATGGTGAGCATAGTTAAAGTACTCTCTCAGAAAGTTACCTTCTGGTTTACATTCATCTGGTTTATTAAGTTTCAAGATTTAACTATGTCATTTACTAACTGACATATAGTTTCACAGGTTTGTGTTGAACTTTGAACTTCCTCCATTTCCTCATCTAAAGTGTCTGCCATGTTTTAAATACTTTCCAAAGATTGTGAACTTCTAATTATATTTAATGCAGGCAATTTCTTTATAATTCTTAGTTAAAACTTTTAAAAAGGTGCTGGCATTGTCTTATCACCTGTGATACTGATAAAATGAATCATGTTCCCCACAAAGTTATATTTCTAAATACCTTCTGAGTAATACTTCTCATCTTTTATCCTATGCTGGAAATAGTTTCATCACTTAGTTGATATATTCACAGTTTTCATTTTCTTTCTACAAATATTTCCCAAATTATTTGTGGAGTGCAAAAAATTAGCTATATCTGCTGTTATTAATAAAAATTATAATAATAAAATAAGTAGTTTGTATGGTTTATGAGAATGACTAAAGGCTTTTTTACTAATTAAAATGTTAGGCTGATTAAATCAGTTTATAACCAGATATCATTATACACACAGGATGCAAGATATCTCCTAATTTAAGTAAATTCTTGAGAGTGCAAATCAGTGAACCATCCACTTTTCAGTAATGAGTTTCACAAAATTAGACTAAAATTCAGATGACAGAAATGGCAGAATATCCATAATATCCTGTGATTATAGCTGAACTGTGTTTATTTGGGAAAATCTATTACCAGCAGATTAATTTTTTAATGTTTACTTATTATAATATAAGCTTGTTCAAACATTTGAAAATGAAGTTGAGTCCTCAACAGATGATAAACTTATGCAAATCAATCATCTCTTATAAGGTAGCCGATTGCACTGTTTAGTAAGAACTAAAAGCCTTAAACATACTAATGTTCAGAGTGGCACCATGCCACAGTGAAGATAGTTACCAACAAGAGTTTTAAGTACATAAACATCACACACAGATGGCCACAGTTATATGTATACATTTCCTATCTGTATCTGATGAGCTTATTATGATGCTATTCTGAAGTACCCAAGGCAAAGTTGCTAAGGTTTTAGCCTTGCTACTGTTAGAATCACAGAGACCAGCCTTAAGTCCCTGAGCAGACAAAAACAGTTTAGTTATGCAAACAGAGCTTAAATTTAGCTTATTTTGTAAGGCTAACTTGACTTGGGTCATTTCTTGCGTATGCCTCTGAAAATCATAAACAAAACTTAAAACTATTTCCCAAGGTTGATATGGGGTAACCACTGACCAATTCCCTAAGAAACCCAGGGCAGCTATTCACCTGTCTGCCCACTCTCCCTTTGAGAGCATATTCTTGCTTAAATAAATCCTCACTTTACTTTCTTGATCTCCATGTCTTGTTTCTGAATTCTTTCTGCGATGGGACAAGAACCTTGCCTCCCCGAGAACACAATCACTATCCTATCCTTCTACTCCAATGGTGACCACTACACTGATCTCAAAAACCACAGATTAGTTCTGCCTGTATTTAAACTTTATACAAATAAAATCAAATACCATGTACTCTATTGTATCATGTTCCTTTAATGCAACAAATTGAGAGATCCATGTTGCTGCCTGTAGCAGCAGTTCATGCATGTATATTATTCTAAAGGTATTTTATCTTACAGATAGGCCATTTTTCTGTTGATGTTTTGGTTATTTCAATTTACAGCTATTATAATGTTGCTATGAATATTCTTATACATGTACTTTGGTACAAATGTTCATCCATTTCTTTTGGGTATCACCTAGGAGTACAATTTCTGTCTCATGGGGAGTGGATATGTTCATTTGTGTTCCAAAGTGGTGGTACATTACATCAGCAGTATGTGAGAGTTTCAGTTGCCCTATAGCTTCTCCACTACTTGGTGTTGCCTGGCAGTTCCTTAATGAATGGATAGTGTCCCTTTGTTGGTTATATTTGTATATTACAAATACCATATGACTAACTAATCTTGTCTTTTGATTCTCTAAATAGTGTCTATTGATGAACAAAAGTTCTTATTTTAATGGAGTCCTAAATATTGGTTCTTTTCTTCTTGATTAGTTTTCTTGGGGGATATTCTATTTAAGAATTTCCTAACTAGGTATCAGAAAGATATTGTTCTTTTATCTTTCAAAAGCTTTGTGATTTATTCTTTTATATTTAGATTCACAATTCATCCAGATTTTATTTTTGTATAAGGTAGAGAGATATTTTAAATTCATAATACATTTTAAAATATGTATTAATATACCTAGGTGACTCAATTTCATTTTTTAAAAGTCTATTTTTAAAAGTCATTAAAAAAAATCTATTAAGCCATTTTGGTCACCATTCAAATGTCTATACATGAATGCTTATGAACTCTAGTCCATTCTATTGATATATCAGACAATCTTTGCACCAATACCACACATTCCTTTAATTACTGTAGCTTTATAACATATCTTGTTTCCTGACAAGTTAAATCTTCTTAACTCTCTCTTCAAGAGTGTCTTGGCTCTCTTGAGTTTCAAATTATACTCACATGTTAGAAGTTTCTAAAAAAAAAAAAGTTTCTACCTCATCCTCTGTGACTCTTAAAGCCCTTTGCTTTATTTCTCATTTACTGTAATATTTATCTCTTTATTTCTCATTTTCCATGCTGGTATTTTTTTCCTGTCCTGTTTTTTAGCTTAATAATTCTAAGTTTTGTCTAATTTGCTATTAAATCCATACATTTGATTCTTAATATCCATTATTATATTTTCAATCCCAGAATTTGCTTTGTTTCTTTTTATTGTTTCCAGTTTCGTGCTGAAATTACCAATTTTATTTTCTAGTCCCTGGTAACCATCCAACCTAATTATTTAAAAGAATGGTTTGGAGTGACATCAGCAACATGAGGGCATAAGACATTTCCCCTTTTTATCCCCCTTTTTAATCAACAAATTAGACATTCATACACAAACAAGAGAGCTTCTGTGGGGGGTTTTGGACTTTGCACCTTGCTCCAAGGGACTCAGAAGAAATCTCACCTACTGGTCAGCAGGCAGGAGATAGACAAATTTCCATATGGGCTGTAAAGCCAGTGGAGCCAACAAGACTGCCTGGACTGTCCTACTGCTGTCAGGCAAGAATCAGATTAGTACTGAATCAGGCAGCACTCACCCTTGAAAGAGAACTTGCAGAAGCCCAGTCCTTCTCAAGGGAGGCTCATACACAGCACTGAAGAAAAAAATGAAAAAGGGAAAGGAAGAGAGGAAGGAAGGAAGAAACAGAGAAAAATACAAGCTTGGTTGAAGCATAGGAGATAAGAGAAAATTTCCCATGCTTCCCCACCCCCAAGGAGGGGATGACTGGCCTGATTTATCTGGCAAAGATGATTTCTCCCATCAGGAAATAAGATGGCATTGAGGGAGGGCTTGACTACCCTAACTGGGCAGGATGTGGCTGGAGAAACCCATTTCTCTCCACCAGTACCTGGAGTACTAAGGTAGGAACTCTAAGACTTGTGGGAGGAAAGACATAGGGAAAGAGGCAGATGAGAATTTCAAACAGCCTTGAAGACACTGTGCTCAGTAGAAAGTCCACCCATGAGCTTCTGGAAGTGCCACCCATAGGGATATCCTGACTGGGTTTTCATGTATCCCCACCACACTGAGTGCTAGATCCATATCTCTCCCACTGGGCTGCTGGCCCCTTGTGCACAGACAGCATGCTCAGAAGGGCAGTGATCTGTGGGCAAGGGAGAAACCACAAACAAGCTATAGCACCACCTTCCAGAAAACCAATGAGAGCTTTCTAATAGCCAGGCTGGTGAACTGTAAGAACCAGAGAAAGCATAAAATCTAAGTTAAGGAGGTGCCTGCTATTTCAAATGCAAAAGCAGAAATGTATAACTAAAAGCAATATGAAAAATCAAAGAAATAATGCATCACAAAAAGCAAATGATAATTCTCTAGCAGCTGAGCTCAAAGACCTGGAATATTGTGATCTGACTCATAAAGAATTCAAAGTAGCTGTTATGAAGAAACTCAATCAACTACAAGAAAACTCAGAAAAATAATTCAGTGAATTCAGGAATAAAATTTATGAATAGAGGGATATATTTACCAAAGAGATTGAAATTATTTAAAAACAAAAACAGAAATTCTAGAAGTGAAGAATTCAAGGAGTGAGATGAATTATGCAAAAGAAAGCATATGAAGCATGGCAGACCTGATGGAGGAAAGCACAAATGACTTGGAGGATAGGAATATAGAAATAACAGAAAAGAGAGAGAACTAAGATTTAAAAAGAATGAAAAAATCCCGTAAGAAATATTGGATACTATCAAAAAGGCAAGTATCAGAATAAATGGGATTCCAAAAGGAGAAAGTAGGGAGAGGTAACAGAGAGGTTATTTAAAGAAATAAAAGTGAGAACTTCCCAAGCCTGGGTAAAAATCTGGACATAGAAGTCCACTGGCTAATACAATTCCCTACTATCTCAATGGAACAATATCTTCTCCAAGACATATTACAATGAAACTGTAAAAAATTAATGATAAAGAATCTGAAAGGCAGGCAGGGGAAAAAATAATGTACCCTATTCTATAGGCCAGAGAGAATGGAATGACATTCAAGATGTTGAAAGATAAAAATTGTCAGCAAAGAATACTTTATCTGGCAAGTTATCCTTTGGATATGAAGAGAAATATAGGCTTTCCCAGACAAACACAAACTGAGGGAATTCACCACACTAGACCTGCCTTGCAAGAAATGCTGAAATGAGTTCTTCAGGGTGAAATTAAAGACACTATTCAGCTTCATGAAAATATATTAAAGTAACAACACACTGGTAAAGGTGGAAAATATATAGTCAGTCTTAGAAAACTGTACCTCTGTATTAGGATAGTGTGTTAACCACTCAATTATAATATAGAAGTTAAAGGAAAATAATAGTAAAAATAATTATAGTGACTATAAATTGTTAATGAATATACAACATAAAAAGAGGTAAATTGTGACATCAATAACAGATGTTTTATGTGAATCACAAGGTAATCACAAAGCAAAAACTTAGAGTAGATCCATTAAAGATAAGGAAAGGAGAAACAGAATATACCACCATGGAAAATAACCAATTAATGAAAGTATGCAGAGACAGAAAAAGAAACAATGAAAATACAAAACAACCAGAAAGCATAAGATGTTATTAGTATGTCCTTATATACCGATAAGTACTCTAAATGTAAACGGATTTTGAAATCATGAATCAAAAAGTACAGAGTGGATGGATGGATAAAAAAAATAAAATCCTACTATATCCTGCCCATTCTGGATATAGAGACAAATTTCAGATTTAAGGACACGCACTGACTCAAAATAAAGGGATGGATAAAGATACTCCACCCAAGTGGAAACCAAAAGAAACCAGGGATTGCTATACTTATATCAGACAAAATAGATTTTAGCCAAAAACAGTAACAAGAGACAAGGAAGTTAATTATATAATGGTAAAGGGAACAATCAATCAAGAAGATATAACAATCATAAATATATAAGCACTCAACATTGGAACACCTAAATATATTAAGCAAATACTAACATACATAAAGGGAGAAATAGACAACAATACAATACTGGAAGGGGACTTCAGTACCCCTCTTTTAACAATTAATAGATCATTTGGACAGAAAATCAAGGAAAAAAATCAACTTGAACCAGACCTTAGACCAAATGGACCTAACAGACATCTCTAGGACATTTTATCCAACAGCAGCAGAATACTTTCTTAGCTGCACACAGAGCATTCTCAAGGATAGATCATATGATATGTCAAAAAAACAAATCTTAGCAAATTTAAGAAGACTGAAATCATACCAAGTATCTTTTTTGTCCACAATGGTATGAAACTAGAAAACAACATGAGGAAAGCTGGAAAATCTACAAGTATGTGAAAACTAAACAGCAGACTCTGGAACAATCAAGGAATCAAAGAAGAAATCAAAGAGTATTTTGAAACAATGAAAATGAAAAACATACCAAAACCTATGGGACACTGCAAAAGTGGTTTTGAGAGGAAAATTTATAGCAATAAATGCATATATTAAGAAAGTAAATCACAAACACTTAATTTTATATCTCAAGGAACTAGAAAAAGAACAAATTAAGCCCAAAGTTAGCAGAAGGGAGGAAATAATAAAGATCAAAGTGGAAATAAATGCAATAGACAGCAGAGAAACAATAGAAAAGATCAAGGAAACCAAAAGCTGTTTTTTTTTTTGAAAAGATAAACAAAATTGACAAACCTTTAGTGAGGCTAAGAAAAAAAAAAAACAAAGATAAGGTCAGAAGTGAAAGAGGAGAAATAGTAACTGACACTACAGAAATACGTAGTATCATAAGAGACTACTATGAATAATTATATGCCAACAAATTAGATAACCTAGAAGAAATGGATAATTTCCCAGAATCACACAACCTACTGAGACTGAACCAGGAAGAAATAGCAAGTCTAACGAGATCAATAATGAGGGAGGAAATTGAATCAATAATCAAAAACCTTCCAACAGAGAAAAAACCCAGGATCAGATGGCTTCGTGGGCAAATACTACCAGACATTTAAAGAATTAATGCCAATTTCTCCCAAACTCTTCCAGAAACCTGAAGAGGCAAGAATTCCAAACAGATTCTAAAGGCCAACATTTCCCTGATACCAAATTCAGATAAGGACACTACAAGAAAACTATAGACCAATATCCCTGATAAATATAAATGAAAAAATTCTCAACAAAATATTAACAAACTGATATATTACACTATGATCAAGTGGGATTTTTCTCTGGGATAAAAGGATGGTTGATTATGCAAATCAATAAATGTGATATACCACATTACTAGAATGAAAGATAAAAATTTTGATCATCTCAATATACAAAGAAAAGGAATTTGACAAAAATACAACACCCCTTAATGATAAAAACTCTCAATAGATTAAGTGTATGAAAAGCATACCTCAACATAATAAGGGGCATATACAACAAACCCACAGCTAACATTATACTCAGAGATAAACAAAGCTTTTCCTTTAACATCAGGAACAATACAAGGGTGCCTACTCTCACTACTCTTATTCAACATAGTACAGGAAGTCCTAGCTAGAACAATTAGGCAAGACAAAAGAATAAAAGGACTCCAAACTGGAAAAGAAGAAGTAAAATTGTTGCTGTTTGATGGTAATAGATCTTATATATTAAGAATCCCAAAGACAAAACTAAAAAACTATTGGATTTAATCAATGCATTCAGTAAAGTTGCAGGCTATAAAATCAATACACAGAATTCAGTTGCATTTCTATACACTAACACTAAGGGGTTTATAAAATATATAATAAAAATATTTACTCTATAAATATTTATAAAAAGCTCATGCAACTCAGTAACAAAAACTACAACCAATACAATTAAAAAATGGGTAGAGGAAATAAATACATATTTTTCCAGAGAAGACATCCAAATGACCAAAAGGTATAGGAGAAGATGTTCAACATCACTAATACTCAGGGAAATGAAAATCAAAACCACAATGAGATATCTCCTACCTGTAAGAATGCCTATCATCAAGAAAACAAGAGCTAACCAGTGTTGACAAAGATAAGGGGAAAATGGAACCCTTGTGTACTATTGGTGGGAATGTAAACTAGTTCAGTTACTATAGACAACAGTATTGGTTACATTTGTAACCAGGTATCCATTTATTCTCTGTTTACGAATTTTGCATATCAGGAACAATATAAAATTTGTGTCTTTTCTTATGATCATTCCCACTGCTATCACTGCCAACACTTAATTTTGGTTGGTTATATTAATATTAGTTCTTGTTGCCTTTAAATCTTAGGTACTCTTAAATATATTACATGATTGATCGTATTTTACAACTATATTTTTGGTCTTCTGTTTTGAAATATAGGGAAATCAATATTACACAATCTCCCATATTCTTTTATTCCTGACTCTTGCAGTTATTAGCATAACACTGTCTTCATAGTTTATAGCATAAAAGTTCTGTTTAGAAGCCATATTTTCCACAAGTTTAGTTCTTCAATTAAATTGATGCATTGCCAGTTATTTTATCACTATACTTCTACTGCTTTGTAAGTTGGTGCCAAATTTATCATTTGTAGTATTTTTGAAAAAACTTCATAGGAATTATATACCCTAAATTCTTACATTTGAAAATATCTTCTGTGGCCTTTATGTTTGAAGAAAAGTTTGAAAAGTATAAGATTCCTAGAGCATACTTTTGCTGAGAATGTTATAGACAAAGCTATAGTATTATATAGCATTAAATGTTGCTATAGTGTACTATGAACCTAAACAGTATCTAATCATGTCACCTGTTTTTATTCCAGTTGTGATTATTCCTTGGGTTTCTATGGAATTCTCTCTTTAGTTTACAATCAATTTCATTACAATATTTCTTTATATTAGTGAATCTGAGTCTACTTTTCTTAGACATAGAATAGCTTATCAATACAAATATTCATATTTATTTCAGGATAGTTTTCTAGTATATCCCTTTGAATATTTTATGTATTCTACCTTATTCATGGAAAAAATGCACCTATACTGTTTCATTTTTGTCTGTCTTATACATGATTTGTAATATAACTTACTACAGATGAAGATATAGATTCATCTCTTTCTCTCTGAATAATGTGTTTCTAATATATTACCAATTAAATTAAATCAAGTTGATAGATCAGGCACACATATTTTTATTGCTTATGCTGTATTTTCAGAAGGGCTGCCTGTATTACACAAATCTCACTCCATCCTCATGCTTTCAATTAGAATCCAAGAATGAAGGTAAATTAATTGTAATAAGAATAAAACCTAATCAACTAAATAAGATTTTACACATATAAATAATTACAAAATCTAATTAGCATAACTAATAAGAATAAAATTTTAAATTGCTCTATTCTATATTTATGTGTGTAATTATTATTTTTTTAAATAGTACATGGCTCTTGTGAATTTTGCTGTGCGGATCTGTCCTACCTGGATAAATAAACAATGTACATGAGCACTGAGACCTGGCCACCAATTAGTTCCTTAGTTTTTCATGAGATTTTATTAAATTACTTAATGTAAAATAAAGTCCAGCCACCATACGATGTCAAAAAAGTCTATATAAAAGAGATTATTTTCATTTTAGAATCACCAAAAACATTCTTGATAACAATGCTTCATTCTCAATCAAAGAAAAATATAACTCATTAAAATAGTTTATAAAGGTCCATAACACACTAATTAAGTATTGAATGACCATGAGAAACCAATTCAGTCTATACAAACCTAAAAGAGATGTTTGTAATCTTGTTTCTGTAGTAAACTTAATTACTCTATAAAGAAAAGTGAGGTATGAATTATGATTCCTACTTAAATAGAGAACAATAAAATATTTTTACCATCCTTCTTCACCCAAATATTTGAAAGAGAAGCCTAAATTAGGGAACAGAAGTACAGGCAGTCTTCATTTTGCTCTGTGAGCTTTAAATTTTTTTAAAGACTAAAAACTTTCTTATATTTGGTTATAAATGCATAAGGAAATTAAAAAAATAGTAACTCTAAACCTATTTAGCACACTGTAATTTAAAACACTAGAAAAATTGAGAATTAGTTTTATTTCTTTGTAAAATGTTTATTAAGAATATTTTGAACAGTGCTTGTCTTCCTCTTATTATCATATAATTCACAATACCAGAGAAGTATCTCCTTAAAGCCTTAAAGAATTTTCATACTCCTTTCCAAAAGTTTGGATCGGTTCCCACCATTTTATTCTTTGAGCTTTCAAATGTCATGAAATATCTCCCTGAGTTTCTTTAACATGAAGTTAATTGCTGATGTCACTTCCCCTAGGATATCTTTATCCTTTTTATCACAATTACTTTCCTCATTTATGTCAATTAGTTCACCTTCATTAATTTCTTCTGGCTGCAAATCCAGAGTCTTTCCATTGGCGGCAGTGCCAACGTGTCCAAGGTCAGCTATTTCTTGTACAACTTCATCTACATTCTATTTGTATTTCACTTTCAGCATCACCACTTTTCTTCTTCGCCCCTTGCTCCTCCCCCTTCCCCTTACTCCTCCTCCTCTTCCTCTTCTCCTCACCCTTCTTCTGGCTGCATTTTTACCTTTGCTGGCCAATTCTCTTTTGATCACCCAATTTTGTAAAATGTCAGGTAAGCTTATCACTGGGAGCAAGAAAGCAACACAAATGCATGCTTTGTTCTCTATATGTGAAAACTGAGTAATAGATGCACAGTGATTAATCACTAATTACCAACAGACTCTGAAAGAAATGAAATGATTGGTCACTGATCAGACGTACACCTGTTATTTATATAGAGATTTGTGGGCTGAAGTGCTAACAAAGAAATTTGAACTTTATGCAACAACTCGCAGTTAATATACACCATGGTAAATGAAATTTAGACCATGTTTTTGGAGGACTGGTGTTATTTTACTAAACTGTGAAAACTATAATTTGTACAACTCTGAACCACACATAGTGAGAACTGGCTTCATTTCATAGTGCTTACACAGTTCAATAGTTAAATAAGGGGAACTATTGATATGTTAATGTAACTCATCACAAAAATAATATAAGGAAGATTACCTCAATCAGTGCAGTAATAACATTTGCTAAAGTTCAATATTTACAAGTGGTTTAAAAAAAACTCAACAAATGCAGAAAAAAAATAACTATCTTAACATGGTAAATAAAACATATATAAATGGTAATGGATCTATAGTTTATATGGAAAGACAAAAGGCCCACAATAGACCATTTAATATTAAAGGAGAAGAACAAAGTCACAGGACTGACATGACCCATTTTCAAGATTTACTATAAAGCTACAGTAATCAAGACAGTATGGTATTGGCAAAAGATTAGACAAACAGATCAATGGAACAGAGCTCAGAAATACACCCACATAAATACAGGCAAGTGATCATTGACAAAGGAGTAAAGGAAATACAATGGAGCAAAAATAGCCCTTTCAACATATGGTGCTGGAACAAGTAGACATCCACATTAAAAAAAAAAAAGAATTTAGACAAAGCTTGTACCATTCACTAAAATTAACTCAAAATGATCATAGACTTAAATGTAAAATGTAAAACTATAAGATTTGTAAAAGATAACATAGGAGAATACCTAGATGACTTTGAGCATGGTGACAACTTTTTAGATAGGCATGATCCATTTAAGACAAGCTGTACTTCATTAAAATTTAAACTTATGCTCTACAAAAGACAATGTCAAGAGAATAAGATGACAAGTCACACAGACTTGGGGAAAACATTTGCAAGAGACCTATCAGATAAAGGACTATCGTCCAAAATATACAAAGAATTCTTAAAACTCATCAATAAGAGAAACTGCCCAATTAAAAAGTGGGCAAAAGATATCTCACCAAAGAAGATATACAGATGACAAATAAGTGTATGAAAAGATGTTCAACATCTTATGTCATAAGAAACTTCAAATTAAAACAACTAGATATCACTACACACCACTTAGATTGGCCAAAATCCAGAACACTGACAACAACACATCACCACACACTGGCAAGGATGTGGAGCAACAGGAACTCTCATTCACTGCTAACAGGAACGGAAAACAGAATAGCCACTTAGAAGACAGTTTGACAATTTTTTTTTCAAAATTAAACATTCTCCTACTATAATATCCAGCACTTGCGTTCCTTAATGTGGTTCAACTTATTATTTTTGTACTTTACAATGGTGCAAAAGTGATAGACATTCCGTAGAAACCATACTTTCAATTTTGACTTTTGATCTTTTCCTGGGCTCGCGATATTCAGTATAATACTCTCTCACGATGCTGGGCAGCAGTAATGAGCTGCAGCTCCCATCAGCCACATGATCAGAAGGGCAAACAACCAAGACACTGACAATCATTTTGTTTCTCACTTTCACTACAGTATTCAATAAATTACATGAGCTATTCAATACTTTATTTAAAAATAGGTTTTCTGTTAGATTATTTTGCCCAACTGTAGGCTAATGTAAATGTTATATGCATGTTTAAGGTAGGTTAGCTAAGCTATGATGTCCGTAGGTTAGGTGTATTAAATGCATTTCAACTTACCATATTGTCAATTTATGATGGGTTTATTAGAATGTAACCCCATTGTAAGTCAAGGAAGATCTGCATTTAGCCAAAGGAGTGAAAATTTACATCCATGCAAAAAAAGGCACCTAGATATCTATGGAAGCTTTATTCATAATTGCCAAAACTGGCAAGTAACTAAGGTGTCATTCAGTAGGTGAATGGATAAACAAACTATGGTACATCCAGACAAGGGAATATTATCAATGCTAAAAAGAAAAAGTCAATCTCAAAAGGTTACATATTTTATGACTCCAACAATATGACATTCTGGAAAGGTGATACTAGGTAGACAGTAAAAATATCAGTGATTGCCAGAGGTTGGGGTAAGGGAGGGATGAATTGGCAGAGCACAGGGGAATTCTGGGCTGTGAAGGTATTCTGTATGATACTATAATGCCAGACACATGTCATTATGCATTTCTCAAAGCCCATAGAATATGCGATGCCAAGAGTAAACCCTAAGGAAAACTACGGACTGTGGGTGGTTCATGGTTTATACCATTGTACACTCTGATGTGGGATGTTGCTGGCGGAGGATGTTGTATGTAGTGGAGATGGGGTACATAGGAAATCTCTGTTCTTTCTACTCAGTTTGCTGTGATCCTAAAACCACTACAAAAATGTCTTATTAATTTAACAAAAATTTTAAACGGTATTAGAGAAACTTCATGTGTTTTTGCTTTGAGTTAAAAAAAGAAACAAGTGAAAAATAAAACAAAACATAGAGCAACAATAAATATAACAAAAGAAAGCCCACTCTTTCATTACTGTCTAGCACTACACCAGAATTACTGACGAGGTATACTTACCTTGAGAAGAATTAAAACTGTCACTATTTGCAGACAGTATGATCATTTACCTAGAGAACTATTACAACTAACAGGAGAGTTCAATGAGTTCATCAGGTACAGAATCAGCTTACAAATTCAACAGTATTTCTCTATATAATTATGAATTATGGTATATAATGAAAAGATGCTGCTAACAACAGCAAAAACTACAGGCCACCTAAGAGTTAATATAACAATGAATGTATAAAATATGTACGGAAAAAGCCTTAAAACTAGTAAAACTCATGGAAAATTCTCTGAATGAATGGGACAATCCAAACACTTAGGGTTTATTAATATATAGAGGTTAATCCTACTTAAAACAATCAAAATTCCATTTTGATTTTTTAAGGGTATCTACACAACACATTCTAAAATGCAATAGAAAAATAAATGTCCATATACAAATTAGTTAACCTTGAATAAAAAAATAAGCAAAGGACCAGAGGGAGGGCATATATGTATACATATAGCTGATTCACTTCACTGTACAGCAGAAACTAACACAACATTGTAAAGCAATTATACTCCAATAAAATTGTTTTTAAATAACCAAAAACAAACAAACAAAAATAAGCAAAGGAGTAAGAGGGAGGGAGAGGAATTTCTTTACTGCAACAACAAAAACAGATACATATACCAATAGAATAAGCAGCCAGCTAAGCAATAGACCCATACATACAAAAATGTACAATATGTGATAAAGGTGAAATTATTGGCAAAAGTACAGATAATTTAATAAGTTGTATTGGAAATACTGGAAAGAATTAAAACCTCTAATCTAATAGCACATGCAAGGTGAGTTGGATCATAAAGGAAGTAACAACCTAAATGCAATCTAAATATAAATGTAATTATATTATATTTAAAAGAGAGGATATTTTGTTAAAGGCAAAGAAGGACATTCAGTTTTAAACACAAACTCAGAAAAAAATAATTGATAATAATTATATAAAACTGAACATATCCTTCAATAAATTACATTATGTACAAAGTTTACAGACTTAGCACACATTGTGGGAAAATATTTGCAATTTCTAAAACTAACCAGCAATTATTTGTAGAAAATGCAAGAGACTTCTGTAATCCAATAAGCATAAAATACTACTTTCCACTAGAACTCTATGGACAAATATACACAAAATTCTAGTCATGGAAGAGAGAATCCAAAAGGCTAATGGGAATATGAAGAGATTCTCCAAATCACTGGTAATCAGAGTAAAGCAAATTAAAACAATGAGATATTTTACGTCTATTAAGTTGGCTAAATATTGAAAGTTGGATATTCTAAGTGCTAGTAGGGATTTGGGTGGAAACCCTTGTTTATTGCTGATGAGAATATAATGCACACAGCCATTCTGAAGAGTACCTGTTAGTATTTGGTCAAATTAAGTATTCTTATATATTACAAGCTAATAATGCTAATGGAAGTTTATATCCCCAAGCAATTCTCACACAGATAAATAAAGGAATATACATTGAAAAGGATGTTTCTCACAGCATTCTTTGTGTGGTGATGAGGAATAGGCGACAGCCTGGGTTTCTATAACTGGGTTGATGGAAAGGCAAAATATGATACATGCGTGTCACAGATTACCATGCAGTAGTTAGAATAATTATATACATGTAGCAACCCAAATGGAACTTTAAATTATAGTGTTGAGTTAAAAAAAAAAGGAATAATATTATACATTCATACATATATATAATATATATTTCATATATAATATAAAATTTTATATATATGTAAATATATATATAAATTCTACACCAATTTATATAAATTAAAAATACATGATGGAAAATAATATACATTTTAAAAGAACACATGCAAGTAAATATACATATCTGAATAATTGTCTATAAATAAAACAAGCAATAAAACAAGGAGCCTCGTATAGAAAAATATAACTTCAGAAAAATAATTAATTCAACATTCTGCACCCAAACAACCCTATCTTACTAATCTATACAAGTGTTATACATATTTAACACCTAAACCAAAACAAAAATTTTGTGTTTATAACACTGAAAATCAAACTGTTATTTTAAATAAAGTTATTATCTGTCACAGACTTTAAAAAATATTATTGGAGTCTGAGTAGGAACATAGCATTTCTCATTTCATCTTTTCTCAAAAACTACCTTGGTTACAATAGTTTCTCATTCAGTTAGATCTAAATTATTTTGGAAGACACAACCAAATTTTCTACTGACACTCTCAGGGCTGAACCCAGCAGCATTTAGAAGTTAGGACTAAAACCAAGAGTCAATAGCTTAATAAAGAAAAGAGTAAATCCTAACTTGTATTATTGTAATACTCCTATACATCTGGTTGAAAAACCCAACAAGTGATGATATATTGTTTTAGAATCTCAAATCTATAAAGGTCGTTTCTAGCTCTCCACTAGTAGCAGAATCAAATACTGTTTTATCTTTCGTACCACCTAATGTTACATATTTTACAGTTCCACTTTCTTTAAGTGACCCTTTATATAAAGATAGTCAAAAAAACCCGTTGTTTACTGTGGGATCCTCCTAAATTTTCCAAGTCCTAAATAATGACACTAAGGACTTCAAAGTTCCCTGTGATTATATTTAAATCTAATATAGGGATGAACTTTGATAAGTCTTAAAAATGAGGTGATCTTTAACACACATATATATTAATACATGTATGCATATATACACACACATATATATATAAATAAATATAGTCAAGTCCAGCTCATCATTATGGGCATCATTGGAGATCAGTAGCTTACCACAGCCTTCCCCTTGATCTAGGGACAAAAAACTTATCCATCTTTCAAGAGCAGGAGCAACTAAAAAGACTTCTCAGCAGATAAGCTTTTCTCCTATTTGTTTTCTTTCTCACAATTTTTATTTATAATTGCAATACTTTAAATTCAGTTACAGATTTTTCATTACCTTAAGACAATAAAACTTACATCTACATAGTCTTGGTCTGAGAAATCCTTAAGTCTCAAATATATTTATTAGAAAGATTTATAGAAAAATCTAGATTTAATCTTGGTTGTTGATGAGTCATAAAATAATTATAATGGGAAACTATCAGACAGCATGTACCATGACATATCTCAATTTGACCTAAAGGTATGTTCCCTTACCAGAGGCAAAATATTTCCTGATGGTAGAATTTGTCAAACTCAGCTGCACATGTTGATTTGCTGGGGCCAAGGAAAGTAGTCCATGATCTTTTATAACACTTTTTACAAAAATTGGGGTTCTTAAACTTAGTAAGTACTTTATTAGAAATCATCAAATATTAGAGAAAATTTTGTGTTGAAATTCTTCCTAAGGAGATTGTAGGTGCTTCCAGCTTTCACTTAGGATGAAGAAACCTGAAAAGAAGGCTGCTCCCACTCATACACATGCCCCCATAATAACTCAAGAGACCAAGTTTTTGGAAACTTTCAAAAATGCAATTAGAGATTTCCAGTGATTAGAAAGAGATTCTGGGAAGAATCTGTTTTCAAATTATGCAAGTGTAATTGTTGGCACTTTCAAGATGGCCACTTAATAGAGGTAAAGAAGTTTATAAGAAAACTTGCAAAAATCTTATACGATTATGTGATACTAGGAGAAAAAAATGTCTATTCTGCTCAATCAACACTGTGAATGAAATTTCACTAAAATTGCTGATGATGTTTTTGGTCCTACTAATTTTGGTAAAATTATAAATTTGAGACATGGACAAGATCCCAAACCTCATGTTTCCTTTGGACATCCCCTCATGGTTGTAACTACACCTCTATTTGCTGGCTAATGGTGCATAACCACAGGATGTACTGAAGTTTTTCCTCGCTGGAGAGTTTTGGCTCTGACAGTATTGGGTAATCCCAATTTACCTCTGCAGTGACAGAGACATCCATTTTCATGCAGCTGTCATTAAATAGCTTTATAAATACTTGCCACTTTTTGAAAAGATCCACAGTCTGTTCCACCCACAATATTCAATATAGGTAGAATAAATGAATGCAATTCTAAAACTAAAATTAGCAAAGCCCTCAGAGATCCCCAAACTCATATGGCTTAAGATATTTTCCGACTTTAATAACAATGACTTCAACTCATTTAGGAGGATATCAGCTCTCTGATGCCATCTCATGGATCTGTAAATATCAACTCTATTTCTAGATCGTACCCTATTTTAATGAGAGAAAACCAAATACTACAAGAGACTCATATAACACATCTAATTTTATTATCAGCATGAATTGGCAGCCTTTCCTTAAGATCCTTCTAAGAACCTTTGCATGAACTAAAGCCTGAATACAGGTTTCCCCCACTCTCTGAAAGTAAAGTCTTTCTATGAAAACTTTCAAAGGCAAAATGGCATACAGCAGGGAAGCAATGATCTTAGGACACACCTTGCTAAGGATGCACAAAACAAATCAAGATAAAGCACAGATGTTCAGACACAATTCAACGTTATTACAGCTTGATGCTGAGATACTAAATGTAGTTCCCAGGAAAGGGGCTTGGTGGCGCTAGTCTGGCTGATCCTGAGTGGCTGCTGCCTCTATAAAGGCTCACCGCACAACAAACGCTGAATGCTATGTTCACTCTTTGCTTTTTTTCCCTAAAAGCGAATATTCTCTTCACATTTCTTCCAGTTAGTGAAAATGGGCACTAATGTAGGTCTCTCATAAAAGCAAAGTCTCATAAAGAGAATTTTCAAAAAGTGGGGAATCCTGTACTCGGTCTTTTGGAAGAGATATCAGAGACATTCAGCCCTTGAACTCTAAATAGGAAAGACCTTACTGAAATGATAAGAATCAGTAATTAAATGTAAATGCTTCCCAAAGTGAGCGAATAATAGGTGCCCCCTAAAATTTCAAGTCTGTTATGAATAGCAGTAGATGTGTTACTCAGTTATGCCTGAACTCTTTCTCCCATATCCTTCATACAAAGTAGTCTGCACCCACATCTGCTTATTTTTAGTAACTTTAAAAAAATGAGGTAACATTCTCTTTCATATTTAGGGTGCTTTTATTGATCTTCCGATTTTTAAAGTATTTCCTAATAATATGCTTGCCAACTTTTAGAGACTTTCTGATAGATGAAAGTTTGTATGTTGTCATAGATAGTCCCTTTGTAAAAGAGTAATCAGACAGTAGTTGGTAGGAAAATCTATTAAATTAATTTGAGAGTCTTTCCATAGAAGGTAAAAAATTAAGTACAGAGATTTTGCCTAGATCCTCTGGACTTGAAACATATGTGGCTATTTTCTACTTGAAAAGTGACTCCTTGAGTTATTAATCACCTTTGAATGCTAGAGGTCATGGAACCAGTTATTGTTTTCAAAAATGTGTGAAATTGACCTTAGGTTAAAAATGTATGCAGAAATAAAAGGCTAATAATGAGTGATCTTACTGGCTGTTTTCCCTTAAGAGTACCAATAGTATCCTCTCATCGTGTATTTGAATCCAATGTAAGCTATTTAAATACTGTGCCATTAGTTCCCTTCTTACCATCCCACCACCCAAATACCAACAGAGTATTGAAATCAAAGCTTGCCTGGTGAATACATCCAATAAATACTTAAGAAATTCTGGGACTGTTACCAATGATAACTTACAGTAGTCAAGCAGGCACATGTCTCCAAAACAGTTGAGAGGAGGCAAAGACATAAAAATAGGCTTAAACATGAGGAAATTAGTATCTTGAACAAGATAATAGAATTATCACTTAAGTTTTACCTGAACAGGTAAGGTGCCCTTGTGAGAATGTAAGGTTAGAAAACTTTCCCCTGATAGAGTGCCACTCTGTTCCCACCTCCAGTGAAACTTCTGTGTTAAACAAACATGCTTCCTTGACTCTTCTCCTACCATGCCTGTCAGCCAAGTTGCTGTCACTGTTGTGACAGTGGTGTATGCAAATATGGAAACCAAGGTAACATTGAATTATTAAACAGAAAAATATCTCATTATGTAATACTTCCTTTTTATACTTTTTTAATGCAATATTTACTCAGTGGTATTCTGTCTATATGTATCTTTTGGATTTAAATAATATTATAGTTTTAGCTGCCACATACTGTTCTTATGAACAGTTAAAACTTACTATATTCTTATTTACCTACTATTAATAAAGAATTGCCAGAACACTTTTCATTTTGCAAATGTAGACTTCTCAGTTTCTTTCAAGATAGAATTCTATCCTTTGTATTTCTGCAGTGTCAGTTGTTACTTCTCCTTTTTCATTTCTAATTCTACTGATTTGAGTCTTCTCCTTTTTTTTCTTGATGAACTTGGCTAATGGTTTATCAATTTTGTTTATCTTCTCAAAGAACCAGCTTTTAGTTTTATCGATCTTTGCTATTGTTTCCTTCATTTCTTTATCATTTATTTCTGATCTGATCTTTATGGTTTCTTTCCTTTTGCTAACTTTGGGGGGTTTTTGTTCTTCTTTAATTGCTTTAGGTGTAAGGTTTGGTTTTATTTGAGATGTTTCTCATTTCTTGAGGTAGGAATATATTGCTATAAACTTCCCTCTTAGAACTGCTTTTGCTGCATCACATAGGTTTTGGGTCATCGTGTTTTCATTGTCATTTGTTTCTAGGTATTTTTTGATTTCCTCTTTGATTTCTTCAGTTATCTCTTGGTAATTTAGTAGTGTGTTTTTTAGCCTCCATGTGTTTGTATTTTGTACAGATTATTTCCTGTAATTGATATCTAGTCTCATAGCTTTGTGGTTGGAAAAGATACTTGATATGATTTCAATTTTCTTAAATCTACCAAGGCTTGCATTGTGACCCAAGATATGATCTATACTGGAGAAGGTTCCATCAGCACTTGAGGAGAAAATGTATTCTGTTGTTTTTGGATGGAATGTCCTATAAATATCAATTAAGTCCATCTTGTTTAATGTATCATTTAAAGCTTGTGTTTCCTTATTTATTTTAATTTTGGATGATTTGTCCATTGGTGAAAGTGGCATGTTAAAGTCCCCTACTATGATTGTGTTACTGTTGATTTCTCATTTTATGGGTGTTAGCATTTGCCTTATGTATTGAGGTACACCTATGCTGGGTGCATAAATACAATTGTTATATCTTCTTTTTGGGTTAATCCCTTGATCATTATGTAGTGTCCTTCTTTGTTTCTTGTAATAGCATTTATTTTAAAGTCTATTTTGTCTGATATGAGACTTGCTACTCCAGCTTTCTTTTGATTTCCATTTGCATGGAATATCTCTTTCCATCCCCTCCCTTTCAGTCTGTATGTGTCCCTAGGTCTGAAGTGGGTCTCTTGTAGACAGCATATATATGGGTCTTGTTTTTGTATCCATTCAGCCAGTCTGTGTCTTTTGGTGGGAGCATTTAATCCATTTACATTTAAGATAATTATCGATATGTGTGTCCCTATTACCATTTTCTTAATTGTTTTAGGTTTGTTATTGTAGGTCTTTTCCTTCTCTTGTGTTTCTTGCCTACAGAAGTTCCTTTAGCATTTGTTGTAAAGCTGGTTTGGTGGTGCTGAATTCTTAGCTTTTGCTTGTCTGTAAAGGTTTTAATTTCTTCATCAAATCTGAATGAGATCCTTGTGGGTAGAGTAATCTTGGTTATAGGTTTCTCCCTTTCATCCCTTTAAATATGTGTTGCCACTCCCTTCTGGCTCTCAGAGTTTCTGCTGAAAGATCACCTGTTAACCTTATGGGGATTTTTTTTTTACAAATTAGAGATCTATCCTAAATTTCACAGTCACTTATCATCTATAACAACTTTTTAGCCACCTGTTTTCCCCCCATGGAAGTACAATGAGTTCTAATTGTATGTGTGCTCAAAGTCCAGCATTGACTTTGAGTTTCATAGATCTTCAGATTATCAACACTAATTGCCATAAACAGATAAATTTTCAAATCAAAAATGTGCTCAAAATTTAGTGATTTTGCCAGAAAAACACTTCATCACTGATTTCCCTCCTTGGATATATACATACAGCATAGGCCAGCTTAAGTACCCCTGTGTGTTTTCTTTTTTTTTTTTTTAAGGAAAATGCTAAAGAATATTTCCTAATCAGGATCACAGATGATACACATTTTTGTTAGGATAGAGGTATGATAAAGATGGTCACAATTCTTCCTCTCAGACCGTTAACTTTAAGTGGCTCAGAGGTAACGGAAGAGGAAGTGGCAAATGCAGTTTCATATAGTACTTGAAACCCTGGTAAAACCTCAAGATCTTTCTAAAACAAAGTCAGAGGTTTTTCTGGGCAAGAATCCTGTGTAGTGTTAAAATAAAAAGTGAAGCAGGTTAATTCTACACCCCACAAAGGCCTGAAGGGCAAAAGAAAAGCCAGTTCTGCCCAGGAGCAAAACACACCAAAAGCGCAATCACCTAACGGCAAAGTAAACTACCCAATCTCAACTCCTTCTTTGCCCTGAAACCATGATTACTTAAATGACCCAGCCTGTCCCCCTCTATTAAATTCTAAATAATACATGTCAATTTCTCAGAGATGACAACGTCTGGAAAAGAGAGAAATAGGTGGTTTTGAAGGAAATACAGATTTGAGAACCCAAAATAATGGCCGCTGACTTCTCTTTGAGGGAGGCAGAGAAGGTGTGTGGTTGCAGGTAACACCTAACAGGGCTTTAGAGGAGGAAGAGAAGTTGGAAAAGCAGAATGAGAAAGGAATATTTTGAAGTAACATGGGCAAAGATGAGAGAGTACATGATACACTAGGGAAAGTGTTTAGATACCACTCTGACTAAAGCAAAGAGTTTATGTAGAAAGGAGTGGTAGGGATGTGGTAACAGGTGAGGTTGTGTAAATAAGTACCAACATCTTATTTGGTACTTTTTATCCTTATGGGATTTTGTGTAGAAGACTATAAGGATCTAAGAAGGATTCCCACAGTGGAATAAATCAATGCCTAAATCAGATTTATATTTTGAATAATCTCTTAGAAGCTGATGAGAAATATTAATGGATTAGGGAAGAATAGATGAGAAGAAGAGGAAACTGAAGGAAGAAAACTGATTAAGAAGAGATAATGAGAAATAGAGCTATGGTAAAAATAAAGAACCAGAAGGTATTGGTCTAAGTGTTAGTATATTTGAGATCAGTGATTAAAATTTGTAACATTTTTATGCTTTTTAGCACCTTGTCCTCCTGCCTACTCTTTCCACTTTCCTTTAATACAGTTGATCCTTGAACAATGCGGGTTTGAACTGCACAGGTTCATATACGTGGATATTTTTCAATAGTAAGTGCTACAGTACTTCATGATCTGTGGTTGAATCTGTGGATTCAGAAGAACTGTGGATACGGAGGGTGAACTATACATTATATGCAGATTAACCCCTGTGTTGTTCAAGGGTCAATTGTACTTCAAAACCATCATATATGCAGGTCTTTCATAGGTATTTGAGGAAAAGAAATGCAGATATTGTGCATCACAAAAGAATAGGACTTTTGTTTGTTCGAAGTTTATTATATTCCCCTGATCACCAGGAAATTTCTAATACCAGCTAGCTTAAATCTTGCGTACCACATCTTGTCCCGTAATGAACAAGAATCACCCTTAGCCAAAGAAAAGGAAGGAATGTAAGAGACATTTGAGTACTTATGCCCATGGGCAGGGAGGGGAAAAGAGTAAGGGAATTCGTATAAGACAATAGAGGACAGCCTCTCTTAAACTTTTAAATTTTTCTCTAGTGGATGTGAGTATTAGAGATGCCCAGATGGTACAGACAGGCAAAAGAGTCCCATTAAGTTATCTGAGTCTAGTTCTAAAAGAGATAAAGATCACCTACATCTTTTTTGTTTTGTTTTATTTTCAGTGATAGGTTATGGTTGATAAATAAAATGAAGATTCCTTCAGGAGAAATTTGTTTTCCTAGATGAATGAAAAACAGAAAACATGAGTACAATATGGATACACTGAGTTTGAAGCATCTAATAATAGCACTGTCCAATAGAAATATGAGTGACAAATGTGACTGACATATATAATTTTTAAATTTCTAGTAGCCACATTTTAAAAAGTTGAGATACAGGCCAAACTAGTTTAAACAATGTATTTTATTTAACCTGATTACATACATACAAATCCATATGTATATATATACCTAATATTTATACAAAAACCACACAAACATTACTTTCTCTTAAAAGCACAATTACACATATAGTATGCATATTAATCTATAATTTATGAGGTAAATGTTTCATTTAAAAGTGAATCAGAAGGTAATTTAGCAAGATAGCAGCATGGGAAACTCCAAACTATCCTTTCCCCATAGAGACATCGATCCAACAACAATATGCAGATCGATTCCCTTTGTAAGAAATCCAAAGGCCAGTTAAGAAACTCCTGTACCTCAGGCAAGCACAAAATCAGCCACATTGAAGCTGGTAGGAAATTGACAGCATTCACCAGAGTCCCTCTGTGTCATCAATGACAAAGTGGGAAGAGGACAGAAATGTAAGAGTATGGTTTTTATATGACATTGAATTTGCTCAGTTTAAAAATAGATTGCTATAAATTCAGGATGTTTTATGTAATTGTAATAATAACTACATATGTAATTATAGAGTATACACAAAAGGGAATGAGAATCAAAGCATGTCACTGCAAACAATCAGCAAAATACAAAAGAGGCAACAAGAGAGTAAAGAAGGGGAAAAAATGCTGCAAGACATACAGAAAACAACAAAATAACAATAGTATGTCTTTTCCAGTCAGTAACTACTTTAAACCTACATGGATTAAAAGTATTGGCTAGAACACATAGATTAGCTGAATGGATAAATAAGCAGGATCTTACTATATATTGTTTAAGAGATTCACTTTAGATCTATGGACATACATAGGCTAAAGTAAAAGAATGGAAAAAAGATATTCCATAAAGATGTTAACTAAAACAGAGCAGTGGGTGGCCATAAGAGACAAAAAAGGACATTAAATGATGATAAAAGTTTCAATTCACAGGAATGTTAAACATATATATATATATATATATATATATATATATATACACACCCAACATTAGAGATCCCCAAATAGATGAAGCAAACGTTGACAAAACTAAATCAAGAAACAGAGCAGGAACAGCGGGAGATTTCAAAAGCCCACTGTCAATAATGGATACACGAGTGAGACAGAAGATCAACAAAGAAACAGAGGACTTGAGCAATAGTATAGACCAAATGGATCTAACAGACACATCAAAACATTTCATCCTAGAAGAGAATTCACATTCTTCTCAAATACACACAGAACATTCTCCAGAATCAAACATATGTTAGTCACAAAACAAGTCTTGACAAATTTAAGAGGACTGAAATCATACCAAGTATCTCTTACAACTACAGTGAAATGAAACTAGTAATCAATAGCAGAGGGGAAACTCAAAAATTTACAAATATGTGGAAATCAAACAGCACACTTTGAACAACCTTTGAGTCAAAGACAAAACCAAAAAAGAAATTAGAAAGTATTTTGAGAAACAAAAACATAACCCACCAAATATTATGGGATGTAGCAAAAGAAGTATTGAGAAGAAAGATTATTGCAATAAACACCAACATTTAAAAAAGAGGAAAGATCTCAAATAATTTAATTTTACACCTCAAGGAATAAAGAACTAAGCCCAAACTTAGCAGAAGGAAGGAAATAATAAAGATTAGAGTAGAAATAAATGAAGTAGAAAAGTTTTTAAAAATTTAAAATCCATGAAACTGAGTTGATTTTTCCAAGTATCAACAAAAGTAACTAAACCTTAGCCAGACTAATGAAAAATAAAATATTTAAAAAATAAAATCAGAAATAAAATATGAGACATTGCAAGTAATGCCATAGAGATAAAAAGTATCATAAGTGATAACTATGAACAATTATGTGCCAGCAAATTGAAAAACCCAGAAGTAATAAATTCCTAGAAACATACAATTTTCTAAAGATGAATCATAAATAAATAGAACATCTGAACAGACCTATAACTAGTAAGAAAATTGAATCAGTATTTAAAACCTTTCAACAAAAAGCAGCCCAGGACCAGGTGTCTTCATTGGAGAATTCTATCAAACATTTAAAGAATTAATGCCAATCCTTTTCAAACTCTTAAAAAAAAATTGAAGTCAAGGGAATACTTCCAAACTCATGTTATGTGATCACTATTACCCTGATACCAAAGCCAAATAAGAAACTATAAGAAAAAAACAACAATGACAACAACTATAGACCGATATTTCTGATAAATATTGCTGCAACAACCCTCAGCAAATACTAACAAACTGAATTCAACCACTCATTAAAAGGACAATACACCATGACCATATTGAGATGCAAGGGGAGTTCAACATACAAAAAGAAAAAAAAAGGAAAAAATTAATGAATGTGATACACCACAACAAAAGAATGAAGGACAAAAAACATACAACCGTATATTTTTTTCTTTTTAAACTCTGCTAGGCTTTTTAATCAAAAGAATTGTTCTAATTACTCATGATTGCTGCACACTTCCAGGATATTAAGACAGGTTTACTACCAGTGATAGCAGTACAAGAAAAACAAATCTAAAAAAAGATACCCTAACCTTCCATGGATTTTCCTTCACAAATATTCTTTTTCTTTGCTCAGTATTTAGTTTCTTTTGTGGGGGGAGGTGAAGAATCTAAAAAAGATTGGATATATATGTATAACTGATTCACTTTGCTGTACAGCAGAAAGTAACACAACATTGTAAATAAACTATACTCCAATAAAACTTAAAGAAAATGGAAAAAAAACAAAAACCACACAACTATCTTAATGCAGAAAAGCATTTGACAACATTCAGTGTCCTTTTATGATCAAAATATTCAACAAAGTAAGAATATAAGGAAATAACCTCATAAAGATCACATATGAAATGCCCACAGCTAACATCATACTTAATAGTGAAAAACTAAAAGCTTTTCCACTAAAATCAGGAACAAAACAAGGATGCCTATTCCTATACTTATATTTAGCGTAGTACTGGTATTTGTAACTAGAGCAATTAGGCAAGAAAAAGAAATAAAAGGTATTCAAATCTGAAAAAAGGTAGTACAATTATCTCTGTTCTCAAATAACATGATCTTACACTTTAAAAACCCTAAAGATTCCACAATAAAATTCTTAGTGCTAACAAAATCAACATACAAAAATCAGTTACATTTCTATACCCTAACAATGAACAATCCAAAAAGGAAATTATGAAAACAATCCTATTTACAATAGCATTAAAAAAAGAAACAAACAAAAGTAACCTTAGGAATTAACTTAATCAAGGGGGTGAGAGAATTGTACAATAAAAACTACAAAATACTGATGAAAGAAATGTAAAAATACACAAATGGAAAGACACCTGTATTCATGGATTGCAAGGCTAAATATTTTTAAAATGTCCAAACTTCACAAAGTGCTCAATAGATTCAAGACAATCCCTATCAAGAGTTCAATGTTATTTTTTGCAGAAATAGATAAAACTTCCATAAAATTCATATGGAACCACAAAGGACCTGAAATAGACAAAACAATCTTGAAAAAAGAACAAAACTTGAGGCTTCACCCTTCCTGACTTCAAAACTTATTACAAAGCTGGAATAAAAACAGATATATAGAAAAATAAACTGAATAGAATGCCCAGAAGTAGACACACACAAGTATATGGTCAAATGATCTTCCAGAAGGGTGCCAAGACCATACAATGGAGCAAGGTTCATCTCTTCAGGGGATGGTGCTGAGAAAACTAGATTGTCACGTGTGAAAGAATGAGATTGAACACTTATGTTATACTTTACACAAAAAGCAACTTAAAATGGATTAAAGATTTAAATTAGGACCTGAGGCTTTAAGTCCTAGAAAAAAACAAGGGGAAAAGCTTCATAACATGGTATGATTATTAATTTTATGTATCAACTTAGAGTAGCCATGGATATTCATATTTTTTTCTTGGGCCTATGATGATGTTTCCTGATGAGATTAACAGTTGAATTTGGTGAAATCAGTAAAGTAGATTGCCCTACCTTGTGTGGGTTAAGCATTATGCAATCTCTTGAAGGTCTGATAGAACAAAAGGCAGAGGGAGGAAGAATTTTTTCCTGCCTTACTGAATAAGCTAGAGAATCACATCATTTTCAACTGTCCTTGGACTGAGATTTACATCATCAGCTCCCCATGTCTCAGGCCCTTGGACTCAGTTTGTATTATACCCTGAGTTTTCCCAGCTCTTCATCTTACAGAAAGCAAATGGTGGGAATTCTCAGCCTTCATAATTGCATGAGCTAATATCTCATAAATCTATATCCACCTAACCATCCATCTATCTCTCCATCCATCCACCCATTCATCATATTGGTTCTGTTTCTCTAGAGAATTCCAACTAATACATATTGGTCTTAACAATGATTTACTGGATATGACATCAAACATAGGCAATAAAAGTAAAAATAGTCATGCGGGAATACATGAAACTAAAAAGCTTTTGCACAGCAAAGGAAATAATCAACAGAGTGAAAAGGCAATGGGAGAGAATACTTGCAAATCATAATTATAATAAGGGATTAATTTCCAAAATATATAATGAACTCCTATAACTCAATGACAAAAAACCAAATAACTCATTAAAAAATAAGAAAGAATGCTTGAATAGACATTTCCCCAGAGAAGGCATACAAATAGCCAACAGGTACATGAAAAACTGCTCAACATCACTAACCATCAGGTAAATACAAAACCAAAACAACACCTCACACCCTTTAGGATTGCATTATCAAAAATAACCAAAAAACCCTCCAAAACAGAAAATAATAAGTGTTTGCAAGGATATGGAACAATTGGAACTCTTGTGCACTGTTGGTGGCAATGTCAAATGGTGCAGCTGCTATGGAAAATATTACAGAGGTTCTGCAACTAATAGTCTGCATGCCACAACTAAAAAGCCCGCATGCTGCAACGAAGATCCCACATGCTGCAAATAAGATGCAGCACAGCCAAAATAAATAAACAATAAAATTTTTAAAAAACTAAAACAGAAATATTATGTGATTCAGAAATCCAACTTCTGGGTATTTTTTTAAAAAAATACAGGGTTTTGAAGAGATATTTACACCTCCATTTTCATTACAGCATAATTTACAATATCCAAGAGGTGAAAATAACCTAAATATCCATCTACAGATGAACAAATAAGGAAAATGTGGTAGATACATGAAATGGAATATTATTCTGTTTTAAAGAAGGAGGAAATCCTGTCATATACTACAACAGGATGAACCATTATGCTATGTGAAATAAGCCAATCACAGAAGGATAAATACTGAATGACTCCACTTATACAAGGTATCTTACAGTAGTCAAACTTATAGAAGCAGAGAATAGAATGGTGGTTGCCAGGGGTTGGGAGGAGGGGAAAATGGGGAGTTGCTATGCATTGGGTATACAGTGTCAGTCACGTAAGATGAAAAAGTTCTAGAGATCTGTTGTACAACAATACACATACAGTTAACTAATACTGTACACTTAAAAATGTGTTAACTGGGTGGATTTCATGTTATGTGTTTTTTTTCACCACGATAAAAAAAATGTCAGTAACACTAACCCTAACTTATATTTTCAAATACCTGCATATGGTTTATGTTATAAATATTCATGTACACCTGCCATGACTTTTCTGTGTTCGCTGCCATAGGGGAGACAGCTGTGAGACAGACAAAAATCTATGCCTTCATGGAATTTACTTTCTGGTGTTTCACAGATAATGTTTCAATAAACATTTTTAGACATGCCTGCTTGGCCATATGTAAGAGTTTTTCTCTATGGAGTATAATAAGGAGAGGAATTGCTAAGTCATATATTGGGGGCTTCAGGATTAATTTACTTTCTCAATCAACTGTGCCTATTTTAATTGATATATAAAATCTCCGGTTGTGTATACAAGTTACTTTGGCATTTTAACATATATTTATATTACCTTTGATAGTATTTAAATATCAAAGCTATTTTTAGATGATAACAGTATACCTTTCCCATCGTCACAGTAGATTGATGAGATAAAGGATACAATTTTACTAGGGTTCTTGATATTTATCTGTAAACTTCTTTCCAAAATGATCATTTAGTATTACAGGAGTATGTCCTCCTCATTTCATCCTTTGTTTTAAAAGAATTTCCTCCTAAAATATGAATGAATGAAAACAAAACATCTTTTTGAGGGTTCTAAGGAGCTGAGTTCTTTTAAAAGAAACTGATAGAGATTTTCATACAATATATTCATATTAAACTACCTTGGGCATGAGTCTAATTATTGTGATATTCTCTTGGTCTTAGTTCACAAAAATTGTAATAACATGTATTTTGAAGGGCCAAAGGTAAAGTAACATTGATAACATCTTAGGTTGGTAGAGATTTTTTACTCTTCTACAGGGTTTTATGAATCTTAATTATTTTGTGGTGCTCCTGTGAGCATCCCCTGACAGCTTGGTATATATTTTACAGTAAATAAAACAA
This sequence comes from Lagenorhynchus albirostris, assembly GCF_949774975.1. Lineage (NCBI taxonomy): Eukaryota > Metazoa > Chordata > Mammalia > Artiodactyla > Delphinidae > Lagenorhynchus > Lagenorhynchus albirostris. Next base: position 43,585,611 of record NC_083099.1, on the reverse strand, counting down.
GTAATGGTGTACAGTAATGCATACCAATGCAGAGAGCACCATGGAGAATACATTATTCAAGATTAGCTACTAATGTCACTTGGCTCAGAGTGCAACTTTGCTCAAAGCTTGTTAGGGGAAAAAATAACTTTGGTGTTAGCAATTAAACCTTGTTTTAAGTATGTGGCTAAAAGTGGATATAATGGTTTTCCAACATGGAGGATTTAGCTAAATTGTTACTATGTTTTAATTACTGTATTAGTCTCTGTTCTCCAGAGAAACTAACATATTCACAAAAAACAAAAACCACACAGAGAAAATACTCATGACAATTATAGTCCATGTTTCTATAATTGACCACATGATCTTAACTGGTATTTATAATGGTCTTCTACTACCTATTCTTTACTCCATTTGCCCAGCAAGCATCTCATCTTGTTGTGGTTCTTTACCTGAGAGACCAAAATGTTCACTGCTGAAGGGCTTGGACCATTCATAGTCCTGCCTGTTTGGGTTGTAGTTTTCTAGTGACCATAATCACAAGGCACGGTGATAATAGGAGACACCCTAAGGACTCTCTTGTTCTCCAGACATATTCTTTATTACCTCCATTGTGGAGCTGCAGTTCAATTTCCCCTTTGTAGCCAGGATCAATCACCCCAGCCAGTACAGTAACTCCCTTCTTTGCTATTGATTCAGAGGCACAAGGAACCTAGAATGGCTGGGCAAAAATATTAGCTTCTGGTTCAATGAGATCATTTCTGTCTCCTTTTAGAAGCCATTCTCCTTTTGAAGCTAAGACCTCTAGGGTAGCAGAGCATAAGGTTGTGGGAATGGGAAGCAAAATTTTTGCTAGTGGGTCATTAGGGGTAATAGTGAGTCGTGCCACTTCCATTTCCATCCCTTGCTTCTTAGATCCATGAATCCTGTCTATAGGACACTGGTTCAGACCATATCTGGATTTCTGAAGAACCTTGCCCCAGCCCTATGAGGTGTTGCTACCTGGAACACACTGTAACTGAGTCTTCAAAAGGCTCAGTTATTTGTAGTGAGGTGGATGGACCTAGAGTCTGTCATACAGAGTGAAGTAAGTCAGAAAGAGAAAAACAAATACCGTATGCTAACACATATATATATGGAATCTAAGAAAAAAAAAAAAGGTCATGAAAAACCTAGGGGTACGATGGGAATAAAGACACAGACCTGCTAGAGAATGGACTTGAGGATATGGGGAGGGGGAAGGGTAAGCTGTGACAAAGTGAGAGAGTGGCATGGAAATATATACACTACCAAACGTAAAATAGATAGCTAGTGGGAAGCAGCCACATAGCACAAGGAGATTAGCTCAGTGGTTTGTGACCACCTAGAGGGGTGGGATAGGAAGGGTGGGAGGGAGGGAGACACAAGAGGGGAGAGATATGGGAACATATGTATATGTATAACTGAATCACTTTGTTATAAAGCAGAAACTAACACACCATTGTAAAGCAATTATACTCCAATAAAGATGTTAAAAAAATAATTTCCAAAACTGATATTTCCCTTCCCATTCCCGATGTTACCTCCTCTTTCTCAAGGTTTTGTTATCTTTTTCCTAATACTACTTTAGAGCCTGGACTCCTTGAAGCTAATCTCTATATTCCAGTTCATCATCTCTAACATGACTTTCTGTAAAAAGAATTATTTTCTGCAAACAAAATATGCATAGATCATGTTATAGTCCAGACAACTGCAGAGTGCCTACTGGATAAAAGATCTCTTTAGCTTTACCTCTAAATGTCTTCAGAATACACCCACCTCTCTAACTGTGCTTCCACTCCTCCCCCTTACAGACCTGAATTTTCAGTCAAACAACTTCAAGTATCTGCTCGAAGGAAATATTCCACACCCTTTTGAAACTCTGTTTCTTTATACATGCTCTTTGATCTTTTAATAAAGATTCCCACTTTTCTGATTGTCATACTTCAGCTGATAGTTCAAGACCACAGAAGAATACTATTTTCAATTAAAATTCTTCTCAAAATTTCCTAGAGACTTGATTTTTCCTCCTGTTTCTCACATCACTTTATTCATATTCTATATTTCAGTTATCTGCTGGAGTCATGTTAAAGTTTGTTGAGATTAATATATCATTGTACTAAGTCTTTCAGCAAACATTTTGGCAAATTCCTGGAGCATCAAGGCTACACAATCGCCTCTTGCTTAGTGAACAATCCCAATTGAATTGTTAAACTCATTGATATCTTTCCTCTCACAGCATTTTCTTCTATTTTATGGAAAAATCAACTTGGAATACATTCACTTTGACTTCCAACTCACTGAAACATCACTAAAATAAGCTATTTGAACATGTAATAAAGTGGATCAAACTTCTTTGTTGATTTAGCTCCTATGTGATTTTTGTTCTTCTGTCCTTGAAATTACCAGTTTTTTTAATATGGAGAAGTTTAGCAAGTAATCTCATCATAAATTATTCCCTTGATGAAGGATAATATTTGTCTTTTGCTCTAAAATTCAATTCAGCTTATTGTGTTACATATTTTAAATCAAAAACACTTACATTAAAAATATAAAGTGCCCAGAGACCAACTTACTTGGAAACTGTATTCTAATAAATCTTAGGTTTCTTTTTAGAAATTTTCCAAACATTTTCTCCACTTAAAAAACCCCTGTTATAAAAGTGGAACTTTCACAATGTTGAAATATTAAATATTTGGATATAGTAACTTCTTTTCTCTTCAAATTAATGCCAAGATTTTCTTGTACAATGATTAATAAATGGAACTTATCCAGAGAATCCATACACACACACACACAAAACCAACCAAACAAACAAATGAACACTTATGATGGAGAAAGATTATGATACTTTACTAGGGGTGGAGTTTTTAGATGTCAACTGTGGTTCTGAAGAATAAGTTTTTTCTACAGATATTCTTCTAGGAGAGGCTTTTATTTGTGGTCATGCAACTGATATTTAATTGGAGCACCTCAGGTATTTAGACCATACTGTATTATTTGAAAACCTAGGAAGAAGCAAAGTGTCTTGCATATATTAGGCATATATTAGGCATAAAAAAGATATAGTTATTGAGTCAACTAATGAATAGAAAGAACTAAATCAATTATATCATTTGAATTTGTATTTCCTTTCTAGATAATTATTTGGTAGTGTTAACTAAATATTCTTGAAAAAATATGAAAACCAATAATGGTTTTCTTTCTATCTAAACTGGGAAAAAGAAATGTTGGTGAACAGTAAACTTCAATTATTTCAAAATTAATTTTTTTTCTTGAGATCTATAACATGCAGAATTTTGTAAGGACCTCACTAAGAATAACAGTTTAGTATGAAGATGGATCTACATTCCTGGTGCCAAAATGGTGGTAGCTGAATATCAAAATTCTCATTCATTTTCTGTGTAATAAATGATTTATAATGATTCATTAAAGCTTGATGAAATAGGTATTTTATTAAATAGTCAAATTGTATCACACTCAATTACTTTAACAGTCAATATAGAACTTATACTTCTACTGATATAGTAGGTTTGATAATCTGAACTACTCCACTGATGGATATCTCATAAATTTAAACAAATATAATTTATAATGCTTTCCAAAGCTTGCTACCAAGTAAGACATGGTGAGATAACTAGCCTCCCTCCTCTACTCCCAATCAGATAACAATCAGTTAACCAAATTATATATTATTTTGAGAAAAGTTGCAAGATTATTCTCAAGGGAATATTATCAGTCTAATGGAAAATACCAAAGCATACTTAAATCAGCAATTCTACTACAAAAAGCACCAGTTTAGTGATGACAGCAGATGATAAAATTCATTCAAACAGAACTTCCAATCAGCTTTTTAGTTCTCACTCTTAAACATGAGCAAATGGACAAGGATCAGACATTTAAATAAAGCAATGAAAAGGAACTGAACAAAGCAAGTTAAGAAAAAATAATAATTCGATGGAAAAATGTAAAAAGAGGAGAATATTAAAAGTAATTATTATGATGATCAGACATAATTGAAGTTATGGCATCCATGAATCAAGGAACACTCCATAAAAAAGACTCAGTAAAAGGGTTGGGATATAAGACTAAGGAAATATCCAAGAAAATAGAGTAAAAAATGTAAAGGGATTTAAAATAGGAGAGAAAACATAAGAAATTAGGAGAAGTTGGAAATAGGAAATTAGAAATTAGGGAAAATAATTAAAGTGATATTTCAAAAACTTTCCCCAAATGGAAAGACATGAATTTTCTGATGCAAAGGACTCATCAAGTGCCTGTATAATGGAAGGAAAAAAAGATCTATAACAGGCATATGAAATTTCAAAAAGACAGAAAAATTCTACAACTTTTGAGGAAGAAAATCAAAAAACAAAACAAAAAGTATTTCATAGAAAAGATCAGGGATAAAATTCCAGAGTACTTCTCAACAGGATTATTCAGAGACTATAAGATAATAGAAGAATGTCTTCAAATTCTGATTTCATAATTTCTAGCCCAATATTCTATACCCATTCAAATTCTCAAGAAGTGAGAAAACAAAATAAACATATTTTCAGATAAACAGGATTCTGAAAGTAATTATTTCCCATGCATCTTCTCTTAAAAAGCTTCAGGAGTATGTGTTCCATCTAAAAAGAAGATTAACACAGAAAAAGGAGGACATTGCACTCTGGAAAGAAGTGACCTTATACAAGAGCACAGTGACATGAAGTCTCAAAGTTGAAGGGTTATTGTAAGGGTATAGCTAAGCATCAGGTCTGAAAAGTAATGAGTCAAAACTAGACCAAATCAAAAGTCTCATAAAGAGATTTTTTTCCAAGAATTTAAAAAATATCTACAGTGTTTGAACTTACTGAGTGGAGATTAACATTACTGGAAGAGAGTCGGAAGTTAAACTAGTGAAACATACATAAAAAACTAAATAAATGTAAAAAAATCTACACAAATATTAATTGAGGGAAAACAAAATTTTTAATGAAAGAAATATTACTAAAATACACTACATGGCTTACGTCTGATATTTAAATAATCATAATATATAAACAATAAGCACTGATTTCACTTTCATTAGTTTTATATCATAAAAATATGATAGAATAAGGCAAAATACCCAATTTGGCCACTTCTAGCCTTCGAGGTGGGAGAATTATAGTCCCCTCCAGCTATTCTGTCCTACCTAAGTTTGGGGGAAGCTCTTGTGAATTTACAGTCCAGAAGCACAGGCTCAACAAAAGACTGATTCCTAACCAAAGGGCTATAAACAGTTTCTGCTCCCTCTACACTTTACCACTCCATTGCTAAAGGCCTATTTACAGTGGATCCTTTTATTGAGTACATCATACCTGGCTATCAAAAAAAAAATATAAAGGTCAGTGAAAAGGGTGAAGATGGTCAAAAGGTACAAACTTGCAGTTATAAGATAAGTAAGTCATGGGGATGCAATGTACAGCATGGTGACTATAGTTGTATTTGAAAGTTGCTAAGAGTAGATCTTAAAAATTCTACTATTGAATTTTTAAGAAAAAATTGTTTGACTATATGTGGTTATGGATGTTAACTAAACTTATTGTGGTGATCATTTTGCAACATAAAAATAAAATAAATTAAGAAAAATACAAGGCATAATGAAAGGTAAAACACAGTTTGAAGAGAGAGAGCAAGCATCAGACTCAGACCCAGACCCAGACCCAGATATGGCAGGGGTATGATTAATATACTAAGGGCTCCACTGGATAAAGTACACAGAATGCAAGAACAGATGGGTAATATAAGCAGAGAGATGAACATTCTAAAAAGGAACCAAAAAGAAATGCTAGAGATCAAAAACATTGTAAAAGAAATGAAGAATGTCTTTGGTGGGCTTATTAGTACATTGAACATGGCTGAGGAAAGAATCTCTGAGCTGGAGAATATTTCAATAGAAACCTCCGAAACCAAAAGCCAAAGAGAAAAAGAGACTCAGAAAAACAGAACAGAATATCAAAGAGGTGTGGGACAACTACAGAGTTTTAACGTAAGCAGAATGAGAATACCAGAGAGGAACAAAGGGCAAGAAACAGAAGAAATATTTGAAATATAATGACTAAGAATTTTCCCAAATTAGTGCCAGACACCACTCAGGAAACTCAGGACAAATAAGGAGGATAAAGGGTAAATAAAAAGCAAACCAAAAAAACAAATCAACAACAACAAACATAAACAAAACTACATGTAGGTATATAATTTTCAAACTAAGGAAGATCAAAGAAAAATAAATAATTCTGAAATAAGCCAAAGAGAAAAAAATATACCTTACCTATAGAGGAGCAAAGATAAGAATTACATTGAACTTCTCAGAAACCATGCAAGCAAGCCAAGAGTGGAGCGAAATATTTAAAGTGTTGAGAGAGAAAAAACTCACCAACCTAGAATTCTGTACCCCCAGAAATTATCCTACAAAAGTGAAGGAGAAAAAAAGATGTTCTCATATAAACAGAAATTGAGGTTACTGGTTGATAGTAGACCTGCCTTTCAAAAAATGTTAAAACAAGTTCTTTTGAGAAAAGAAAATTATAAAAGCAGATACTTGAATTTACATAAAGAAATGAAGAGCACTGGAGAATGAATGGGAATAGAATAAAAACTGAGTTCCATAAGATCCATACTTATTCTTAACTGATATAGCAGATAACAGTTTTTCCAAAATAATAACAACAATATATTCAGTTTTGTATGCTTATGCATATGTTTATGTATGCTTATGTACAACGTAATCAATAACAAAATGACACAAGTGATGAAAGAGAGGAATTCAGATTACTTTGTTATTCCCAGATACTCTAACGATGCATGTAATGGTATAGTGTTCTTGGGAAGTGGATTAGGTGTAAATGCATATTGCAAATTCTAGGGCAAACATCAACAAAAAATTAAAATAATAAATATGACTGATGTGCTAAGAAAGGAGAGAAAATAAAATCATATAAAATGTGCAATCAAAACCACAAAAGGTAGGAAAAGAGCGAAAGACAAAAATAGGAACAAAGAACAAGGGCACCAAGTAGAAAACAGTAACAAATATGGTAAATATTGACCCAACTGCAATCACTTTGAACATCAATGGTTAATTGCACTAATTAAAACACAGAGATTTTCAGAGTTGATCAAGAACAATTCCCACTTGTATGTTGTCTACAAGAAACCCACTTTAAATATAAAGACACAGAGGGGGAAGATCTAAAAGAACGGGGAAGAACTATTCTAACACTAATCAAAATAAAGCAGATGTTCTATATTAATTTCAGACAAAGCAGACTTCAAGGCAAGGATGGTTATCAGGGATAAAGAAAGACATTACATATTGATAAAGGAGTCAATTATTTAAAAGACATAATCCTTAAAGTGTATGCACCTAATGACAGAGCATCAAATAATGTGAGGCAAAAACTCATGTAAATGTAAGACGTAGATGAATTTGATCTAATAGCTGGGGACTTAAAACCTCCTCTATTAGAAATAGACCCAAGAGGCAGAAAAATCAGTAAGGACATAGTTGAACTCAATTCCACCACCAATCAACTAGATATAATTGGCATCTGTGAATTACTTCATTCCATGACAGCAAATACATATTATATTTAGGCTCACATGGAATATTCACTAAGATAGAATACCTTCTGAGCCATAAAACACACATTAACAAATTTGAAAGGATAGACATCACACAATGTGTTCTCAGGCCACTTGGAAATACACTAGAAGTCAGTGACAGGAAGATAGAAAATACCAACATATTATATAGACATTAAATAACACACTTCTAAGAGATGGTCAAAGAAGAAATTAGAGAAACAAAACAATATTTTAAACTAAATGAAAACAACTTATCAAAATGTGTGGGATACAGTGAAAAGCAGCACTTAGAGGGAAATTTACATCGAATGAATGTTTTAGAACAAAAATATAAAATCAGTTATCTAAGCTTTAACCTTAAAAACTATAAAATGTAAATTAAATTCAAAGTAAGGAGAAGAAATAAAAATTAGACTGCAAATAAATAAAATTGAAAACAGGAAATCACTAGAGAAAGCCAACTAAAGCAAAAGCTGGTTGTTTGAAAAAGATAAATAAAACTGAAAAGCCTCTCACCAGGCTAAGTAAGAAAAAATAAAAATGAAGACACATATTACAAATAGCAGAAATGAAAAAGGGGGCATTACTACAGAGCTCATGGACACTAAAGGGATAATGAAGGAATATTATGAACAACAATATGCTCACAGATTTCATAGCCTAGATGAAATGGACCACTTCTTTGAAAGACACAAGCTTTCAAAACTCATACAAGAAGAAACAGATGATCTGAATAATATATATATTATATACATATTATATATATATACATATTTGAGAAATTGAATTAATAACCTTCCAAAACAGAAAGCATCAGGCCCAGATGGATTCACAAGCGAACTCTTTCAAATATTTAAAGAAGAAATCCCATTAAGTTTTTACACTCTCTCTCAGAAGACAGACGCAGAGCGAACACTTCCTAACTCATTTAATGAGGCAGTCATTACCCTTATACCAAAACCAAAGACATTACAAGATAAGTATTCTACTCAGGACCTTCACCTAGTGTCTGCCTATGGTAATAAAGGCTGTGGACAAAGCCACACTGATTGTCTTTGTTTCCAATGAGCCCCCAAACTGGTGCCCCTTCAATGTCAGTGCTTAGATTCAGGCAAGTCAAAAACTAGTCCTTAGGGAAGTCCCTGGCTAAAACTCAAAATTTTGGACTTGAATTCCAGTCTTTTCTTTCCAACCCCAGAAGTAAATTAGGAGCTGGGAGGTTTCTATCATGCCGCACTATGCTGGGGAGAAGGGCTCTTGTGAGTAGGTACCACAGATTTTCTTACTGGGCTTCCAGGCAGTTGTCTTTGCAATTGCCTGGGGTGCAGCAACAGTTTAACTGGTTTCTGGATGTCTTACAAAGGTAACTGGTCCATGTGTTTTTATTAAGTTGGTGCATCTGTGGGAGAAAGAGTGTCTGTGGCTTCCTATTCCACCACTTTGATGACATCACTCTTTGTGTGTTTTTAAACCAGTTTAACATGCATTAAACTGATACTACTTTGCTAGTATACTCTTATTTCTTAGAATTTCAACTTGCATATATTAGTCTAAATTTTAAATTGGTATTTTAAACGGGGTAAATTATGCAATTTTTGAAATGGTCATCATGTAAGCATTTATCTTTTTTACATGCATTATTTCCTGTGATGAGAATCTATAAAATTATGTTGTACCTGAGAAATTTGCAACTGACAACAATATTCAAGCTTAATGGTTCTTACTTTGGTCTCAGAATTCCTTTTCATTTTGAAATGCTAAAATAAATATTTTTAAAAAATTAAAAGTAGGGGCTTACCCTGGCGGTGCAGTGGTTGAGGGTCCGCCTGCCGATGCAGGGGACACGGGTTCGTGCCCCGGTCCGGGAAGATCCCACATGCCGCGGAGTGGCTGGGCCCGTGAGCCATGGCCGCTGAGCCTGCGCGTCCGGAGCCTGTGCTCCGCAACGGGAGAGGCCACAACAGTGAGAGGCCCGCATACAGCAAAAAAAAAAAATAAAATAAAAAGTATTTTTCAAAGAAAAAGATTGAAAGAGTGGCATTGTTTTATATTTTTATAAAACTATTAGCTGGCTTAATAAACATGTCTAATTTTTTAATCTGTTTATGTTTTCAAACTGTTGCAACTTGTTTTTCATTGAATTATATAAAGAATAGCCTGTCTTATATAGATATGTAGTTGGAAAAATAAAGGGTAATTTAGGGACTTTTCAGTTAACTGAAGATATTCTTTGACTATATCAAAACTGAAAAGTGATATTTCTTTCAAAATTAGTTTTAATGTGGAATCTGAAATTATATCAATAAACTTTTCTTTTTTTTTTTTTGCTGTACGTGGGCCTCTCACTGTTGTGGCCTCTCCCGTTGCGCAGCACAGGCTCCGGACGCGCAGGCTCAGCAGCCATGGCTCACGGGCCCAGCCGCTCCGCGGCATGTGGGATCTTCCCAGACCGGGGCACGAACCCATGTCCCCTGCATCGGCAGGCGGACCCTCAACCACTGCACCACCAGGGAAGCCCCAATAAACTTTTTGAATATTGTCCAATTAAAACTCATGGGTCTGTCTTGCATTTTGAATGGACTTTTACCACTGAGGCTGGCCTTTCAGTGAATCTTAATGAACTCTCAAGGGTCTCTGGAACATATTTTGAGAACCACTGCCCTTGCTTTGCCTGAGAGATGTTCTCTCTCCCTCTCTATTTAAACTGGGATAGCAAAGACTATGTACAGTTGACCATTGAACAACGTGGGGGTTAGGGACACCAATGGCCCCTCCTCACACAGTTGAAAACCTTTGTGTAACTTTAAAGCTGGCTCTCAGTATCCCCGGTTCTGCGTTTGTAGATTCAAGCAAGCACACATCTGTAGTAGTAGTAGTACCTACTTAATGGAAAAAAAAATCTGTGCAATTTAAACCCATGTTGTTCAAGGGTCAACTCTCTATATAGTTTGAAAGTATGTTTTATTCACTAAACATCATATCATAAACAGATTCTTTTATTTTGAGGTAATCCCTATATATTCTGGACATATAAAATATATAGAGGGATTATTTAACCATTTCCCTATTATTAGAAATATAGTTTCCACTGTTTAAATATCACATATAAAAGGCAAATTTTATCCACATTCCAGTTACTTCATGAATGAGGAAAATAAACATGATGGGAACTGGGAGCAAGTAAAGTAATAAGTTGGGCTTCCCTGGTGGCGCAGTGGTTGAGAGTCCGCCTGCCAATGCAGGGGAAGCGGGTTCGTGCCCCGGTCCGGGAAGATCCCACATGCCGCGGAGCGGCTGGGCCCGTGAGCCATGGCCGCTGAGCCTGCGCGTCCGGAGCCTGTGCTCCGCAATGGGAGAGGCCACAAGAGTGAGAGGCCCACGTGCCGAAAAAAAAAAAAAAAAGTAATAAGTTTTAAAACAAAATTAAAGTATCTACCTCAGTTCTGTATATTTCACTAGGTTAATATTTGCTAGGCACTACAAATTCAGATAGGGACTCTGTACAAACTACTTTTTAGTTGTGACCTGAAGGTGCGACGATGGTATCATAGGAGTGGACAATGAGGAGGGCTAGGAATGCTTCACACAGCTGATTTGTGCCTAAATGCAGAGGCTGGATATACTCCTTCCCATCAAAGGTTGAGGAAACAGACATAAACAAAAACACAGTAAGGATTATATGCACAAAAGAAGAGACTTAGAAGACCTACTTTTCTCATTATTTATTCTACAAATTTACTTCTAATTTTTAAAAGACAAATATAGCTGTTATGCTATGTTCAACTGATTTAAAATATTTCAGCATAGATAATATGATGTTACAATTAAATATTAAGCACACTACAAGGGTCTGAGCTATCAACCAGAGGCTTTGCTAAATAGAACGATGAATATCAGAAATGAGTTTTCATTAGTAAAATCAGTGGTAATCAAAGTCAGAATTGTATGTTCATTGTTGAAATTAAAGGCATTCAAGATTTGTTAGTTGCGTAAGAAAAATGTAGAAAAATGTTCCATGCCTGCACTAATGGGGTATAAGAACCCAGCCAACACTGTAACCTCTACTTTAGGAATCATCCAACTCCTCGCATAGGTCCCTAGCTGCGTGATGCCAATTGCAAACCTAACCAAGTCCTACATCTGGAGCATGTCCTGTCCTCCCCAAGTGAGCTGTGAAGCCCAAGCAACAGGGAGCATGGACTCACATCAAGCCTATACAGCAGGGTTTCCAAGCTGTGTCCTTGCCCTCTACTGGCTAACAAATACCTAATAAACGCCTGTATGTGAGGACAAATTTCTCCTGGTGAGATTACCCATGCTCAAACCTTTTGGTGCTTGATTTTATCTACTGATAAGAGCCTAAGGGTTGTGCATGATTAAACTGGCTTAGGTCATTTCACAGCAATAGCTGTAGGGATTTTGTAAACCTTTAGTAAAACTAGTAAAATTGAAAACAATTTATCTAACGATAAAAACACCTAAGGCTAAATTATAGAAAGCATAATTCATATAGCAAAATCTAAATTAAAAATCCAGAAACCACACACAAAAAGCAAAATGTATAAAATTTAGACAAAGTAAGGAAGATATAATGCTAAGTATAAACAATTGGGTATTTTGTATAAGTGTTATTTAATCTGTATTGTATACTTGAAATCTGCTAAAAAGATAGATTTTAAATTAAATTTTCTCAATACACACACACAATGGTAACTATGTGAAGGTGATGGATAAGTTATTTAGCTTTACCGTGGTGATCTTTTCACAATGTATGTATATATCAAAATATCAAGTTGTAAGTACACCTTATATATTTACTATTTTTATATGTCAAAGATATCAATAAAGTTGTTAAAATGATATTTATTCTGGAAATTTCAAGTACATTTTCCTATTAAGTCTTTATTAATCTGAAAGTATCATACAAAGTTATATAAATAAAATAAGCATTGCAAAACTTACTAGGGAAAATTAAAAGTTTACATAGAAGTTAAACCTATATATGAGTGAAAGAAAAGCTAAAGAAGCAATCAAAACATAGAATTTTAGTGAAAATGAAATAAAGTGTAACCTCCAAATACAGTTTTACATTAAAAGTTGCAGTCAATAGGTAAAATATAATGTTATGAACTTGTCAGGCCAATACTACATTAGAACAATGTCTCAGAAAATGTAGAATCAGGCAATTGGTGCCATTACCATTGTGTTAAGTTCATAAACTGGGCCACTTTTCTCTTTTAAACTTTATAGGTGGGCTAGAGAATATTTTTTGTTATCAACTTCTATTAGCCTCATTCCTACAGTTAATTCAGTTACCACCTTCAGAAACAGTGACAAATTAGTACATACAAAGAAAAAAAGTAAAGGAAGAAAGAAGAAAATCATATTCATCTAGTAATAATGATTTTACCTCCTACTAATATGATTGCATATATAACTTTTTTCCTATAAAGTGTTTAAATTGTGTAAATTGTAATCTAATTTATACAAGAAGTCTAGTATGAGACATATATTCAATCTTGTTGATTATCAAATTGGCTATTAAATATTAAAATATGAATGGGAAGTTAAGCGTAATGAGATATTTTACAACATTTCTATTCACATATACTCATCCCTAAGTTTCAAAATGCCTAATATGTGTGAAGAACTGTATGGTCATTTGGGTACTAGAGAAAAGTAAAGGATTTCTTATAACTAGCCATATAAAAGAGAGAAATACATAAATATATATGATGTAGTATATTTATTCATTATACAGAGCATTTATTGAAAATAAAAAAGTTTCACAAAAGAGGTATGGAGAGTGATATGAGAGTTTGTATCTATCTGCATTTTTTAAAAGCTTTACTTCACAGGGGAAAATACTTAAGAATAGTCAAATAAACTTTAAATTATTTTTACCATATTTAAATGTATTTCAGAAACCTAATTTCTTTGAATTATGATCTTATATAAGTTAATGTTTATATTCTTAACTTTATTTTCTTGAAAAGATCATTGAATGATCAGAGTAGAAATGATACAAAGTATAACACAAACTGCAAAATAGAAAAGAGTGATACTGACTTGTTTGTTCTAAAGAACTACTTTTTTCAAGAGATCACCCACTTTCTAAAGAGCTGGAAAGTGAATTGCAGTATTTGCAATAAAGCTTTCACTCAGCAGAGAGGTAACATGAGAGTGTGTGATTAAGTAATCCACTTTTCCTATTGAAGGTTCTACAAATTTTATTTATATGGAGAGAAAAAATCATAAAATGATACATATTAACAATAATTTCATAATATTGTTTGGAATGAGGCATATCGTCTGGTTAAAATTTTAAAAGACTAATGTAGAGGCTATTACGTAACAGCTGAGAGTCAAGATTATATCCTGAGTAAAAATGGAAAATCTAAAATTGTAGCTTGTTTTTATGTAATCTATCTCCTTTAAATATTTTCTTATTACTAAAAGATATTTTGATATATCTACCACTGTAAACAAACTAAATTTTCTTCGATAGTTGTAATTCTGTTAAGAGTGTAAATACTGCAGATTACATCTAAAATCTTCTGTGTCAAGTTTTTGAATTTATTATCCATGTAATGTTTATGATGAGATTTAAGAAAACTCTTTAATCCATTAGGATGCTGGACAACAGAACTGAGAAGAAATGACATGGTTCTCAGGGACCTGGGTTTCATTCCATCCTCTTTCACATTCTGGCTCTGTTACCTTGGGCAATAATTTGGACCTCTGAGACTCATTTTGGAGTTAATAATAAAATACAGTAATCTAGGTCAAGTCAATTGTTTTGCACATATAGTGAAAAAGAAAACTTTGAGTAGGTACAATGAGAGTTATCTGTAAGCTGGCTTTTTAAAAATTTTTATTGGAAATATATTTGGCTCCAAGACATAGTGAATTTCTTTTTTTATAAAACTTTGTCAAACTAATGTGAAGCCAACAAAGGTTTTGCATTATTTTTAACAAAATACAGTAATCTCTGATCATCAGTTGAGCTTTTTTCCCCAGAAGCACAAGGACAAAATGATGCTTTATAGTGCAGATTGATCGATTTTGTTTTCTTAAAAAAGAGAAGAGCTCAAAACCACAGAAAATCACTCCTCTTAGAAAAAACAATCAAGACTTATTATGCCAAGAAGTTTGCAAACCCGACAGCAAATTTAATGACAAATTTTGTGCTCGGAGAGAAAGAAGAATGAGTTATTGGCAAAATACCTATACCCGATGACATTTTTGGTGCTTTGTAAAATCACAGAGATAGAAAAGCAATTACTATTACTCTTCTTGGAGCGATATCACAGCCTGCAAAAGGGTGCATTGCACTCGGTGCCAACAGAGAAACAGTCACATGTGGAGCAATTAAGGCCGAGCTCTCCATAATATTTTAAAATATGTGAGGGGCCATCTCCTCAGTTGTAACCCACACACACCAAAATTGTGAACGTCATATAGTCACAGACTTATCTAGTGAAGGGCTTAACGTAATGTCTAGTCCATAATTTTTAGGTTGACTTTGATCTGAACATCTAGAATGATCTGATACAGATACCAACATTTTTTCATTCCTGATGGCATAAAATTGAATGTTGGGATTGTCTGGCCTATACTTCAAGTTATTGTTCAGTTAAATATGAATAACTTGGTGAAAGACAGCAAACAAGAGCAAAAAACTTTGATAATTATGTTTTATGTTTATTATGTTAGAGAACACAAATGCTAAATGTTTCATAATTGCTCATCTCCAATTAAGCTATGTGGAAAAACACTTAGAAAATATTTTGGTAACCTCTGCAGGTGAAAGTTATTATTATCAAGCTATATACAGTGCTTTCCTGGAAGATAGGAAACCATGATAATACCCCCCAAGACTGCTTTTAAAAATCACATAAACCCCAATATTTTCAGTACAATGGAAGAATTGATAACTAATTGTACTAAGTACTCAACTTCCTCTCTATAGTATTTTTAATAGTAGCCTCACCAAAGCTAGTGATTATGGTGTCATGGTCTAGGGTAGTGGCAGTGAATAAATGTTCATATTTGAAATATATCAATATTTAGGAACTGGATTATTGAATATGAGAAGATGAAAGAGAAGTGTCACAGAAGAAGCACCAGGTATCTGCTTAGATAACAGGGTGAATGATGGAGGAACATACTCACAAAGAGAAGCAAGCTTAAGCTGCAGACTGAGGACCATAGTTTTTATTACATTATAAATGGCTAAAGGTTATTAAAGATGAAGAAGTCAAAGAATTAAGATTCTAAAGCTTTTGGTGGGTCTTAGACATTTCTCAGGAACTTCAAAACCTGCTGAGTAATGCAGCTCATGTCCTCAGTGAATTAGAAAAGGAACTGAGAAGCTGGTAGTATATCCAGGTGCCCCAAATAAATAGGTTTTGCACTCTGAATGATTTAATAGCATGATTAGGGATGCCATCTGCCATGCCTGACATTTGTGGAATTTAGGACAATAAGCATCTCTCCTTAAGAAGGTTACATTTAATGCTAGGAATGGGAGGAAACATTTTTTGAAGGGGTTGAGATTGTAGCTGTTTTTGTTTTGCTTTTTAGCACAGTTCCAGAGGAAAAAATAGAGATTTCTAGGAAGGATAAAAGCAACAGGAGCTCGCATAAGGCAAAATAACGCACAAAGCAATATATAGAGAATATGGAGAGGAAGGGTTCAGAGAAGCTTACATTTGAATCACAACAGAAGTAAACTTGGGATGTGTGGAAGAGTGAATTGAGTTGTACTCAAGACTTTTTTTTTTTTTTAAAAAGGTATTAGTCCCCCAACTCCTTTTATCTTTTAGGTATCATGTACACTTCCTTCATCAAACTAACCACAAAGTGCACGTGTGTGTGAAATGAATGTCCGTCTTAACTTTTAGCCTGTAAACTACATGCACGAATAGTCACGTTCATCAGTGTTTCTCTGAGCACAGGTTCTGGTACATAGTAAACGTACTATAAGCTATAAGATCTAGATTTGTTTTCTTATCTGGACTTAAATGAAAATGGACTTTAATATGTGTAGTATTCATCCATGGGATGTCTACATTGGACTGTGTACAAAGACAGGAAAAAAGATGAATCAGACACTGAAAAGTTTATTCCACCTATTTTCTTCTTGATTTTATTTTTATTCAAGCATTTTTCTTTAATGAATATGTATAGATCGATAATTCCAATAAAGGTGAGGATATCTGTTTTGCTCACTAATAGATCCCCTGCATCTAGACGGGTACCTGGTAAAGAGTAGACACTTTCTATATTTGTCAAATTAATGATGAAACTTACCAACATTACTGAAAAACAACAACAACAACAACGTCCTCATCATGTGTTCTTCATTGACTAACAATATTTTGGGGGGATAATGATAGTTGATAACATTCCCAACAGATCTACTACTTCAGCACATTAAAGGGAACCAAGATATGTGTCTGTTATAATAGCAACTCATCATATTTGCCATATATTTTTCTAAGAGTAACATAAAGGTATACTGGAAGCCTCACACTCAAAGAGGTTAAAGTAATATTCTGAGAAACATAGTGAGGGATTTGTAATGAGGTCACAGCTGCTGCGTAATGTACACAATAATAGTATAAACTATTTGTGTACTCATTTCTAAATGCATTTCTAACATCAACCTCCACTACCTTCAGGGAATAATTTTATTTTCTATTTAATTTCAGGTGCTGTAACTGCCTTAAGTTTGTTATAAATTATGCATAGCCCTATACAGAAATGAAAGTTTCACTTTCTATTCTTTACCAAGTACAAATTTTGTTTTACATTAAACATGCTGTAGATTTACGGTTCAATTCACGATCTTGTTATGGTTACACAATACTAATCAAATGAGAGTTTCAATGGACAACTTTGACAAATGTCAGATTTTTCAGTAGATTATCAAGAATTCTATTAGTGCATTTAAGATTTACAGAATAAACAAATATATAAAATATAATTAAAAGGCTACTTCTCGACCTGAAATTAGGTTCCTTTTCTTAGAGCTAAGCCTTCAGTAGTAATGAGTTTGTCTTTTAATTACCAACTGCAACCCTGAATTATTTTTTTCTCTCTCACATTGTAACAGAGCTTAAAAATCTCATGTCATTTCTATTTCTCCTTTGTCCTGCATAGCTAGGGAACAAGGGAATAAGCTGTGATTTTTCCTTCCCTATGTTTTCTAATGAAATTATTTGACAGAGAAATTATACTGTTATAATAATTTGTTAATTTTTTCTCTTTTAATCTCTGAAATTTGGTTAACTTTATTAGCCTCAACGGGATTATCATGTAACTGCATTACTGTATATAAGGGGAGCTTTTTAGACTAATTTCTGATCAAGCAATGATTCTTTTTCTCCAGATTTTCTAAGCAAGAAACTTTGTTACTGTATCTATTGAGATATTTTATAATTAAGCAAAAATTGAATGAATGAGAAATCTTCCCTTTCATGAAATGCAGTGAAATAGGCTTTTCAAAAAAAAATAACATGGACAAATTGTATTTATTAAACACAAGCTTTCATCTTTAATCTTGAACATGTGCAGCATTTGACACAGTTAACCACTCCATCTATCAGAAAACATCCTTCTCTCTTGAATTTTCTGGCACAATACTTTGCTGCTTCTCTTTCTGCCTCTCTGGCCACTACTTTCCAGTACTAATCACATCATTCTCTCTATTCTGTGCACCCCTTGAGCTCAGTTCTGAGCTCTCAAACCAACTCACTTCTGACCACCTTGGAGTAACCTCAAAACTATAGCATCACTGGAACTTTTCCTCTGCTCCCCTTCCTTAATTATCTAGCCTTTCCATACTGTGTAAAGTGCTGAATACTGCACAGATCATTTCCCAAAATTTTGGAAATCAAAATTTAAGGGATTTCTTTATTCTTCTCTTTTCCTAAGAATCTCTTCCCCACTTAGTAAATGTTTTTCCTATTCCTCCAACTTTTCCCCAAACGTATTTGTCAAATCTGTTCTCTCTATCTCCACTACCATCACCACCATATCTCATCTAAACAATTGAAATACCTTCCTAACATGTTTCCCTGGCCCACTCATGAGCCAAAGAGTTAATTCTCCACACAGCAACCATGGTAGCATTTTAATAATATAAACCAACTACTTTCACTTCTTTGTTTAAAAATTTCAGTGGCTCCTTATTGCTCTACAATGAATCACAGGTGCCTTGACCAGGTCTACACCACCCAGCATGATGGTCTCTGACCTTCTTTCCAATTTCATTTGATAACATAGCTCTTATCTCCCCCTCCATCATGTTATACCTTCACTAAATTTCTCTTAACTCTTCATAAAAACGACAAGCCCTTGCTCACCTCAGGGACTCTTACCTTACTGCCTCAATACCTGCATAAGTTGCTTTAACCTCATATAGACCTCAGCTCAAATGTCATATTTCACAAGGGCATTTAATGATCATCTTCCACAAAATAATCTTTCTTATTAACTTCTTCACAGTAGTTAGTAATCAGGAATTATTTTATTTTATAGGTACATGTGGTCACTTTTCCCTCTTGAATGCAAATTGAAAAGGTCATAGATAATATAGGTGAAATATAGAAATATATATATTTCTAGCCACTAGCATAGTACTGGACTATTGTAGGCACTATGTAAAAACTTGCTGAACAAATGAACAAATAAATGTGTGAATGAATAAAATAATATGCAAATCATATTTCCACATACCATTGGATGAAGTGACCTCTATTTCAGTTTTTATCCATATAGAGAAGTTATGTATTAGTGCAAGGGGGAAAAATACCACAAACAGAACTACTCAATTCTCATGTACTGATCTTATTTAAAATCTCATAAATGACCTTCTTTCAAATCTGCTCATAATCTGTGGAAGACCTTTTTCTCCCAATATTCATAGTATTAGGTTGGTTAGAGCAATAATGACCTTACAGAAAGTCATAGCTATACCTTAACAACATGGACACAAACCATCTTCCTGAGCACTGATGGAGTAAATTTTTTGAGGTGACTTGTATCATCTGAGAAACACACCTTCTGAGCAAAGTCCTTTGCCTGGCCTATGCAAGCATATGTTACTATAACATCTGATCTCAGGAACCAAGAAGAATTCAAAATTGTTTGACATCCTCAAGTTCAATGATACAGAAAAGGCATGTGTTGCCAGTGAAGGAATAGGACAGCATTTGCCAACTCCTCCAGATGCTTCTCCTTTTAGCCTGATGAAGCCTCACAGCAAGTTTTATTTTGTCCAGATGCTACATTTTTAAGGTCTTGGGAAAACAAGTGTAAACTAGGTCTATGATCCAGATAAAGGTAGTGTTTTCCCTCTCTGCCTTTAATGTCCATATCAGGTTATCAAAAATGAATTCCAAATTCAGAATTATTTATTTTGTTTACCCAATTCACCTAATATTATATGAATTAAGGTTCTTTTCTGATTGGCTATAACACAGTAGCCATTGTACAGATCAAATGTATATATCAAATTAAACAGTTTATACTGAATTGCTACACATGCACATATTAGTTACTTATTGTCGCTAAAAGATTTAGATTTAACATTTGGATTTGTTTCAGACACTTTTAAAGTTAAAATTTGCTCAATTATTTTAGCTGTCTTTTTACCTCATTATAAATCTTCAGTTTATGTCTGGAATCTCCCTATACTCATTTCATAAAATGTTCTCTTTTCTCTCAGGGTGGGAAAGCATAGCCATTCAAGTCAGGTAGATGTGTGTTCAAAGCTGGGTTTTGCAACTGACCTTACACACCTGGACTAAGTATGTAGATTCGACTCCCAGTCTTAATTGGGGTCTTACTGGAGCTAATAATCAACCCATTACAAGAATGTTAAATGATTAAATGACATAATATATAAAAATGTTTTATAAAGTGCCTCATAGAAATACTTAAAAATAATACATTTCATATATTATGACATTAACTACAGAACATCTCAAATATTTTTAAAGAAAAATATATTGGGCTAAATGAGGCAATGCTTCTGTGCATGCATACCTCACATTTGAAATGACCGTTTAAAGAGTTTTTTCTGTATGAATATAAAATACCATATTCAAATGCAAAAGGAGGTAATAAAAACTGAATTTTGACTGAATAGGATTCCAAAGTTATTGAAACAAAATAACAAAGTTATTGAACAGAAATCGGAGCCTGGGTCACATAAAAAAGTTCAGAACTGTTGAAGGAGGGACAAAGGTAGTATAAAACATGCACTTTAATCATTAAATAGTTGGATCTCCCACCCTTTTTTTTCTGCTTGCTTGTATTTCTGCATCTCACAATTCATATGGAAAAAAATTAAAGGTATAATTCGTGCCCAGGTAGGGTGTCTAAAAATGTATATGTATTTGTGAAAATTTATACTGAGGTGTTGATGCCAATAAAGAAAATGAGACTATACATAAAATATGCAGGTAGTTTTTCATAAACCCTTTTGAGATATATAGTCAAATTAAGTCATTTTACATTTATTCTCTTAATGTATTTATATTTATTCGTTCGGTATTATAATTTTTGACATCATTTTAAAATTCAAAAAAATACATAAACCTAATTTATGCTTAATAGACCTATGATATTTCCAAGTTAGATTGTTTCATCTCTGCCCAGTGCCTTCCACACAACAAATACAACCCCTTTTTGCTTCATAGCCAGGAAAAAATGGATCTGCTCCAGCTTATCAGAGAGCCAAGATGCTTCTGGGGCAGAGAGACAATATTTTTAAGATAAAATCATCTTCATTATGCTAAGCAATTCAGGGCAGGTTTGTAGCAGGACTGCAAACTCTGGATTTGTTAGCAAAAGAAGGCTGAGGGGCAAATTTATGTAACATTTGGCTAAATCAATTCTCATCGTTTTCAATTTTTCTGGGCTCAATTAGTTTATTTGCCATGAATGCAACCTTGGAACGTATGTTTTTAAATCACAGGACAAACTGCTCAAAATGCTCCAACTAACCAGAACAGTTACTTTAACTTCAACAACTAAATTCAAGCTCTGGGAAAAAAAAAAGATAAATGCAAACTTATAAGACAGAGCACTGATTTCACCTGAATATGAAAAAGGTGGTATAGTAACACTGAATTGTTCTACAAAACTTCAAGACTTCCCAAAGAGTGCTAAAGTCAGGCTAAAAACCGTGGGTTCTGATGTAAGAGTTATTGTTCTACCTGTAAAACTTACTGTGGTTTATATTCTCCAAAAGAAAGTTGTGGTCTCTGTAAAATATTTAGTGAAAAGCAAAAAAATTGGTTCTGCAAAATATTCATGGACACTATTGTATTTTAAGTTGAACTGTATGAAATTGTCATTATAAAGGTAAAAAAAGTCAAACAGTAGTTTGTTTCAAATGTGATAGTTTCATCTTCATCAATTTACATAATCTGTATCATTTTTCTGTTTAGCTTGCATCATTTTGCCAGTGATTTCCAAACTTTGCTGCACACTGGAATCACCTGGGAAGCTTTATCACCTACTAATGCCTGCTTTTCACCCCTAAACATTCAATTTAATTAATATGCAGTATGACCTGGGCATCAAAATTTTAAAAATATTCCCCTGTAATATTCAGCAATAGCAATGTGTGGGTATCAGTTTGCTACCCTGTTGGTTTTCAATCTTTATTTGATTAAAATTAATGTAGGAAGCTAGTTAAAACTCAAGATTCACGAGCTCCATTCTATGGAATTCTGATTCAGAAATTCTAGGATTGTCTTCTTGGACTGAACTCTAGAAAAGCAGATAGTCCAACTACCATTTTTGTAGAAATATCTAGGTCAGTGGTTTGCACAGTGGATGTACTCTAGAGCTCATCCAATTAAAGCAATGAATTGATAGAATTAATGCAGAACTCCTGAGAGTGAGACCGGCGCCCCAATTTAAAATTTCCACACATAGTTCTAACACGCTGCCAGAGATGACAAACCATTGGTCTGCAATTTCAGTTAAATATAGTGATAAAAGCCACAAATGGAAACAGAAACCATAGTCTGAGCTCTGCAATTCACTTAGTAATCATATAACTTGGGATAAATTACTGAAATTTACTTAACTATTATATGGATTGAAAAACAGCAGAAACCTCATGGTTGTAACTTTTATGACAATTGAATGAGGAAAAAATTAAAATTATTAAGCATGGTATGAAAGTGTTTACCATTCTTTAAAAAAAGCAAAAACAACCAAAATGTAGTCAAGCCATTTTTTTTTTTCCTGTAGCCAAATTCCCAGCTACCCTGGTTTTACTCTGATATACCCTGATAGGGCTCTAGAGTCAGACTCAATCAATATTCACAAACAACAGTGAAACTATTAATCTTGTACAAACACTTTTTACCTTTGTCTGTGGGACATCAGCGTCTTGGTTTTCCTCTTACCTTACTGGATGTATTTTCTTGTTGTGAAGTGCTCCAGAGCTCGGTTTTCAGAACACTCCTCGTTATCTTCATTCACTCTCCATGGAAGTGCTCTCATCCATTTCTACAACTTTAAATATTATTTGTGTGTCAGCATTTCTGAACATCATTTCTAACAGCAGACACACAGTCAGTATTCAATCATATGTAATCTAGAGCTGGTCCTCACTTACCTAATCCTCCTTTAGAACTATCCAGCACACACCCAACTCCCTTTACAGAGTCCCTCAAGGTTCCCTGGAGGTGTGCCCTCCCTTTCTGCAGCAAAATAAATAAAGTCTTGATTTAATTCAGCTGTGTTCCCAGAGCTAGCTTGCTATAGGTAGACATTGATGGTTTAACTAATTAAAAACAGGTGGACTATTTGAACAGGAAGAGCAGTAAGAGCGCTGCCATTCACAGGTTTGGCTGTTAAAGATAACAAGATCACTTACAACAGCAGGTGTTTAAAATGTCTATGTGAGTGGAAAGAGATGTGTTGGGCATAGAACGCTATTTTTAACCTGTTCAGGATTTTTTCTCAATTAAGGAAATTAGGTTCTTTTTAAATGTGATCTAAAGGTGGTATCTCTTCTGAAATTCAACTGATTAAAAAATTCTAATTCTTTAACATATAGACTCATAGATGGACATGGCGACATTCCGATAATATATAAACTCTTTACTTTTATAGTTCTGTGCTTAATCTGGGTCTTCAAAATACAACACAATAAGCAGATATCTTTCTTATACTTTGGCTTAAAATTGGAATATACTCGGTAAGGTGGGCGTAAAGCCTGAGCTGGCTTTTTAAGGCCATTTTACTGAGTCAAGGAAATGGCTTGAGAGTATATGTAATTGTGTAAAATTAGTTGTTTATATTTTTAATATTACTTACTAGTAATTTATATTTTTAATTAAAAGATACAGACTGGCACTATGTACACTATTTTCACTTATCATGTGTGGTTCTTAGCAGTTGATAAAATAGTTCCCTTGTGAAAGTTACAGTATCATGTCAGATTGTGAAAGTTAAATGAATTGCTTTCTGTGTTTGAGTGACCTTGCTTAAGCCTTTTATGTGTGGCAAGATTCTTTTTACCATTACTTTTGTTAAGTAAAGAAATATCCACAACTTGGAAATAAAGCAGGGGTATGACTACATGTCCTTTCAATGTCATTGTTTAACAGGCTCACTCTAGAATTATATAATTATCTAGGAGAATGCACCTGTTTTATTTTGTTATTTATTATTTTATTAGATCCCCGAAACTGTGAAATTAAGTGTTAACTTACAGATTTCTGTCAGGTAGAAAAGATAAGCCTAAAGGATTCAAGGCTTCACTTTTAGGGTTTATAGGACATTTAAATTTTATTTCTATTATCAAATTCTATTCAAGAATCCTTTGATGACATAAATCTCTGTTCCTTGAATTATCCTTTGAACCAGTTTTACCAATTTATTGGTTCCCTTTTTGATGAATGACATTATTAAAATTGTTGAAACATGTTTATTCTATATTCATATTGTAGTCTTGCTTTTAACTTTAGAAAATTACACTTTAACAGTTTTGCAAGTTCTGCAGAGTAGACCCACCTGCCAGAGATGATTACACTGAGTCACCTGAGAACAGTACCTGACCTCATATCTTGTCTTGACTCCCAGAGTAATTCTCAAGAGGTATTAGAGTTCTAAGTTGTTGATTCTCTTATTTTTCCTAATTTTGTGGGGTTTTTTTTTTTGTTTTGTTTTTGTTTTTTTTTGCTTGCGGTACGCGGGCCTCTCACTGTTGTGGCCTCTCCCGTGGCGGAGCACAGGCTCCGGACACGCAGGCCCAGCAGCCATGGTTCACGGGCCCAGCCGCTCCTCGGCATGTGGGATCCTCCCAGACCGGGGCACGAACCCGTGTCCCCTGCATCGGCAGGCGGACTCTCAACCACTGTGCCACCAGGGAAGCCCTAATTTTGTGTTTTTTGACTTTGTTTCCAGTTCTAGTCCAAGTTTGGTGTGGTTGTCATTTGTTTAGGACTGAGAAATTATTCCCAGCTGGTCGCAGCACAAATTAGGAATCTGGTTTTATGATCTGATTACTTAGTGGTCTGTGTTGAGTAAATGATGGAGATATGTTCTCTGTTGGGTGAGAGCTGATAGGAAATCCTGCTTGATGGTCTTTTTAAATTTGCTTTTCTATTTGGGAGAACAAACCAACTGGGAAAATATCTCATGCCTTCTGGAAGGGAAAACAGGTCTTTGAAATCTGGACCAGGGGGTTATGTTTCTGTATTTATTTTGATCTGTTATGGAGGTTATAGAACTTAATTTCTAAGTTCTGTATCTCTATGTCTGAATTGACAAGAGTCTTTATCTTTCATTTGTGAGTTGAAATATTTTCCTAGTCTAAGAAGGTATTAATAAATTAGATTAAAAAGACTCAAAGTCAAGGAGTATTAATTGCTCTATAAAGAATAGAGGTGATTATATAAGTCTAATATTTAAAAATATAATAGAAAATAAACTGACCTGGTAATATTTTAATATACTACCATTTAAGAGATACAGAAATTATTTATATTTTTTATTGAACTTTTAAGTTCAATTAGGCCCCATTTGTTTATTTTTGCTTTTATTTCCTTTGCTTTAGGAGACAAATTCAAAAAAATATTTCTGCGATTTCTGTCAAAGTATGTTCTGCCTATGTTTTCCTCTAGGATTGTTTATGGTTTCTGGTCTTACATTTAGGTCTTTAATCCATTTTTAGTTTATTTTTGTATGTAGTATTACAGAATGTTCTAGTTTCATTCTTTTACATGTAACTGTCCAGTTTTCTGAGCACCACTTATTGAAATACAAATAATCTTTTGATAATATCTAAGTAAGCTAAAATACTAATGCTTTGGTTACTAAGCATAATTTTAATACATATATTTATATTTATAGAATATAGTTATATATTTATATTATATAGTTACATATATTTGTACAATATACATTTATATATTACATAATATATGATACATGTTAATTTATAAGTAAAATATATATTTTTATAAAATAACATATACATATATAATATATTAAATAGTGTTTAAGTTATTAACTCTTATTTTTATATTTTATAGAATAGCGAAATTCTTGGACCATGTTCAGGACTGTGTTCATTCATTCCACTTTAAGAAGGTACAAAAGTGACATACTTGGCTGTAAAACACTGTGCCATATGCTAATCTGTAACATAATTATGTAGGATATATATTTCTTGCTTATCTATACATTTTCTTTGTAAAATGCAAGGAAGCTACTTTGGTTAAAAGTTATCATTAATATGGGTAATTGGAACTATAGTACGATCAATATTAATAGAGAAATGCAACTGTGTATGTAAGGTTAAGGAATGAGTTTTTGATTTCCAAGGAAAAAGAAAATAGTTTTGTCCTAAAGTTCCCGTTTGTTCCAGAACATGGAAGAGCACAGTGAAAGACACAACTTGAGAGCGTTTGACAAGTTGTGGAGGATTAAGGGAAATGAATTTTACTTGTCTTCCTTTCTAATACTTTAGTATGAAAATAGAATATAAAATGTGTCCAAATTTTGGAAATGTTTATCAACATTGCCAGTTCTGAGTTTCTTCATAAGAAAACAATTTTTTAAGAAAGTAATACACCTTTACTTTCAAATATTAACGCAAAACTAGAGTTTGGCTTTTCTTTATTAGAATGACAATTGATCTTGACAAATTTAGTCTTCTCTTATCCAGGAGTATTACAAGGTTATTCTCTTAATATCCTGCCCAGTGAAATCTGCCCAGGTAACAGAGATTCTATATTTAACCAGAATACTTCTCTGTTCTTGTGTTGACTCTTCATGTTTTTGATTATTTTTTGAAACAAACACACGTTCCTCAATTCTGAACAAGGTAAGTTTTCATAAAATTATATAAACTTCTATTTATGCTACAATATTTTAGTTTATTACAATTTGACAGGCAGCCAAGTATTGTTTCTTAGGTACACATGACCCTATCTTAAT
The DNA here is from genome assembly GCF_949774975.1 of Lagenorhynchus albirostris. Lineage (NCBI taxonomy): Eukaryota > Metazoa > Chordata > Mammalia > Artiodactyla > Delphinidae > Lagenorhynchus > Lagenorhynchus albirostris. The sequence continues at coordinate 43,558,518 of NC_083099.1, read as the reverse complement.
CAAGTGACCAAATCTCCTTTGACACCTGTTATTTGTTTAGAATTTTGTTGGCATTATTTTAAATACAAATACCTGTCTATTTTCTAATTGGTACATAAAAAATTCCTTTCTCTTTTTTCTTATGCTACCTAACCTCCAGTGATCTTAGAGACACTTTTAGGGAGTCTGCTAAGCCAACGCCATTTTCATAATAATACTAAGATGTTATTTATATTTTTCACTTTTATTCTCTCTCGAGTGTACAGAGGAGTTTTCCAAAAGCTCTATAACCTAGGATATTGCAACAGATCCAATGCAGTAGATAGGATAATCCAGCTGTTTTCTATTAAGGTATATCTTAAAGAAATTTGCAAAAAAATCTGTATATGCCACTCTTCTTACTAATTATTTTTGTTTGGGGTAAATTGTTTTTTTCATAAAAATTTATTTATGTTTTCATGTACTGGGCTTATTATTGTTACTTTAATATTTATATAGCAAGTGTTGATAGATATAGCCTATATAAACAAAAGCTCTTTGGAATTTAAAAATAATATTTAAGATTGTAAAGTTGTATTAACACGAAAAAGGTGGAGAACACCGTGGTATACTATACTATGTAAACTGATGGGAATATTTTTTGAATGGTGCCTGATTTTTATCGAAGCAAAGAATATTTAAATCATATAAACAAATATTTTACTGAGCTTCTTTACATGAATATACAGTTGTATGTATAGGTTCATTAAGCGTCTGTCCTGTTTTTGTCTTTTATAATTAAACAAATCAATTTTGCAGCCAAAGCATATCTAGATTGTCATTTAAGCATAAGCCTCATTTAATCAGATATGATATCATCAAAGAACAAGGATTACATTTGTAACAAGTTCTAGAAGAAATACTAAAAGGAGCAAGGGGTAAGGCAGGACACAGTACTTTCAAATGAACAAAAATAAGACCCAAGATTACAAAAGAAAGTTTAGAAACAAAAGTTCTCTAAAATACTGCAAAAAAAAAAAATCAGCACCAGCCTAAAATCCTAAGTCCATAAATAAAGGAAAATGTAAGAAAGGAAAATATAAAAATTTAGAAAAATAAAATTGGGAAATGGTACTTAGAGAACTTCAATAAACAAAATAGTAAGAAGAATTTTGTAGGGAGTTCTTTAGTCATAAGGAAAATGGTAGCAGATGGAAAAGCATACATTCAGAAGTAAAGAAAGTAAAGAAAGAGCACTGGGAAAATAGTTTTACATATATATATATATATATATATATAAAAACAATATTCTCATGGGATTTAAAGTATATGTTGTATTAAAATATACAATAAATGTACAGTAAAATTGTACAAAAGGAGGGGACTAATAAAGATACAGTATTCTAGGTTCTTGCATTTTCTGGGACATGGTGAAAGTGATTATTGACATTAGATGTAATAATTTAAGAATGTATGTATTTTTTAATTTTTAAACTGTTTACTAACATAATGATAAAAAACAAATGATATGACTTACAAGGGCTTAAATTCCAAAATATACAAACAGCTCTTACAACTCAATAACAAAAACACAACCTAATCAAAAAATGGGCAGAAGACCTAAATAGACATATCTCCAAAGAAGACATGCAGATAGCCAATAGACACATGAAAAGATGCTCATCATCACTAATTATTAGAGAAATGGAAATCAAAACTACAATGAGTTACCACTTCACACAAGTCAGAATGGCCACCATTAAAATGTCTACAAATAACAAGTGCTGCAGAGAGTGTGGAGAAAAGGGAGCTGTCCTACATGTTGGTAAGAATGTAAATTGGTGCAACGACTATGGAAAACAGTATGGAGTTGCCTCAAAAAACTAAAAGTAGAGTTACCATATGATCCAGCAATCCTACTCATGGGCATATATCCAGAAAAAACTATAATCTGAAAAGATACATGCACCCCTATATTCATAGTAGCACTATTTATTGATACAATAGCCAAGACATGGAAGCAACCTAAATGTCCATCAACAGATGAATAGATAAAGAAAATGTGGTATTTATATACAATGGAATATTACTCAGCCATAAAAAAGAATGGAATAATGCCATTTGCAGCAATATGGATGGACCTAGAGATTATCATACTAAGTGAAGTAAATCAAAAAGAGAAAGACAAATACCATATGATATCACTTATATGTGGAATCTAAAATATGACACAAATGAACTTATCTAAGAAACAAAAACAGACTCACAGACATAGAGAACAGACGTGTGGCTGCCAAGGGGGTGGAAAGATGGGGGAAGGATGGATTAAGAGTTTGGGATTAGCAAACGCAAACTATTATATATAGAATGGATAAACAATAAGGTCCTACTGTATAGTACAGGGAACTATATTCAATATCCTGTAATAAACCATAATGGAAAATAATATGAAAAAGAACATATATATATGTAATAACTGAGTCACTTTCCTGTACAGCAGAAACTAACACAACATTGTAAATCAACTATACTTCAATAAAATACATTTAAAAAATAATGGTAAAAGAATGTATGAGAATACAGACAAAATAATTAGAAAAAAAATTTTAAAGAAGCAAAAATTGAACATAGGACAGATGGGACAAATATAAATCCAAGACTAAACTTTTATATTTGAATTAAATTATAGACAACAATAAGACAAACATTATAAGACTAGATTTTTAAAAATGTTGCTTACTCTTTAGTAAGCATCTTAACTGTAAGTATACAGAAAGGTTGAAAATCAAGTGATGGGAAAATATATACCATGTTAACAATAACAAAATAAAGTCGTTGCAGTTAAATTTATATCAGAATATGTAGATTTTTGAGATGCAGAGAATTATCTCATAATAATAAAATATAAAATTCAATATGTTATAAATCCTAATTTTTATGTATTTAATATCATGGAGTATAATATTAAAAAACTTGGCAGATATAAAGGAGAAATAAACAAATCTACCTGCATATAAGAAGTCTGAATAAAGCTTTCCTGAAAACTGATTAAAGAAATCTAAAATTCAGCAAGAATATAGTTTTGACAAAGCAAATGAAAAATTAGACTTGACACTCCACTGCCAAGTAGATATTCTTTGGAAAGTACATAGAATATTTATGTTCTCAGAAAGTTAATTTCAGGCCCAGATAATTTTACTGGCAAATATTTTAAAATATTTGCTTTTGCAGAGATTAGTAAAAGGAGAAAATACTTTTCAAATTTTTTTAATGAGGCTGTTACATTTTATACCACAATCTGTCAAGGCTATTATGAGGCAAGAACATTGTAGGCTAATACCTTCAAATATGTAAGAATTCATAAAAGATAATACCTACTGGCCTTTCTTGGAAAAAAAAAAAACAGTTAATATTGAGTATCCAGGCAATTAAGAGGAGAATGAATATAAAGGTCCCAGGAACAGAGAAATCATGTGAGCCTTGAGTTTACTTAAATATAGAATCAGTGCTAAACAAAGCTAGGGATTAAAGTTAGCAAACCTAATTGAATATAATACATTTGCATAGTATAAAAACTATAACCTGGTTAACAAAGATCAGTGATGAAGAGCATACTTGGAAAGAAGGCTAAAAGTGCTCATGTTCTCATCTTTCAAAGGAGGACGTCAATAGTCTTTATAATAAAGCAGGGGACTGCAAATATCATTATCACTCAGACATCCTAATACTTTTCGTAAGCATTTTTAAACCTTAGAGTTATTTTTCAAAAAATAATATCCTTTCTGTTAAGAAATAATTTTTGAAACTCATTAACCAGTTTTACTTAGTATCTTTTTTCTACATACAAGACAAAAATAAGAAAAAAACACAAAAGGATATGTAAATGTAGTATTTTAATTATAGTACAATCAATGGTATATTATCATTTTTATAAAAGTGTTATCATTTTACATTATAGTCAACTTATCCATTCATATTTATCTCTGATTATAGTCATAGAAAAATTCCTGCAATGGCCCCCCTAATATAGATGAAGAAAATCAGTCGATAGTTAAATTTTAGGTTATTTTTATTAATTTCATATTTGTTTAATTTTCTGCACTTAAAAAATTCCTTTCAATGCATATAGCATTAAAAAATAACAGAATGACTGTCTTTTGTAAAAATAAAACTAGGAAAAACAAAAATATACAAGTAGGCAAAACCATTGAAAATGGTTAATTCCAAATGGTGACAACATAGATGTTTGGTATTTTCTTTTTGACCATGTTCAGTTGTTTGAAATTTTCCAATAATTTAAAAAGTTAAAATAAATTTGAGGGAATCTGACATTTTGAATACCAAATAATTCTATTTAGGAAGTGTGTATATCCTATAGTACATAGGTTTGAAGGTTTTCATTAAAAAATTGATAAATGTTTGCAGTGTTCTCATTCAGATCCCACACTGTTTTGCACAACTTGTTCCTAAATATTTTATACCATATATTACTTTCATATTTCAACAAAAATAGAAAACATTCTCATCTATCCTATTGTGTAAAGTTATATTGAGTTGAATTTTATGGCAGTTAACCTAGAAACATTCTGTCTACCTGAAACCAAGAATTTATTGGAAAGATGTGGGACAGTTCAATTCCGAAAGGAAATTTTGAATTGCATGGTTAAGGATTGATGAGATGCAGTAGGTACAAGCAACCAAAGAACAGTCTCCTCAGGTGCCTCCACTGCTGTTTATCAGCTTAAATTACAATGGATATTTTGGATATTTTAATATTTAAAAATCCTAATTAAAGCATCTGAGTGATATCACATGGTTACATGTCCATGTCCACTCCTGGCAAGTGGAGGCAGGACGACTTGATCGGATTTACTAAAAATAAAGATTTATTGGTAGTTTCTCCAACTGGGAGATGTTGCCCCAAAAAGAATAGGAAGGAAATTAGGCAAAAACACAGCTGTTTTCTTTTGTTTTTTTTCTTCTCTAAATAGATTTTGGAAATGAAAGTTTAGGGTATTGATTTGAGATACTTATTATTTTCTAATGTAGGGATTTATAACTATATATTTCACTTTCAGAAGTGATTTGTGTGCCTCTCATATGTTCCATTCCCTCCAAAATGTGAAACCAAGTTACCTGTCCTTATTTTTCAGTCTTTCATAGTTTGACCACACACTCTTACTTCTTGAAAATACCTTCTTCTTTTAGCTTCTGTAACATTGTGCTACTCGATAGCTTTACTTCTTTGATTTACTCTTGCACATATGTCTTTCTCCTATGCCTAAAGACTGTTTTTGGTGTTCTTACCTTCTCTTTCCACATGTTCTTCCTTTTATCTACCCATATGACATTTATTAAATTTCACATTTATCACAAGTCAATTTATTTTCCCGAGCTCTAATCTAGCATTTCAAATATTCTGCTGTACACTTTTACCTGGAAAACTCAAAGTAATTCTAAAATAAAGTATTTCACTTCCTGCTAACAAATACGGAGTCTCTTCTCTATTTGTCCTTTCCTCCCTCCCTCCCTCCCTCCCTCTCTCCCTCTCTCCCTCTCTCCCTTCCTTCCTTCCTCTCTTCTTTCCTTCCTCTTTCTTTCTTTTCTTTCTTTCTTTCTTTCTTTCTTTCTTTCTTTCTTTCTTTCTTTCTTTCTTTCACACTAAATAACCTAAGAAACATATTTTACAGATATTTAAATAATTATCTTTCCATTTAAATTTAGTTTCAACCTGAATTATATCATTTCTATTTAAATCATACTTTTTTAATACTTGTGAATGTTATCTGAATTTTTAATACAATAAGAATAATAAATGTCCTTTGAAATCACTATTATTTTCACTGTAATGATGCAGAAAGTATTGATAACTAGAAAAATGCAAAGATATTTGCTGGCTGATTTCCTACACTGGTTCACTTATAAAGGTTGGTAATTGTACTTAAAAGTTAAAATTAGTACTAAGAAATGTTTCATAATTGTGCTTTACTTAGAGACTAGATTGCAGATGATTAACTCTGTATAATTTATACATAAAATGTCTCATAATTTCAGTGAATGTTCATCTCTCAAAAGGACTTAATATTTATTTTAGTAATAGTGCAATTAGAAAAAATAAATCTCAAAATCACAGTTAACAAAATACTAAGAATTTTGTATGGAATAATTATAATACTCTTAAGAAATATGTTTTCTATTTTAGGGGCACAATAAAATTTTTCTATGTATATTTTGCCAATGTGATATATGATTATAAATATCTAGGAGTTGTTCTACTCAAAAAATACATTCCAAGATATTACATTTCAATCTGATTTAATATTCTACAACTATATTTTTTCTGATCCTCTAAGAAAAAAATATTTGAACAAATATATCTTTATAGGGCATTAATTAAAATATAGTGGGTAGTAGGCTTAAGTAATAATATTTGCATTCATTTTGCACTTATCCAAATGCTGATTTTATTTTAAAATGACTAATATGATTGCATCAAAACATGCATATAAGATTAATTTTATTTATTAAGCCAAAATAGGCAACACAAAAACTTAAATTTTTATTTTACTAAAACATTTTATATTATTAAATAATAGTATCAGTTTTTGAGTATAAAATAATTTTTCACTGTTCCCCGTTTTACTCTGTATAAGTATAAATTTAAAATTCTATAACAAAGTTCATACTGCAGTCATTTAAGTTATATTACTTTCAGGTCCCTGAGAACATAAAACATCTGAAAAGTCTTTTTTTCCCCTTGTATCTATTAGGAAAATTAGTGATAACATTTTCTGTAGCTAATATTAAAATATCAAAGATAGATGACAGTATCCCTCAAACAGAAATACTTAATGGAATACATCTTCATTTGACTCATGGAAAACTTGGAAATGGAAGTCAATGAGGAAAGCTGGTTTTGTTTTGAAAAGATGTGATTTCTTTCTCTTTCTTAGAAGCTAAGTTTTATTGCCACTTTATTTATAATAAAAAGTAGAAATGCATCTTATTATAACACAGGGGTTACGTCTACCACTGCCTGTCTTAAGGGATAATTCCTAACTGAGAAGTTCTACCTCAGTCAGAAAGTAAGGTTTTCTGTTATGCCGTCATTCTCTCTAAAGTTAAAAATCATCCAAATCTTGTCCTGAGAAGACTGAGTATGTCCAGGCAGACAGTATTTAGGAGAGTTTGATGCTCTATCCTTCTACTCTGCTCCCTGTCTTTAAGATGCAAGGTCCCTTTCCCTCTCTTTCTTCACTCCTTCCTTTACAATCCAGGTCACCCCTCTGCCTCTTCCTCTCCTTTCTTCCAGCCCTAATTTCATCTATTTCAGGCAAGCACACTTTCAAATCTTTCTATTGTCTACTCAGGCCAGAAAATGTTAGTGTATACATTTCTGTTTTGGTGTGAACAGGCAGAGGACAAAAGTTGCCCTTGGGTTCTCAAGGAGAGAATGATGAGGAAGGGAAATATTTAATAAACTCACAGATTAATTCCTGAAAAGATAATGTTGCCATCTCATCTTGAGTACTTTCAGACTTAGAATGCTAGGCTACAGAATCTGATGATCCCAGAATTTAAAGTAGAAGAGTAACACAGATGCAGGATAAAAATCTGTAAAGATCTGGAAACTGTCATGGTAGAGCTGGAGAAAGGACTTAAATGAGCAATGGTAAGTGGAGCACCAATGAGTAGCTGAGTTTAAGAGGAGATAAAGAACTGGGCAAAAGACCTTGATACTGAATATGCAGTTCACAGAAGTAAGTCAAAATTATTACAAATAAATCCAGACAACCAATAAGAAAAGCAAGCTAAGAACATGAAAAACTGTGTAGGCAGACACCTAACAGGAGCCTGTCTGTGCAATCCAGGCTGCATGGAATAGACACACATAGGACTAAAGAAGATGAAAAAGGTCCATAATTCCAGGCAAGGGGTTTGGGGAACAGGAAGAGTGACCAGCTAAATATAAACTGTTACACAAAAGCTAATTTCTCCCCCATAAAAACAAATCTTTATATGCTTTTTCTTTAGGATAGAAACTAATCAAAGACACAGGTAGCATAACATTCAATTGCAATTAGATATACTGGCACATTTAGTTTTAAGAAAAAACAAACCTTAGTTAATAAAAGATATAATTTAGAATAATATATGTTAACCTCTTAATTATAGATATCTATCAGTTAGATGGATATCTAAATGGAAAGAGAGAAAAAATATGCTTCAGATTATGATGCAGTTAACTAGTCACCCAATAAGATGTCAATTGCTCACAACTCTATTGGCATCAAACATTGGCCAAGAATCATCCTTAAGAACTTTAATTTCCTTAAATTTTTGCCAATTAATCATTAAGATGTGTTAATGTTAACACCTGCTCCATTAGGACAAATAACATTTGTTTGACAAGCCCTCTATGATGTCCATACGTAAGTGTCAGATGGATTGAAAAACTTGCATTCAATCCCTCACATATTTTGTATCATGGAATCTCTCCATTAATTGGAAAATTCTGGAAATTGCCAGAAAAAACGTAACTATCAAGATATTTGGATATATACCAATAGTGATTGATACTATGAAGTATTAGTTACTAACCATAGTCATGTCTAGTTTTATTCTGGTCTATTAGCACAACTACTAGTATAAACATCAATGGTTTTCAAAATTTTTATATTGAATTTTTAAGGGATTGTTTATATTAAGTAGTTATTTTTTCTGAAACAAATTTGATTAATATTTTGTATTTTTCATGCTGTCTGATACAAAAAAAGTAAAGTCTCAGCAGTTTTTGCTGAGGCAGAAAATGTTGTCTAGGTCACATGTATCTCATGACCAACCCCTGGGATAAGAATAAAGTCACTCTATGATTTTTACAGCCAACTACTAACCTTACTAAGTAACCACTAGGACAAAGGGAAAGATATAAAGGCAAATATATCTTTTTTCAATTATCAATGTGGAATATCCACCATTCTTAGAATTTTTGAGAAATCTCAATCTTCAGTTGATAAGCTATTCAGTTATTCAGATTTATCCAAAAGTTCAACAGAAATAACCAAAAAGCCCATGAAGCATACTTTTTATCAGGTAAAATATAAGAAGGTTCCCATTTTCACACAATGATTCCTACCATCATGCTGGATAAGTTTTTCACTGTAAGTAAATTTTTAAAGAAGAAGATAATTCCTGGAAAGCAGGAGAAAGTCATGATTATTTTCAATTAGAACAAGTTTGTTAATAGTGCTACTCAGGTCAACTATATCCTTAATAATTTTCCGTATCCTTGATCATCAATTACTGAGAGAAGCATGGTGAAGTCCCCAACCATAATAGTGGACTTTCTCTTTTTTTTAACAGTTCTATCAGTTTTTGCGTCATGTATGTTAACAGCATGCTGTTCAGTGTATAGACATTAGGAACTGTTATGTCTTCTTGAGACATTAACCCATTTATCATTACGTGATGCTCCTCTCTATCCCTGAGAATTTTCCTTGTTCTGAAGTTGGCTTTGCCTCAATTTTATAGCTTGTCTAGCTTTCGATTTGTGTTAGCATGGTGAATCATCCCTTATTTTTAACCTGAGTCTTTAAAGTGTGTTTCTTGTAGACAGCATATAATTAGGTCTTTTATGTACTCTGATGGTCCCTGTCTTTTAATTGGTTCAATTGGACTTTTCACATTTAGAGTAATTAGTAATATAGTTGGGTTAATAATATCTACCATGTTTGTATCCACTTCTAATTTGTTGTAGTTTTTGTTTCTTTTCCCCCCTCTTTTCCTGGTTTCCCTGGTTTTAATTAATATTATTTGAGTCTACTTCACCTTCTCTTAGCATACTAATTATACCTCTTTTAAAAAAATTGTTAGTGAGCAAGTCAGAGTTTGAAATACGCATTTTTAAACTAATCTAAGCTCACCTCAAAAAACACTATATTATTTTGTGTGTAGTGCAGCTACCCTTTAACAGAGTATTCTCATGTTCTATCTCCTATCTCTCATGACTTTGCTGTCATTGATTTCACTTATCCATGTGCTATTATCGCCCAATACATTGATGTCACTATTATCGCAAAGTTATCTTTTAGATTACATAAGAAAAAAAATTTTTTTAATTTACCTGCATTTGTTTCTTCTCCAACACTTTTCCTTTTTTTGTTTAAACGTAGATCCAAGTTTCTGACCTCTATCATTTCCTTCTCCCTGAAGGAGTTTGAGCATTTCTTGTAAGGTAGTTCTGCTGTTGATAAATTCCCGCAGTTTTTGTTTGCCTAAGAAAGTCATTATTTCTCCCTCATTTTAGAAGGATAATTTTTCTAGAAATAGAATGCTATGTGGGTGTTTTTTCTTCTTTTTTCGATACTTTACATGTTTTGCTCCACTGTCCTCTTGCTTGCATGGTTTAAGGCTGTAAGTCTTATGTAATTTGTATCCTTATTTTTCTATAGATGGAGTGTTTTGATTCTCTAGTTCCTTTCTCTTTGTCTTTAGTTTTCTTTAGTTTGAATATGATATGCCTAGGTATAGATAGTTTTGATATTATTTTGCTTGATGTTCTCTGATTTTCTTGCAATTGTTATTTGGCATCTATCACTAATTTTGAAACGATCTCAGCCATTATTACTTCAAACATTACTTCTGTTCTTTCTTCTTTTTCTGGTATACCAATTACACATATGTTACCCTTTGTAATTAACCCATAGTTCTGGATGTTCTGTCTTTTCTTTTTGCATTTCCATTTTGCAAAATTCTATTAAAATATCTTCAAGTTTCCTGATTTTTCCCTTGTCTATGTCCAGTCAAGTACACTTTATTTCTGTTTTGACTTACAAAATTTTATTCTGATTCTTTCTTAGAGCTTTCATCTCTCTGGTTATATTACCCATCTGTTGTTTCATATTGTCTATTATTTCCATTAGCGCCCTAAACATATTATTTATACTTATTTGAAATTCCATCTCTAATATTTCCAACATCTGTGTCATATTGGCGAAAGGTTCTGATCATTTGTTTGCTTCTCTTGCCTATTTAGCATGCCTGTAATTTTTGTTGAAAACCAATCAAATTCTATCAGAGGGAATTGAGATAAAGAGGCCATTAGTGTGAGGTTTTATGTTAATCTGCCTAGAACTTGGGCTCTATTTAATGTTTGCCATATCAGCGGGTGCCAGAAGCTTCAAAATCCTCTATTGTCCCTTCCTCAGCCTTTTAGCTATAATCCATTGAGATTATACTGAAACCCTATTGGTGTGGTGGTGGGTGTGGCAGAAGGGAAACATTCTCTAATTTTATGGTGAAATCTCAGGTTTTTCCTGGGTCTGTGTGCCTAGGCTGTACTTTTCACAAGTGTTTCTTAGCACTCTCCTCCTATGTAACACAGGAAGGCTAGAGAGTGTTGGAGTCAGGGAATTGCCTTTCCCTTGGTGAGATATGTCTCTGATAAAGCTCTTCTTCCTGGAAAACAGGGCTTTGTATTGGGGGATATTCTAGGTGTGTTTTTCAATGGTTGCTTTTCTCTTCCCCCTGCCAGAATCAGGGAAGGATCTTTCTTGGCTCTTCACCATGAGAATCATAAATTTCCTGGAGGTCAGATGCCCGAAAGAGTGCCTCTCTCCCCCCAGACTAGCCTGCAGCTGTTTCTCACACTAACACTAGTTCACTTAACCTCCAGCAATTTGTCAAAATTACCACTTAAGTGTCCCTACCAATTTATGGCTTCAGTTGCTTTTGTTCTTGGTAAGCAGATCTCAGCTGTGTCTCTAGATGTACCTATACTCCCAGATTGCAGAGTAGCATATTGCCCAGAAAACTTAGCTCTCTTGGATTCAAGAATAGTTTTCAGTTTTTTCACCTTTTTTTTTAATTGAAGGAATGAATTAATGGTTTTCAGGCTCCTTACATGTTGGAGCCTGATTATTTTCATGATTATTTTCATGTGATATGATTAAAATCCAAAGAAAATCAAATATGTTTTAACTGAAAAGAACATTCATGTGATATCAGGTTACAAAACAACTATAAATATAATAGTTTATTAGTTAAAATGATTTTAGCCTCAATAATAGAAAAATCTTTGTCTCAAACTAGTATAAAGATATGATATTATTTCATATGAGAAGAAATTCATAGGTAGAATAGGCTTCAGATTTTAGTGCATTCCATGTTCTGGTACTTTTCTATGATTCTCTTGATCTTCCCTCTCTAGATTAAATGTTTCATCCTTGGGCTAAGATAGTGGCAGAAGTTCCCAGGAAGTATACCATGTAAAGCAACAATCTTAAAAAGAAGCAGAAAGTTGTCTGTTCTGGATACATGGTCTTATGACTGATGATATGATCCTCTGAAGTCCAACAAAAGGTATTGCCTCCAGTATCATTGGCCAGAATTGGCTATATTCCCATTCCCACTTCAGTCATTAAAAAGAGCAATAAGAGTATCATGACTAACTTTGTATAATCAGAAAAAAACTGTTGGAGCTGGAGTTGGAGTTACAAAGTAACGTGGGAGGAGTTTGAATACCTGACCCTAGAGACTTCAGTCAGCAGGAAAGAATGGGGAATGGAAGAATGGTAATGTGAATGAAAAATGTTGCCTGCCATATCAGTAAACAAAGAATGTTGCGGCCATCAAGCCAACACATTACAGCCAGCCTACGGTGTACTCTGAGGAAACTCAGGATAAGGAGCACAGGATACTGGCCCCAGATAGCTGAGGTACATACCAAAGGAATGATTTCAATGAGGCCAGACTTTGCATCTTCCCATACATAGAAAAGCACTACATTCTTTAACTTGTGATGTCTGATTTTCCTTAATTGACAGTAATCTTTTGATGCTCTGTCTGGTCTTTGTTGCAAAAACCCCTGTATATCCTGGCTCCTCCCTTGTCTCTTTTGTTTACAGATATAATAGTAATTTAGTAAGCAGTATGCAATAATTTAATATATATTTTATATTTCTTACTGCATTCATCCATTTAAAAAAATAACCTGCTTTCATACTACTTTGCTTTCCTTCCTATTTTTTGTTGCTTGAAATTTTGATCCTGATCATACTTTATATGTTCAAATCCAACTCTTCAACAAGTATGTACCTGTTAAAGAATTATATACAAGCCCAATCTTTCAGATGCAACATAGCTTAATAAATAGCATATACTGTCAATTAAGGAAGTAAGCTAAAAAAGCATTCAATTCATACCAAGAGCATTACAAGAAAAATTTTAAGACAAATATCTTTAAATTTTTGAGAATATATTTTCTGTTAAATGCAAAGGAATTAATGTCCAGAGTGTGATAAAAGAAATAAATCTATTTTTATGCATAACATCAGTCACTAGGTTTTTAAGATTAATAATTTTTACTTCTGATATACTGCAAATCAAACTCAGTAGGGACAACCACCCTGGCATAATAACACTAATCCATTGATTCAAATGCTTATAAATAAGCTTGGAAGGGTGTGGATAAAACCCATGAGTTACTCATAGATCTGAAAGCTCCATCCCATTCCACCCATTATAAATTAGTTACCATCATGCTATACCATAGGTCCACTTTGATCAATTTCAAATTAAACACATTTCACAATTCATGTCACTAGCTTATCCTTGAAGCACAGTATACTGCTAAGTTCTGAGGCTAAGATATAAAAACATGAATGTCTGAGAAATGAGGAACTAAGCTCCATCTTAAAGAGAATCTTCTTATGTTTAAAGAAGCCACTGTCAGACTTAAAGAAAACTGTAATTTGAGCAGACATTAAATATAGCCTTTGATGACATTATTTATGAGCAGTGCTTAAATAAAAAAAGAAAAGTACAGGTAAGTTTATCTGTTGGTGCTCTTTACTATCACTTTGTGTATGTCAGTATAAAAATATTAAAGTAAAAAGTTTACTTCAGATGAATTCTTAATCTCAATAATTCCTGATACCTCGTGCTGGGAGTGTCTACCCTCTAGTCTGTTCTCTGGTATGTAAATGGATGACATACTTATGTGTCCTTTCTAACCCTGAGAAACCTCCTGGTGATAGCCTGTGACTTTGACCAAATATATAGGTTAAACTATTAGAGAGTCATTCATTATGGCCATTAACCATTATGAGAAGTAGGCTAGAAATAGCAATTTTGTAAGAGGCTTAAGATATCATTGAAGTAGATTTTGGCTCTCATTCCTATTTTCATTCATAAAAAATACATATTTATAATGAATGTTTAAAATGTGCTGAACACTCATCATTTATTAACCTGCAATAATATATTTAGATTGTGACTCCAAATTTCTGGATCATAAATCTTTTCATTATTTATTTATTTATTTATTTATTTATTTTTGGCTGCGTTGGGTCTTCATTGCTGCGCGGGCTTTCTCTAGTTGCGGCAAACGAGGGCTACTCCTCGTGGTGCGCGGGCTTCTCATTGCTTTGGCTTTTCTTTGTTGCAGAGCAGGGGTTCTAGGCACATGCGTTTCAATAGTGGCATGTGGGCATGCAGACTCTAGAGCACAGGCTCAATTGTGGTGCATGGACTTAGTTGCTCCGCGGCATGTGGGATCTTCCACACTGCGGTGGCTTCTCTTGCTGCGGAACACAGATTCTAGGCATGCAGTCTTCAGTAGTTGTGGCATGCGGGCTCTAGAGTGCAGGCTCAATAGTTGTGGTGCATGGGCTTAGCTGTTCCGCGGTGTGTGGGATCTTCCCGGACCAGGGCTTGAACCCGTGTTGCCTGCATTGTCAGGTGGATGCTTAACCAATGCGCCACCGGGGAAGTCCCTTAAATCTTTTCAAAACTAAAAACAATATGCTGACCCCAAAGGCATGTCATACAAAAAAAGTAAACTAGTACTAAAGTTTTAATGAAGAGAGGTTATTAGTTAATTATCCACCATATATATGGCTACTACCTACTGACATATATAATTTAAACAATTTAATCTTTGCTTCAATTCTACATAGTAAATATTAGAGTAATTATTATCCTTTGTCTTTTTTAGCTAAAAATTTGAGTATAACAATTAAGTTGCTACACAACTTAAAATATGGATTCAAACCAAATGCTATTTGATTCCAAAGTTAGTGTTCATTCCAGATACTCTGTGAATTGAACAAGGTTAGATTTCTATTGAACGGTGTTTGCGTAGTTCGAGGTTTTGCATACTGAGAAAAACATATAAATCTGACAGAATTCCAGAGAGAGTACTGAAGTAAGAAATAGGAAAATATGTAAAATCAAAATTAGGTTTCCATATTTTTGCCAGTCCTTTAAAAACATTTTTGCAGACCAGTGAGAATTTTCCTACTGTTTCTAACCACAGAAAATGTTCTGGTATGTTATGTTAGAGAAACTTGTTACCTACTCATGGAAGGTTACTAGAAAGCTGTAATCTTGAAATTTTTAGATAAATGATTATTTCTCCAGAAACACTACACAAACCATCAATCAATAAAGGAAAACTTGTGGAAAGTAAAATGCAGAAAAATTTATGTTTTCAATGTTTAGCCAAAAATTTTGTTCCATCGCTCATAATAAAAGTTGAGAGAAAAAAATAGAAATATTGGGAAACATTTTTTTTTACAGAAGAGTAAAATATCATTCACGAATATTGGGATCTTCATGAAGCCAGCATGAAAACTTGGGTTCCTGTCTCAGAAACATGGTGGCCAAGTCATGGTGCCTCTCTGACCCTAATTTTCATCAACTATAAAGTGCAGGTAGACTTTCCCTCTTTCCCAGTATTTCCTGGAAGCAAATATCATAGTTTCTTATAAGCCCTTTATAAACTCCACCATGTTTGTTTTCAGTACAAAATTGTAGTGTTCTTAGGAAGGTTGTCAAGTCCTACAAACACTGTGCAGTGTTACCTTTCAGAACACTTGAAATTATCATACTCTTTGTTAAAACATGTTTTAAAGAAGATTCCTGATATGGTAGATGTTATGGGCTGAATATTTGTGTTCCCTCCAAATTCATATGTTGAAACTCTATCCTCCAATGTGATGGTATTTGGAGATAGGACAGTTGGGAGACAATTAAGGTTAGATAAAGTCTTGAGGGTCATGGGACCCTTGTGACTGGATTAGTGCCCTTGTAAGAAGAGACACCAGAGAGCTTGCTTGTCCATATAGGACACAGAGAAAAGGTGGCCATCTGTGAGCCAGGAAGATAGCCATCATCAGAAACTGACTCTGCTGCCACCCTGATCTCAGATATCCAGACTTCAGAACTGTGAGAAAATAAATTTTTTAAGTCACCAATCTATGGTATTTTCTTATGGCAGCCCTAGCAGACTAAGACAGTAGAATATGTTATAATGACGATTTATTTCAATTTTGTAGTTTAAAAACAAAAATAATACTAGGACTGGATTGGGTTATTTATTTATTTATTTTGCGGTACATGGGCCTCTCACTGTTGTGGCCTCTCCCGTTGCGGAGCACAGGCTCCGGACGTGCAGGCTCAGCGGCCGTGGCTCACGGGCCCAGCCACTCCGCGGCATGTGGGATTTTCCCGGACCGGGGCATGAACCCGTGTCCCCTGCATCGGCAGGCAGACTCTCAACCACTGCGCCACCAGGGGAGCCCTGGATTGGGTTATTATGTCTAGATACTACAGACTTTTAGCGTTCTTACAAATGAAAAATTTATATTGTTAATTTTAAACCCAGAACTGTAAGTCAGAACTAACTAATAGTTAAAAGGAAGATAAATGACTCCATGGATTATTTATTTACTGTTGAAAGTGCAACAGTAAAGTTCTGAAGAGTGGAAAAATGTTCCATCTTCAGCCAAATTCATTCAAGCAGAGCTCGATCAAAGATAATATGCAGAATTCTGCCTTCAGTGACACCACAGGACCTGAAGGCTTCCAATGGACACAAGCCAGGTCTGAGCACTGCAGCTGATGGGAATTACCTCAGCAGTTCAATTGCTGTTCTTTCCAACTCTTCTTCCATATTAATGTCTACATAAGTTCCCAAAGTTGCCCAAATATCATTAATGTGGAGAAATGCTGTTCCTTTGTGAAGCAGAATAGACTAAAAATCCCACAAAGAAACTATGAGAAACTGTAAGTGACTCAAGGTGAATTTTCTATTTTAACCAGGATAATCAGAGTGGACTGAAAAAGAGAAAATATGAATTCCAGGCAATGCTTTCCTGATGATGTATACTGGGGAGCAGAAATAAGTAGACAGATCACAGCTAATAGTTTGAAAGGAGATTATATAGATGACCTAATCTACTTCAATAGCTCTTTCTTCCATGATATACTTAAGTTATTCTTACAGTACCTCATGGAAGCCCTGCTACTTTCAGGTATGGGCTGAAAAATCATTAATTCACATGGTTTACAACCTTTATTTTATATGAATAGACCATACTGACTTCAAATAAAACTTTATAAAAAAGCAAAATTACATTATCTATGTTTGCATATTAATAAGATTTTAGTTTGTCAAATTTTATTTAGAAAATAAATGAGTATCTTGAGTCTATGTAACTTTATATCATTCTTTTTTAAATTTCTATTTTATTCTTTAATAATTTTAAAGTGTATCTCTGCTATGTTTCATAAATTGTTTATCAGACCATTTTAAGAGATATTTCATTGTTTCTATTAATTTATAAACTGAATAACAAATATTTTATTAGTGCTAAAGCATATGAAAATAACATTTTGAAAAATACATTATTGCCCTGGATTTCTGATGAGGATATTGAGACATTTTAAGTTTACCATCTAGAATTAAGATGTTTCATGAACTCAAAAGAAAACATTTATTTAATTATTACATAATCAGAATGGACTTTCTATTCAAAGAGGAAACCTGAACAAGTGATTCATAATCGCGTTTTAAATTTTCCCTAGAAAATATTTCACATGTGGTTTCAGAAATAAAAGTCTCATTTCTTTCTACCATGCTTCTCACATAAAATTCTATATGATTTTAACCATAAATTCCAGGTAAATGAATAAAAACAAGTTTTCATTTCTACAGAAGAAGAATGGATTTTTTAAATTAATTTTTATTAGAATATAGTTGCTTTACAATGTGGTGTTAGTTTCTGCTGTACAGCAAAGTGAATCAGCTATATGTACACATACATCCCCTCTTTTTTTGGATTTCCTTCCCATTTAGGTCACCGCAGAGCACTGAGTAGAGTTCCCTGTGCTATACAGTAGGTTCTCATTGCTATCTCTTTTGTACATAGTACTGTATATATGTCATTTCCAATCTCCCAATTTATTTCACTCTCCCTTCCCCACCCCTCCCTGTATTCATATGTTCATTCTCTACATCTGTGTTTCTATTTCTGCTTTGCAAATAAGTTCATTTGTATCATTTTTCTAGATTCCACACATAAACGATATTATATAATATTTGTTTTTTTCTTTCTGACTTACTTCACTTTGTATGACAGTCTCTAGGTCCATCCACGTCTCTGTAAATTGCAGAATTTCATTCCTTTTTACTCCTGAGTAATATTCCATTGTATATATGTACCACATCTTTATAAGAAGAATGGATTTTTAAATTCCTATTGATCCTTTACTTCCTATGTTAAATTCTATGATCAAATTTAGTTCCTGTAATAATTTGTACATTTTAACTCATATTTAGTACCATCTTGCTTTCAAAACCACAGCATAATTTCCCTCTAAATGCTCTTTTTACTTAAAAAAAATTTAGTACAACATTATCCCATTTTAGAACACATTTATTTTGAAGTAATCACAGATTCACTGTAAGTTGCAAAGAAATATGCATGGAAATCCTGTACACTCTTCACATAGCCTGTCCCAATGACAACAGCTTGCATGATTAAAGTACAACATCAAAACCAGGAAGATCTACTCTTCTTGCTGAGCTAAATGAATTAGTAAATTTTCTCTAAACCTTTTAAATTTTACATAAATACATCTTTACCTATGTAGGTGTATAAATGTGTGTGTGTCTGCATGTGTGCATGTGTGAATGTGTGTATAAATAACTGTATGTTAAATATGTGAAAATTAGCTGTCTCTTCCCTTTTTCTTTCACATATTTTAAATATATACTTATTAGTGTTTAAAAGACCATTCTTATCTACATATCTTTATCATACTATATTTATAATCATTCTTTGCTTCCTTGTCTTATTTCTTCTAAAGGTACGTTTCTCAATAATAATTAAGTGGATAATATGCATTCTTCACCCAGAGTTAATATAATGTAATGAATTTAATACTGTCTCAGGTGTCTTAAAATGCCCTCAGAAATACTGCACTGGGAGGACAAGTTAGAGATTTGTTTGCTCTTGAAGAATCTGAAGCAAGTGCCTCATATAAAGTTTTCAGGAAACCAATAGCATTTAATAAATATTATATAGCTTTCTCTTGGAATTTGACTTAGAGCTTAATGCTTCATTGTCATTTCCAGTATTAGTTACCAATATCCTTACATGACAGTATGTACAAGGTAATTTTGTACATCATTAATTTCACAATTCTCATGACAACAGTATGGCTAAATTTAACAATCCAGCTTTTGTGAAATAAATTATCTATCATATTGATGGAAAATTAATGACAAAACAAAGATTCTGTTTGTTTTCCCCCTTCTATTTATCTGCTTAAGTAATCTTAGATTTGAAATCCAATTTGCTGTACTTTATATTTGCATCCCCTTATTTAGACATGAGTAGGGAGGCGCAGATTTCATTTTAGGCTTTGACTTCCTTCAAAACTGGCTGTTTATAGAGCATCATTAGTCTGACAGCAAGTGGGAAGAGTCTAGGCATCTTTAGTTTTGTGTCTGGAAGGAATCTTAGAGAAAAACAATCACATTGGACTGTGGGCAATATTTTCTGTTTTCAAGATGTGAACCAAGACAAGAGGCAGCAAAATATGGGGCAAAACTTTGTATCCATTCAAGCTTTATATATCTCTAACTTGCTGAGGTCTTTAGGAATGATTAGAAGACATTTACAGGCAATCTGAAACTGGATAAATATTGAAAATTATACCATTGGTCTGTCTCTTTGATAGGACCCAAGGCAATATTACCAGATTGGTGATGGTACATAAAAAAGGACGAATAGCAGAATGATAGGATTAGGAGATTTTCACGCACATTTAATGTTTCCAATATTCCTTGGAAACATTATTACCCTTACTTTAAAAATACAAAAAAGTGAAGTTCAGGAAAGTTAAGTAACTTACCTAAAGTTGCAAAGGAAGCAGTGAGCAAAGTCAGAATATGAATTTAGTTGTGACTTCTCCAAAAGCCTCTAAATTGCTCCTCTCCCTTGAACAATTGGAGTCTTCTTTAAGTGTTTGTTTTCAATAAATCCTGAAAAGATATATAAAAAGACATAATTATTATTTTTCAGTTAATGTCAAAACAATCGTATGAAGAGAATAATGAGTCTGTTTTCTAGGAATATGACAATTAATAGAAAGGAAAATGTTCAAACAAGTTCAAGTAACTGAATTATATGTATGGTTGCAATTTCCAGAACTCTAGGTGTGCTAGGTATTCAGCATCAGCAGACATTTAACCAATCACATACACCTCCTTACATACCTGTCTAACCTCTCACATACCTGTCTCACATACCTGTGTGCATTGCCCAGCTAGAATTCTTCTTTCCAGATCATTACTGTCTATTCTATGAGTACTTCAAGAACCTCAACTGAAGTTTTGGAAAATTGAGACGAGGCTGATATATGTTCTGGACTGTGGACATGGGTTAGATTTGATGGGTGCCGAGCAAAATTTCAGAGGACATGCGATTATTCTCCTGCTAGTTACTTACCAGGCCACATAGGCAGCATGTTCCCAGTGAGGGGACCAAAATCCTCACCAACAACTACAAAAATGGCCTCTGTATTACATAAGGAGGATGTCACATGTTCACTTGAACGACAAAGGATGGGCCACAGGTAGAACCCTGGGTCTGATCAAAATGTGCTCAGCAGTCTCATCATCCTTATATCTATCTGCTCCTTCTACCTCTCCTAAGTGGTCAGGTCTTACCACCATATGTCTCCCCTCACAGCCCTGGGAACCTTCATCTTGACAGTAGAGGCCAGAGTAAAGTTGCTTCCACCTCCCTCTGTTTGCTTCTCAATCTTGTTATGGCATAATCTGAAAATTCCTCTCCCCTCAGTATCTTCCCTTTTAGTCTGCAAAAGTCTTGCTTGCAAATTCAAAAACACAAATTAAACAAAAACAAACTGAACATAGTTTCCTCATTGTATTTGGCTGCAATGCTCCCAATTTGCCTCTAGACAATGTGAATTTTTCTGTCTACCAGAGGAAGATTTGGGATAGAAAGAAAAACAGGAAAGTACATATCCTAAGATCTTATGTAGCTACATGCACGTATATGTATCCAGGTCAGTGATACAAGTGTGCGCACACACATACATAGGCATACATTAAAATAAAAATATGCACTAGAATATGAGCTCCAAAGAGAGCAGGGACTGTGCCTGCTTTCTCACCTTTCTGTTCTCAATGCCTATAAGGGTACATATCATGGGGAAAAAAAGTCTTAAACAATTGTATATCCTGGTTGTATATCCTAGACATTTGGTGTGTATGTCCTGGATATTTTCTGTGGGCACCATGAGATCCACTTGCCACGGTTCACCACTATTCTCTCTGCCATATGGAGCTAATTCCAGGGACTTCATCAAATGGCTCTCTTGCCCTTTGGCTTCCAATTTAGTTCAATCACTGGGTGTCATTTGCTAGAGAATGGAAGATGGAAAAAAATTTATTCCCACATCCTCCCTCCCTGAAGGTTCATCAGAGTTTGGCTATGTCTCTCTACCAAAGGCCACAACTTCTGTCAGGGGAGGCAATGCATCTCTCAGAGCTATAACTTTTCTTTATCAGTCTCAGTGACTGTTCCCTTCAGTTTTATCTGAAGCCTAAGGGTGGCCAAAGCTCTAGATAATTAAGGTCAACCCTTGATATTTCCCATTAATCCTAGCCACATCTTTTTTTTGTTTGTTTTTGTTTTTGCAGTATGCGGGCCTCTCCCTGTTGTGGCCTCTCCTGTTGTGGCCTCTCCCGTTGCGGAGCACAGGCTCCGGACGCGCAGGCTCAGGGGCCATGGCTCACAGGCCCAGCCGCCCCGCGGCATGTGGGATCTTCCCGGACCGGGGCACAAACCCGTGTCCCCTGCATCGGCAGGCGGACTCTCAACCACTGCGCCACCAGGGAATCCCTCTTTCATTTTTCCATAGCTTCTGAAGTCAGACTTCTATTTTATTCTCCACTCTCATCTGAATAAATCATGATAATATTATAAGAACCCTAGTTCATCCAAAAGCAAGAATTCTTGCTGAGATTCTCCATTTGTCAACATTTTTACCCTTCCAGCTCTAAGGAGCCCCCTTTCAAAGCGAAGATTGTGTCAGATGAAGGGCCACAGAAGACTGTAGATAAAGGAAGAGATTGTAAGACATGACACACACAAATATCAATACTTTTTCAGAGAGGAATCATACCACCTTACAGAACCAAAGTAGGTGAACAGCAAGTAACACAAAATTTCCCTGAAAATACTGTGCTGGGGAGCCATATAAATGTGCATTCATTCCTTTTACTTTTGCAGTTTCCTTATCACTTGCTTTTTCTGCTAGCAATAAAACACAAATCAGTGAAATGAACCAGAAGTCTCATTTTAAAACTCTTTTCTTCCTAAATCCTAAAAGACAGACTTCTCTTTTCCTGATAAAGAATTTCTCCAAAGAGTTTTCAAAAATCACCTTCACTCTCAACAGATCTCTTTTTACTCCAATTGCTGTTATGTTGTCCTCCTCTGATTCTTCAAATTGGTGTGTTTTCAGATTCTTATAATGGCATATTATTCCACAATCTTCTTCCTCTACTCCTTTGAACTGGTAAGAGTCCCCACAGTACTCCACAGATTTCAACTATGTGCCTAATAGTCATGCTGTTCAACTTTGCAAACCTCACTGGAGGAGTGAAGTAATTGGAAGTGTGATGCAAGGCATTGTACACACAGTAAAATTATCTTCCCCAACCCTCAGAGGGGATGGAGCACAGCTCTGAAGTAAGTGACTGAAAGGAGGTTATTTCCTTCTTGGAAGGCAGAGATCTCACGAATTAAGTTATGGCTGAGGGATTACTTCATAAAGAAGTCAGAGGCATCTATTATTAGCCATTACCTCTATTCTAACACAGTCATAGCTCCAAAATTATTTCTAGTGTAAATTCCATGGAAAGTATAACCTCTTAGGAACAAAAGTATATTGAAAACATAAATAGAAGAATAAAAGGGAAAATATATCCAACTCAGTTTTGGTAATTCAGTTACTAATTAAGGTCAAGTGCAAACTTGCAATGTGCTTTATCCTAGTGCTCAACTACTTCTTTCATTTTTATAACTTTGGAGTAGTTTAGCTTTGTTTCATCAGAAGACATTAAGAAATTTGTTAATGGCCAAATCGAATTTTAAAATTAATAGAAATAGCTTTCAAAGTAAATTGTCTTTTAACTATTGTAGCAGAAAAATATGAGGATCAATTTTAAAAGAGATTAATAAATATATATTTATCATTATATATCAGGTATTGTTCTAAATGCTTAAATATTATTTTAATAAATTCTCAAAATTACTCTAGGATGTAAGTCATCATTATCTCCATTTTACAGATAGAGAGAATAAGTCTTAGAAGGTTAAATAATGCCTATATGGCAGATTGAGCATTCATAAAAGAGATCCATTCCTGCCCAAGACCATGTTTCTATCCAGTATGCTAGATTTTAAATGTGAAGAAAACTATTTTTGTTACATAATTTGTAGGAGTTCTTTCCAAAGTCCCAAGAAAATCACTGCTCTATTTTTTAAAAAATTCAGTTATCTCAGCAAACAGTATCCTCTTCTCTATTAAATTAGCACAAGTTCACCAATTGATGCACGTGAGGACAAGAGTTTTAAGATAAAAATGTATTTTTTAGCGTAGGTAACTCAGTTATTCAATGACCAAGTGCACAGTGTTTTAAATCCTTAAAGAACCATTTAAACATCACTACAGCTCTTATTTACAAGTGCTATTTTTTAAATACAAGCTTTAATTACTTTGAGTGTTTGAACTCTTTAACTTGAGGGTGTTCAATGTATTTACATTTCTAAGACCAATAAGCATAAATTAGAAGACAAAGTCAGAGTCACAGGTCTTGTCTCTTGGCCACTACAAATGAGAGCAGATGTATATAAACACCTGTTCAAATTCTCTTGAAATTCATTTTGGCCTCAGTCCCATTTTCTCTAAAAATTCTCGCCAGGGCCTGCATTTATTTGAGGCCAATAACTGGTCATATTATTTTCCTGTATTCTAGGATAGTCATTCTATTTGATTTTCTTCTAGAATTTTAATTTTAATAAACATAAAGTTAATCCTGCTTAAGATTTCTTTCTGTAAGTATTGTAGTTTACAAGGAAATAAAAATTATTGATGAATATTAGTAAATATTAAAACTTTTAACAATGATTCAGTAAACTAAATTAGAAGAAAAGTGGCAGATTGGGGATATTTGCAATACTTACCCAAAATGATGGCAAAATACAAAATTTATGAAAAACATCTAGAAATCAATATAGAAATACTAGAGAGCTTAAGAAAAATATGCAAAAGATAAAAACTAACCAACTCATGGTAGAAGAAATATAAATGACCAATAAATGTATGAAAGCATTATTTCATTAAAAAATCAAGAATACTATATTAAAATGACAATGAAATATTTTTAACCTTAATGTTTCAAAAATGAATACATTGGGGCTTCCCTGGTGGCGCAGTGGTTGAGAGTCTGCCTGCTGATGCAGGGGATATGGGTTCGTGCCCCGGTCCGGGAAGATCCCACATGCAGCGGAGCAGCTGGGCCTGTGAGCCATTGCCGCTGAGCCTGCGCATCCAGAGCCTGTGCTCCGCAACAGGAGAGGCCACAACAGTGAGAGGCCCGCGTACCACAAAAAAAAAAAAAAAAAAAAAAAAAGAATACATCGATAATATCTAATATATGTGAGGTTTGGGGGAAATATCCTTTCTGACTTTCAAACTGTCAAAATAAGGAGACTGATAATGTCCAATAACGGTCAATTTCGCAGAAATCATTAGTCTCATATCTTGTGATATTGTGATGGAAATGTGACATCTTTGGAGAGCATTTAGTAAGTATAAACTAAATGCAAAAAAATTAGTTTTTCTTAAAATTTAAAAATAGGCAAAAATTGTAATTGATATCTAATTCACATAGCATAGAGAAATCCGAGCACTTATGCACAATGAAACACATAAGAAAATTTATTATAACATTATTATTTTATAAGCAAATTGTATCAATAATCAAAATGTTAAACAAATACTAGGAAGTGGTTATAACAAATGAAATCAATCTAAATAGACAGATATAGAATGATCTCCAAGACATATTTTAAGCATTAAAGCAAATAATCAGAACTATATGTAAAATATAGGGACTTCCCTGGTGGTCCAGTGGTTAAGACTTCGACTTCCAATGCAGGGAATGTGGGTTTGATCCCTGGTCAGGGAGCTAAGATCCCACATGCCTCGGGGCCAAAAAAACAAAATATAAGACAGAAGCAATACTGTAACAAATTCAACAAAGATTTTAAAAATGGTCCTCATCAAAAAAAAAAGAACTATATGTAAAATATAATACTATATATAGATATAAGTGTAACTATATATATCTATATTTATGTTTGTAAATATGTGAA
Source organism: Lagenorhynchus albirostris (assembly GCF_949774975.1). Taxonomy (NCBI): domain Eukaryota; kingdom Metazoa; phylum Chordata; class Mammalia; order Artiodactyla; family Delphinidae; genus Lagenorhynchus; species Lagenorhynchus albirostris. The sequence continues at coordinate 43,532,797 of NC_083099.1, read as the reverse complement.
ATAAAATTCATATTTTATGGTAAGACAAGATAAATTTAAACAAAAATGTCTCCTCTGTCCTTTGGCCTCTGCTCTCTCGCCGCTGTGTGTGGTGTGTCTGCATTATGCATTGGCAGGAATACCTGCTCAACCACAAAGAGCAACATTCTTCTAGCATCAACAAAGCAATTCCTTAAAATTCCTTGATCTTGTAAGGGGTCACATGAACCACCATGATAATACTTAGATCCGGATTATGTAAACTGTCAATAATATGTCATTTGATGTACAGCCATCTGTCTCAAAATAATTATGTAACTGTGCTTTGACTTCTAACATGTGGAATCATCTGGGAAATTTCTTTATAATGCAGCTATCTGGAAATCCTGACTCAGAAAGCCTGTGGTGGTTTCAGCAATCAATCAATCAGTCAGCCAGCCAGCCTGCGTGTGTGCGTGCATGTGTGTGTGTGTGTACACACACACACACACTTAAGAGGTCCCCAGGGTAATATTGATTGATGTGTCAGATTTTAAAATCATTCACGTTTTCTAGAAACATTGAATATAATGTGCAGACCCATCTTGTGCTATTTTTCTTTAGGGTTTAAATATATAACTGCTTGAGAGGACAGTGAATGTCTGTGTTTTTGAAATTACATATTGAGACCTGTATTTTAGTGGTTATTTTTGGTTGAATTGTATGCCCAAAAAACGATATGTTGAAATCCTGACACATTCCTTCCCCCTAGCTAGGTACTTATGAATATGACCTTATTTGGAAATAGGATCTTTGCAGATATAATCAAGTTACAATGAGTTAACTAGAGTGGGCCCAGAGAAACACAGACACACAGAGAGAAGACAACCATGTGAAGACAGAAGGTGAGATTAGAGTTAATGCTACTACAAACCAAGGAATGCCTGGGGCCATCAAAAGCTGGAAGAGACAAGGAAGGATCCTCCCCTAGAGGCTTTGAAGGTATGGACCCAGAGCTACCAAATAGATCCTCATTTTCTACTGAGTTCAGTGGAAAAGATGCTATGGGTGTTAACTTCTATCTTTTCCACCTCTTTCTTCTTAGCCTTAAACTCTTTAAATTCTTTATCATGTCTGAATTGAAGGGAGTTTACAATCAATTTTAAGTGAACTTGAGGTTTTTCCATTTTGTGAAATTTGGACCATTTAACAAGTATGAAATTTCTTTAACCTTCAATTTTCTTATATATTCTCATATGTGTATTTCAGAGTGTTTTGGACAATTAGGAACAATGTATAAAAGTGCTTGGCATTGTATCTGGAAAATAGAAAGCCCATAATGTAAAGTAACTATTTCTAACACTCTCCAGTCTAGAACTTGTTCTTTTCTGATACTTTCTATTTTCTGTTATTTTCATATGCCCAAACAATTATTCCATTTGAATAACCCTCACATTAGTATCATTCAAGTATTTTGACCATGACTCACACTTAGAATATATTTTACAGTGTAACTGAGTTGAAAATCGGCTTCAACCTTCACATTTGGCCAAAAACTATTTCTTGGCTTTGGCTTCAGCTTTCAGAAGGCCAAATCAAGATGAATACTTCATTCAGTGTAATTTTTGGCAAATGTTAGTTTTAGCTTGTGTGTGATTATCATTATGCAAGTTCATGCACACACTATCTATGCATACACAAATGTATACGTAAATGTATAAATTATCATATAAATAATTACATATTATGTAATTATATTTATACTTACATAAATATATGTAATTACATGTAAAATAATTACATATGTAATATAAATGTATGAATGTAATTATGTAATTGAATAATTGCATACATATTATAACAATACAACAATTATAAAAGTAATACACAAAGACAGGTCATGTGGGCTCCCTTATCTTCACTCAGCTAACTCACAATCCACCTATATAAAGCTTTATCTAGTCTCTTTACATTTCCTTAGAGAAAACTGTGTTCTTTACTCTGTCTTGTGAGTTCATCTTTTCCCTATAGAAAAGATATAGAAAATTCTTTCTTCTTTATGTTATCATACTATCTCTCTCCTCTGTTAACAATTACATAATTATCTATGGTTGCATAACAAACCACCTCCAGCTTAGTGGCCTAAAATGACAATGCAGAATTTCTCATCTTTCTGTAGTTTAGCTGGGTGGTTCCTCTGCTTTAACCCAGCCCCAGCCATGTGATTCTACTCAGCAGGAGTCTTAGTTTGGCTAGAAGGTTCAAGACGGCCTCACTCACATGTCTGCCAGTTTGTACTGGCTGACTGCCAGGAAGTCTCAGTTCTCCTCCATGTGTCTTCTCATCCTCCAGTAAGCTAGCCTGGTTTCCTAACATCATGTCTTCACAGTGGCATCCAAGAGGGTAAAAATGGAAACTGCAAAGCCTCATTAGGCATAAGCTCTAGAACTAATAGTGCCACTTCTGCCACCTTGTGTTGTTTAGAGCAAATCACAAGACTATCCTAGATTCAAGGCAGGAGGAGAAATAATGCCATGATTTGATGATGCGAGGAGAGAACAAAATACAGCTGAACTAACACAGATCATTACCTTTAACTGCCAGGGTGTCTTTGCTATAGACCAAGAAATGCTGCTTTTCAAGGCAAATTCTAGGAAGGTGTTAGAGTTCAACATCAAAAGGCTAAATGAAATTGAATTAATAATTCTCTAAATACCTACTGTGCCTACAAATACCAAGCAAAATGCTGAGAGCCTGGGAATACACAGATAATTAAGTATTTCCTAGTTGTAACTGCAATTACAGCAAATTCAATGTAAATAAATGTGCTAAATACAATGAAGTAATATATAAGAGGTTGAAATAAGGGAAAGTGTTTTAAATTTTTTGATGTAAGGAAGCATTTAATTTTAATAAATTTAGCACACTGAAACAAAATTTTTTTTAGAAACTTTTGTGCATTAAAATAATGCCCCTCTATAAGGCAAAATATATTGCATTATAAAGCAATAACATTCCCTCAAATGTCAAGTATAAACCTTTAAAATGCATCATATGCACTTTGCTATTATGAAAAGAAAAAATTGTTAATGAATGAACTGATTTTTAAAAATATAATGTAAAAAATACCTATTTATCATATATGATAGTTTTGTCATATTAAACACTTTGATATCTCAAAATTTAAAGAGAAAAATCTATTTAATTATCACAAAATTACTCTATGATTTTTTTTACTAGAGTCTCTCTTCAAACTATAATCAATATCTGAATACCAGGAACCTAAATGAGCAAACATTTAGATTTCAATACAAGTAGTATAAGCCAATACATCGAGAGACGTTAATAAATATTCATGCAATTGTAAATCTTTTGCTGTTTATCTGCTAGCCTGAATCAAATATACATGTATTCATCAAGCTTTAGTGCAATAATATTTATTGAGTGACAATTAATTCATATTATTAAAGCAATCTAAAAATTCTGACATGCAAAACATAATTTCAAAAAATTATAAATTATATAATGTTTGTAAATCAGTTTATAAAAATTAAATCTTCTATATCCATAAATTTATTTATTTAATGGCTAGAAAAGCCACTTCTGTAGTGGGTTGTTATTTTTTCCACATATCTTTAGACTCAGCTTTCGTTTTTAGATAGTTTCTAGCCTGACGTTTAGTTTACTATTTCATGTGAAAATAAAATCCACTATAAGTTGTTTCTCTACTTTTTCTGATAGCTAAAAAAAATTATATACTTAAATAAAAAACAAATTAAAAAAACCTACTAATTTTCTGACCATACTTAAGTGGAAATACTATTTTACTAGAATTTTTCTTGCATAATGAAATACTTTTCAAGTTATGCGAAGTAATATCTTATCTGCATAATGAGGAAAAATATAGAGCACAAGAAGTTATTACAAATTTTACACTGTTTTTGTTTCCAAATAATATTTTTAACACCTTCTTTCATACTTCAGTGAGGATTTCACATATCTAGTTAGTGTAGTGTCAATGAGAGTCAAATCAAATAAATTATTATTCAAAGGTGTAATTCAAGTGAGAAATTAGGAACTCTAGGAATCCAGAAAACCTGATGGAATATAATCCTTGGCATCTCCTAAGTAGTATTCAAATTAGACATGTGCTGTGGGAAGTAGATGTTAAGCCAGAGTTAGAAGTTCAGAAGGTTTATTGGGAAGAAGCCTTATAGAAGGTAAGGGAGGAAGCAGTATTGGGCAAGAGGGGCCGTCCCACTGAGATGTTGCCCTGAGAACACTGCTGACTGCCCAGGAAGGTATTACAGAGCAAAGACTGCACATTAGAGGGACTCCCTGTAGGGCACAAAAGCCAAGGCCCTTGAACTACCTCCTTGCATATTACTAAATGGGGGCCACCCCATGAGTAAGGAACCTCAGGTCAAAAGTTGGGGCACACTGTGACAAAACACACTGGGGGCCGACCACTAACCTTGCTCATTGCAGCTAGGCAGCCAGTCAGTGTCTGATACGTAGACGTGTCTTCTTTTCTAGTCCTTCTTTCCCTTGACACTCATTAATCAAGACTCTTCCATTTAAGCTTTCCTTTCTGGTGGCTCCTCTGCAGCCCAACTGTAAATTTGGTGTCTCTCTACTTTAGTTCTGGTCCTCATTCACTCTAGGTCTAGGTGAAATATTTTATTCATTTGTTCAGGTATTATTATTATTATTTTATTTATTTATTTATTTTTTTGCAGTACACGGGCCTCTCACTGTTGTGGCCTCTCCCATTGCGGAGCACAGGCTCATCGGCCATGGCTCTCGGGCCCAGCCGCTCCGCGGCATGTGGGATCTTCCCGGACCCGGGCACGAACCCGTGTCCCTTGCATCGGCAGGCGGACTCTCAACCACTGCGCTACCAGGGAAGCCCCAGGTATTATTTATATGCTAAGGATTTCTCTCCTAGCACCACTGCTTGAATTTAAGACTCCTCTATGTAGCTCACAATGTGACCAATGGTTCAGGCTTAAAAACGACTAAGGGAACTCCCGGACCCACTCTCCAAGTCTGTTCTTCCCCTGGTCTTGTAAACCACTGTTCCAGTCAGAAACATGAGGCTTAAGAACTGCCTCTTCCTCACCAAACCCCCGCAAACATTTAGTTCATTAAAAGGCCTTTGGTTCTGTCTAAAATCATCCATTCATTTCTCTTCTCCTCCACTGACAGGACTTTGGTTTAAGAAAACATGATGTCTCCCCTAAATTGCAAATAGACTATACTGTTTGGTTTCCTGGTATCAAGCTTATCTTCTCATCTATTGTCCACAAAGTGTACAGAATGATCTTTCTTAAACTGCAAGTTAAATCATTCCATTCTCTTGTTTAATACCCTTTAACTGTTTTCACTTGTACTTAGAGAAAACAAATCAGTTAGCATTACCTGAGAGTCCCCACTTGATTTGGAACAGCCTGTCTCTAATCTCATCTCTTGCTTTTCTCCTACCTCAGTGTGGACCAGTTACATTGGCCTTCTTTCAGTTTTCTGGATCAGTCACCTCAGGATTTCTACCCAGAATAGAGAATCAGCAGACCTTTGTACACCCACCACTGACATGTTAGCTATGTGAAAGTGAGCAGATCTCCTACTCTTACTTTGAACCTTGCTTTTCTCATCTGTAAAACACTGTCTTCACGGAAGAGTTGTATGATCTTAGAGAAATACTATAGAAAAATATATTCCATAAATTTTAATCTCTTTAATAAGAATTCATATTAAATTTGACTGTGCTCTGCACCCTTGGAAGCTTCGGTGAAGAGATAATTTTTAGTATTTTAGTGGACTTGGAAACAAAAACAACTTTGGATAGAAATGGATAAATTTGTCAATTATGTTAATGATTAAAAATGAAGAATTCTAGTTCATAGAAGATTTAAAAGATACCAGGAGAAAAGCCTCTGTAAATGTTCAGACCTAGCAAGGAATAATTTACATAGAGGATTCAACACAGGGACAAGATGGAATATGTCAGGAAACATATAATATGGAGCAGGTAGTTATCCACTCACAAAATCTTCAAAGTAACCAGAAGAATAGCCTGTTAGCTTGTCTGTGAGACAGTGTGTGATCCCTCTGGTATAAAGGAAATGTCCCTTCAACCTGACGGAAGTCCTTTATCATTTCTTATAGAACAAACATGTTAGCATTGAATTCTCTTATTTTCCTTCATCCACGAGGTCTTTATCTTGCTGTCATTACTCAAGGATATTTTTGGTGTATATGGAATTCTGGACTGGTGCTTCTTTTCTTTCAGAACTTGAAAGAGGTTGTTTCACCATAGGTATTTTTAAAGAGAATTTGCAGTCATTCAAACTGTTGTTTCCATATATATATATATTTTTACTATTTGCAAGATTTTTTCCCCTTATCTTTGATTTACAGTATGTATATGATATGTCTGAGAGTGGGTTTTCTTTGATTTTATCCTGTTTGATATTTACTAATTTTCTTGAATCTGTACATTTGCCTTTTTGGTGGAGCTGTTATCTGTTATGTAAAAAAAATTTTTTTTCTGCATCAATATCCTTCTTCCCTGCTTCTGAAACTTCAATGACAAAAGTATTATATATTTGTATATTATCTCAGTGGACACTGAGGCTCTGTTTACTTTTTGCCTGTTTTTTTCTTTATTCCTCAGCTTGGATGATTTCTAGTGACATATCATGAAGTTTGCTGACTCTTTTCTCTATTATTGCCATTCTGCTATTGAGCCCTCTTAATACATATTTTACTTCAGATATCGTGCTTTCCAGTTTTAAAACTGCCATTCATTTGGTTCTCTTTTACAGTTTCTATTTTTCTCCTGAAATATATCTTTCTGTTCCTTTCAAGAGTTTTTACTCATATTACAGGACATGGTTAAAGCTGCCTTAAAGCTTATGTCTGATGATTCCAATATTTGGTTCATCTTGAGTTGGCATTTGTTCATTTGGGAGAGGCCCAAAATGGGCATTTTTAATAAGCACCTCAGTTACTCTGATGCAAGCTATTTTTAACATCTGAAGAAAATAGATAATAATACAGAATACAGTAGGTGACCCTATTTAACTTTTAATGACATTCTTCAGTCTTAGCGAAAAAGAGCTTGATAAAGACATATCCTGTCTCAAAAAAAGAACATGATTATCCTACCTCATAATGTTCATCACCACTTGCAAAAACACTTGCTATGACCCTTTTGATGTAATTATATATTTGAGATTCTGATGTCTTACTTCACTGGATACGCTCTCCCTATTCACCCCAGTAATTTGAGATATACGATGTTTTTTTATATTAAAGAATATCCCTGATTAAAATAATCAAACTGAAGAGAATGCCAAACAAAAGAATGGGAGAATTCTACATAATTAGAAGCATGAAGTCCACTTAAGAGGACATATTTAGATTGCTGAGTGCATAAAGGCCCAATTGTAATCTGATTGATAATTTCTGTGGAAAGAACATTAATAGAATTAATAATGAAGAAAGAAATGCTCACAGAGCCACTAAAATTTTTTTTTAAAGATATACATTTTGTTCCTTGGATACAAAAATTCCAGTTAGAGCTGCTCATATCAGTAATTATAATGCTCTCATCAAAAGCCTTAGAATAACAGGAAAAATGCACAGAAAAATTACACTGTAGTTTTCCCCCTACAATATTATAGAATATAGAAACAAAGTGTCTCATCAATTATCTTTATGTGGAAAAGTTCAAGTGAATTCTCTATTGTTCATCTAGAAACAGCAACTTTTAATCACCTTTGCTTTTTTCAGCTTCAGTTTTTTGAGGTGTAGATATGCATCAGTTTAACAGGAATCTCTGATACATCTCCTCTGCCTGAATAGCTTTTCTCACCAGAAACTTAGTCAGACAACAAATATTTATTTAGTATCTACTTTATGTGAACACTGTGTTAAACTCTGAGATGGCAGTCATGAAGAAACAAGTCAGAAACTTGGCCTTTTTAAAAAAAATACCTTAATTCCTTCCACACTCAGTGAGTACACACCACATAGGCACAAGGAACTGTACAATGTATGTGTGTGTATACATGTTTCACACATATATATACATACACACACACATATGCAGAATTTCAATTTATGTTTTATCTGAAAGAATAGACAGAGCTCAGCCTTTATTCATGCTTAATATACAGATATTATATATGTATATATTTTATAAATATACATACATGCATTTAGTTATACACTCAAAAATTTGAATAAATGATGTGCTGTTGGATCATAGCAGTAGCATATTGATCTTTAGTGAGTTTGTTCCTTTGAAGAAAAAATAAATAAATCAAGCATTTTTATTCACTAATGTGCCTAGCACAGTATTTAGCAGAGAGTTACAAAAGCTTGAATTAACTAATTAATTTTTAAAATGATAAATACACAAATATGGAATGTATGTGCCATCTAAGGTAGTAAATTCCACTTCGAGGAAGTTGCTCAAACAGAAATTTTGAGAAAATATCAAAATGGTAATAGAAAGTAACATATTGGGTCAGGTAAACTATGCAATATTTAAATTAATTTCTATAATAATCCTCTATGAATGTATGTGAATTTATGATTATTACTTTATTTAGCTTCTTATAAACACTGTATGAATAGAAATGAATAGCTATGCCCCCTATGTGAAAACATACGTTTTAACAATATATTATTGTGGTTAATCTATTATCTAGTCATTTGAATATACATATTTTTATTTTAAGCAACGTGGTTACTGAAATGTATATTAGTATTTGTGAACAAAAGTTGCCATTATACACCTTGTCATTTTATGTAAGACTGGAAAACACCTGCTGTGAGCTAGCCAATCCACAGAAGCAGATGATAAGTACCTATGTATTTTCAGATATGATCCACACGTTCCAAATACATGTAAGGGCTGCCAAACGAAGCTGAAAATGGGCAGAAGGAAATAAGGGAAGAAGCAAGAAACATGCAAGGGGCCTGACAGACCAGACTTTAAAAAGCAATTGTCTGTATGAATAACCTTGAAGAAGGGGAGGGTCTCTCTGTGAAGTACAAAGGCTAAATCTCTTGTTTAACAGAAGAACATGGAACTGGGAACATGGGCACAATGGCTTTTGGCACAAGTTGGCTTTTGGCACAAGTTCTAGTCCTGGTGTCAGAGATGAAGGGAGGTAAAGCCACACACAAAAATTATACACACTAGAAATTTTTATGGGAGAAGGAGAAGGAGCTTCCCAGTTAAACAACCTAGAAGGCTAATGTGGCCCCATCCTATCCTACACCAGAAGCTCTTGCAAATAGCCACACCAGAAAACCTAACTCTTTTGTTTAGTAGAAATAAAAACAAGCTAGGACGAAGTGAGGGAGTAGCACTGACATATATACACTACTAAATGTAAAATAGATAGATAGTGGGAAGCTGCTGCATAGCACAGGGAGGTCAGCTCGGTGCTTTGTAACCACCTAGAGGGGTGGGATAGGGAGGGTGGGAGGGAGACGCAAGAGGGAGGGGATATGGAGATATATGTATATGTATAGCTGATACACTTTGTTATAAAGCAGAAACTAACACACCATTGTAAAGCAATTATACGCCAATAAAGATAAAAAAAAAACTGACAGAGATTTTTTTAAATGCAATAAGAAAACATGTAGAAACATGTAGAAAAAAATGCAGTAAACTTACTCAAAGAGATATTTTCCATATTTTCATACAACAAAATTATGATCAACCTTTTGCTATGAAAAAAGAAAACAAAATTGTAAAGACATAATCACCTTTATTAAAGAAGATCACAAAGCAGAAAATTAAGAATATAGAGTCAACAAAACAAAAGGATTTGAAAAATGAGCTGGAAAACATAACAAAAGGAATTAAGACTTAAAATTTGGGAATTAATGTGTGTCACAGTCTAAGTCCACAAAACAGAACAGATACTGAAAAAACTGTGCAAATATATTACTTGAGAGTAAAATTTCAGGACGGCAAGAAGCTAAAGGAAAAGGGAATGAGGCAGAGAAGAAAAGAGAAGCAAAGTTACAGAGGGCTTCACTGAACTGGCTAAGGTATAGCGGTGAGCATCTCTTACAGCTTTTCTTGAAGTACACTTTCCTAGAGGCCTTATTGGATCTATGCATGCACTATCTGTCCTGAAGACAGGAAAGGAGAAGAATTTATCTGCAGGTTTCTGTATCCTATTTAGTGAAAGTTTACCTGATAGGGCTTCAACTCTCCCAAGATTCTGAATTGTACCAGTTTCCCCAAACCACTGCTGCAGAAGCCAGGGTCCAATAGAGCAAATGTCAGCCTCTGGGTCCTTGCACAGGTCAGTGAAGTCCTTACCTGTCCCGTGTCGCCTGCAGGTTTACGGGCCTGCACTGGGATCCCTGGGTAACAAGCATGTCCTGCCGTTTCTCATGCCTCAGCAGTATCAGGGAAGCCCCAGAGTTAAAGGTGGGAGGCATGTGAAGCAGGCATCAGATTACATACCACTGGGTTTTTTTTTCTTTATGTGACTGGGAGGACCAGGAAGCAATCACCAAAGCAAAGCCCATGGTCTTTAGAGCCTGCAGCAGCAACAACAACCTAACTCACGCCTAATAGAAGAGCAGACTCTTGCTCGGGGTACTGTGGCCAAAAAGCAACCAAGTTCACAGATGCAGTGTGGTGCATAAACTGAGTCCAGTGTGGTGTGACTGATGAGGATGCAGTTAGTAAGCAGTGAAAATGTAGCCATAATGCATCTAGAAATAAATTTGGATGCAAGTGAGAAAGAATGTGGTTATTGGGATAAGTTTGCTGATAGCTTCACTAATGGTCGAAGACAAGGAAAGTCTCTTCCAGCTATCCAATCAAGTCATGAGAATAGAAGCATATTTAATGGTATAAATTGAAACACTAAGAAAGATTATATCATTTCCTAATTTTTTTTTTTTTTTTGCGGTACGTGGGCCTCTCACTGTTGTGGCCTCTCCCGTTGCGGAGCACAGGCCCCGGACACGCAGGCCCAGCGGCCATGGCTCACGGGCCCAGCCGCTCCACGGCACGTGGGATCCTCCCGGACCGGGGCACGAACCCACGTCCCCTGCATCGGCAGGTGGACTCCCAACCACTGCGCCACCAGGGAAGCCCCATTTCCTAAATTTGAATGGTAGAGGAGAGAGATGGAAGAAAGGGAATAATTACTCATGTCAAAGAAAATGAATGAAATTACCTTGCCTAAAATAAATTTAGTGATATGGCCAAGGTCACAAAATTATTAAGTAGCAGGATCAGAAAGGGAATTCAGGTCTTCTGATCCTTGGAAGGTGCTGAAATGACGTCCAGGTAGCACTATTCCATAATGCTTAAGAAGCAGATGGTAGTCCTCAGAAAACTCTGAGCTGTAAACAACAGGATGCATGAACTTACGCACGCCCAACCACAGGGAGGAGTGTGTGAACACACACACACTCACACACATACACCTTAAGATAAGCCTACGCTCATTATGAGTACTGCACATCTAGTTTTGTTATTTTTAATAAATGTTAAATTCAGAGAGGGTAAAAATCTTGTCTCCCATTTTTGTTTTGGATTTTGACAAAACACTGTGTCATGCATTTTAAATTTTAAGGAGGGATTCCTCTATCACAGATATGGTCATATCGTACATAGATGAGAGTATATTGTATTACTTAAGATACCAGAGGAATTTACAAAGTTGCTATTGACCACGTACCTAATGTCCCTCTTCTTTGGACAAACTCAATCAAAAATAGTTATATCTAAATTTCAGAATGCATTTTGGAGCATATCTCTGGAATGTGAAATAGACCTGCTAAAAAATGCAATTTGATTTTTTAATCTTGCTTTCAAACTTTGAGCAATTTCTTATTTTTAGTTCACATTAGAGTTAAAATTAAAAATTTTAGAGTAATTTTTTTTCTTTTTTCTGCTATTAAAGTATATCAAGTCATTTTATTGTTTAACTTGAAATATTCTTCAAATTATTTCAGACTGAAGTATTGAAAAAGGAAACAGTGAACCTGACCAGAGTAATAGTCCTACAAATATACAGAAGAGTTACAGGTTAAATGCCCAGAGAATCAAGTGACAGTATTTACTCAGGCCCCACAAAAAGAAGCCTGACAGACATTCTGCATCAGAAAAGCGTCAGCAGGTCCTCAAGCTAAATCGTGACTTGAAGTTCTGTGGCTATTTGCAATACAGGCCTGTTCCAAGGGTCACAGAAGCTAAGCTTAGCTTTCATTTGATGCCAAGCCATATCAATAAATATAAGAAGAGTGTACTTCACCCGGAAACCTTTGTCAGCGGTGGTGCAATAGAAACTAGTTGCCTAAACCAGAAGAATGGCTGCTTGGACAGATACCATTTGGTATGCGGCATGGCTAGACCTCAAGGGTGAGAAACAGCCAATCTATTAGGGCTGATTTTGTTTTTTTCCTCCTAAAAGAAGCCTAGTACATGTTTGCCTTCTGGCTATGGCTCAGCGATTGTCAACCAGGAAAATAAGGTTTGACAGGCTGATGGGTATACTGAAAAAATAACAACAAAGTGTGATAAAGCAGAAACTAAAATAGTGGGCTGTGGTTCAGATGATGCCATTGCAACGATGGCCTGAAACCAGTATGTTTTTCCAAGACTCAGAGCAGTGAATCCACAACTGACTGCCGTTGCCACTTGGCTGATGTCTAGACCAACTTAGGGCAGGGAATGGCCAGAGAGGGTTTCAGATAGACACTGCCAATAAGAGTTGAGGGAAGGGCATCTCCTATTTGTTGGCATATAGCTGCCAGTTTCCAAAGATCTCAGGTATTAAAGGGCTTTGCAGTAGACTGTTGATTCTGAATGTCTTGTTAGGAGATGGTATAGAGAAACAGAGGAGACACCTAATCGTGCACAGAGACATAAGCTCTCAAATGGCTGTGCTTCCATAATGTCTCAGGCAGGGCAGGACAGGCGGCCAGATTTGTTCATTTACTGTTTAATTCTGTAAACCGCAGATTGACAAAGCAGAACCCATTCATCAATGCGTCCAGAACCAGGAGTTCAAGCTTTCCATGGAGTCTTTGTGGCAATTTAACTTAATATAGTTTCTGCATTTTTGGTGGGTTAGATGACTATGCAGGCTGGGGTGTGTTTAAAGACACACACTTATGGGCACAGAATACATTTACGCTGGTTGAAGATTATGCGGCAGGCCAGACTGGCTTTATAGGATGATTATTTTCTGCCTTTGAGAGGCAAGGTTATATAGAATTTCCATCAGTGACACAGCCCCCATCTTTGGTGACATGTGTTACTACAGCCCTGCACCAAGGGTGCTGATACTTGATGATGCTGTTTCATCTATACTGTCTGCATACCGTAAACACATGTGCCCAACACCAGATGAAACTCAGGAATAATCAGCTGACGTTATAAACAATGGTTGCAGTTTAAAGAATGAGAGCTCCACAGAATTACCATGAATCAGAGTTGACCCTCACAAAGCTGGAATGTACCCAGATAGTAGGAATGAAGGTAAAATCTCACCATATATTGCCTGCCACCCCAGCAGAGTGTAGTGGTTCAAATACAGACTTTGATATCCAACAAATCACTCTTAATAACCTCTCCACTACTTCCTATGTTACTTTAGGCAATGCTAATTCTTTAAATATCAAGGAATCCGTGTATTAAAAAAAGGAAAAAAATGGTAATGAGACACCTAACTCACGGAACTTTTGTGAGGATTACAGAAGGTAATGTTAAAGTGCTTAGCATAGTGCCTAATATCACACAAGCCTAAGAAACATTAGTTATAATGATTACGATTATCACATTGCTATTTTGAGTGACATGTTTTTCTAGGAATTTCTTTCTAATTTGAAGCTCTGTGATGGGATGGCCACCCAATCACTATTTGTTACAATAGCTTTTTTTTTTTCTTTTTTTTTTTGTGGTACGCGGGCCTCTCACTGTTGTGGCCTCTCCCGTTGCGGAGCACAGGCTCCGGACGCGCAGGCTCAGCGGCCATGGCTCACGGGCCCAGCCGCTCCGCGGCATGTGGGATCTTCCCGGACCGGGGCACGAACCCGTGTCCCCTGCATCGGCAGGCGGACTCTCAACCACTGCGCCACCAGGGAAGCCCTACAATAGCTTTTTACACTGTTTTGTTACACTAAGAATGTAGAATGGGTTTGGGACAGAATAACAGATCTAATCACAAGGCAGTCTGAATAGAGCATACTACCAGCTCAGTGGAAGCAAGAGGGTCCAGGGCACGTGCATAGTATAACATGACTTATGAAGAAAGCACTGAAAAATGAAAGCGATGGATGAGGAAGACAAGAGAAATTCATCTGCTAGGTTTTTCATTGGTTGTTCATAGTTGAGCCCTCCCACCATGGGTTGAAGGCACTAAATAAATCCAATGCAAAGAAGACAACCACCTCATTGAGATAATCTAGAGCCTCCCGTCCTGTTATCTGTTCATTAATACATTCTACAATAGCAAGAATCTCTCAAAAAGTGAATCCCTCAGTTGTTATTGCCTCTACATCAAAGGGCATCTTGGATACCACTTTCAAATCCTCTCACCAATCCTAGGATTTCTCTCCCTCTCAGCCCACAGCCCTGTGACCCCCAGTTTCTCCCTTGTTTAAACTGAAAAGGCAATTCACAGTCTGTAGAGACTCAGATGGGATAAGATAGATGACAATGCTGTGTGAATTGTACAGCACTGCTGAAGGTTCAGTTCTAGGAAATCAAATGGCTATCAAATGTGAGTTCAAATCTAAGCTTTAGCACTTAATGATTATGTGACCTTGGACAAGTTAAGGTATCTTTAAATCATAGTTGAATAATATTTTTAAACAAGAGAGAGAGAGGGAGATTGATTTAGTGTTTAAATCATTCAACTAGAGGCTTTTTTCCCTAGCAAAATGTAGCTCTACAAGAGAAGCTAAATGTGTGTGTATGTGTACTTATGTGTGTGTGTATGAATTCTGGTGGCAGGGATGACAGGAATCTAAATAGTTACTAAGTGATCAGAAGAGTTAAGAGCTCAGGGAGATCAGCTTGGTGCTTTGTGACCACCTAGAGGGGTGGGATAGGGAGGGTCGGGGGGAGGGAGACGCAAGAGGGAAGAGACATGTGGACATATGTATATGTATAACTGATTCACTTTGTTATAAAGCAGAAACTAACACACCATTGTAAAGCAATTATACTCCAATAAAGATGTTAAAAAAAAAAAAGGACAAGACAAAGGGAAACAACACTAGATTTTAGCAAAATACACTTGGCATCTTTGAATAATCTAATACTATGAGTTTTCATTAAATGTCCATCCTTATATGTTATTTCAAAATACAGTTGACCCTTGAACAATAGGTGTCAGTGCCCCTAACCCATGCATGCTGGAAATTAACTTTACAGTCAGCCCTCTGTAATTACAGTCTCGCATGCACAGATTCAACCAACCACCGATCCTACAGTGCTGTGTTACATATTTATTGAAAAAATCCACATATAAGTGACCCCACACAGTTCAAACCTGTGTTGTTCAAGGGTCAACTGTACACCATTTATTTTGCACACTGTTCATGTTATGCCCTTGTTTTCAGTAAGCTTTAGGCTGGCTAAATGCAAAGGCATGCTTTTGACCCATTATGAAATCCAACACAGATAGTAAAAAGATGTTAATAACTTAGTCCCTTTTATGATGAAACTTTACTAAAAACTTTTTCTAATTTAAGAAAAACTTCAGATTTGCATAGAAGTTCCAAATAAACAATAAACCACATGTCCTCTCCACTGATATTGAACAGATGATAAAACATTTGCTGTCTTTCACTGAGGTATCCTTTTTCAGTAAAGGATACAGCTAAAGTTCAACTCATTATCCCTTTAAACTAGCCTAAATTACCAGGAGACGCTCTTCAGAAGTTGGTATCATTCTCATGCACCTCCACTGCCCCTTTAGGCCTTCCCATATTACAGCTTTGGACAGTCCAAATACATCTAGACATCAATAGAGGTGGTATAGGTGATCTGTCCATGCTGCCCTCACCTTCTAATTCCCTCCATCTTAAGGATGTGTTTTTGTAGCCTTGGGCTTTTAGTATAACTGCTTATCATGTCCCTCTAACTCTTCCATTATCATTAAAGTAAGAATAAAAAAAAAAAGAGTTAGGAGCATTTTTGAGCTTGTCTCAGCAGGTAGCACACATTTGCAAAACTATGGATTGGATTGAAAAGATTTGACTGAAAACAGAGAAAATGTAGTTATGGTTACATGGAAAGGCATTTTAATAATTGGCACAAGAAGAAACAAATTTTCTAATTAAAAAAATCTAGGGAGATTCTCTAAGAAGAATAAGGAGAACCTCTCCTTTTTACTGAGAATAGACTTGATGGCTCCCCCAGAGGTGAGAGTCAGGAAAACCTGCAGGTGGTGATAACAAAGTATAAAAAATGTGAACTATAAACGCAGCCTGGGTGGGATCGCTATGAGTCAAGACATCTGAAGATAACTCCCCCACCTGTACACTCATATCACACACACACACACACACACACACACACACACACACACACACAAATGTCCTTTAAGCCCTGAATCGGTTTTGACCTTGTGGCCACGTAGCTATCAATTCCAAATCACGTCAATATTCCTGGAATACTTTTGGCCTTTCTTGAAATGGCCAAAATAACAAGGAGTAAAACAAGGAGTAAAAACATAACACCAGAGAGATAATCAAGAACATTTTACAGTACATAATATTTTACCCAAATATGTTGAACAGTAAAACTGCAAAAGCAATAGTAAAAATGTTTTATGTAGTTAGGAGGAACAAGCCATGTGTTATAACAAACCAACTCTAAGTAAAATGCATACATACCTTAGAGTTAATGATGTGCATTAACATGATATTTAAGAATGTGGACAATACAGGTTTTGGATAGGAAAGACACAATGAGAAAAATAAATTATAACATGCATCATAGCCCACACTATATTAAAATTTGGCCTTTGAGATTATATAGCATTAAACATACACTATGAGGACCAACTTCATCCACCTAGTTATACAGGAACTGCTAATTACAACCTGATTTCACTTGGAGCAAAATACCAGAGCTGAGGCAAAGCCACCCCTGCTAACTAAAGAAGAAACGGAAAGGAAACAAGCAGTCCAGTCCCCCAGGATATACTTCTCAGCTGTGTATTGCATCAATTTATATTTTTCATGAGCTTTATCATCACATTTACTAGATTAATTTCTAAGCTATACCAGCCAGACTGCCTTTTAGTATTATTCATTGAACATATTTCTATAGGCTACAAAATAAATAGCACATCCAAGAAATTCAACAGGCTATTCTTTTAGAACCTGAAAAGCACAAATGGTTTTCAAATTCTTGAGAATAAGCCTAAACAGTTAAATACACCTTGTTAAGAAAATAAATTAGCCTTTTTTTTTTCATGGATTTACAAGAATATTGATAGTCTCTGGTAGCTGTTCCTATCTCTAGCTCTTGTCTGGGGTAAAGAACAGGAAGGGATGACCATGATATTGTGAAATTATGCAGATAGGTAGAAATAAAAAGAGGGCTACAAGAGCTGTGGGCCCAGACCTCTGCCTGGTTGGGCACCATATCTGAAAAATAGAGATGGCAGTATTGTGGGCAGATACTTATCACTGTAAATCATTAGGTGTCTCAGGCTTAAAAATAAAAATGTATCAGCGGGCTTCCCTGGTGGCGCAGTGGTTGAGAGTCCGCCTGCCGTTGCAGGGGACACGGGTTCGTGCCCCGGTCCGGGAAGATCCCACATGCCGCGGAGCGGCTGGGCCCGTGAGCCATGGCCGCTGAGCCTGCGCGTCCGGAGCCTGTGCTCCGCAACGGGAGAGGCCACAACAATGAGAGGCCCACATACCGCAAAAAAAAAAAAAAGTATCAGCTACATCTAATGGTTTCCCAAACTCAGTATTATTGGACAAAATAATAGCACTAGGGAGGCAACGGGCACAGAAAAAGTGCCTCTGGTTGTATTTTCAATTTATTATTCTCCAAACATTTCATTATAACTTGGCCCAGCTCTTAAGTTCAAAGGGTGCACATTCTGAACAAAATGAATATATGATGAGGGAACCACCATATGTCCAGGACATTCATCTAAGCTTTAATTTTAAGGAAAAATAATAAATTAATGATTTTGACATTCTGTGTTCCAGTGGGAAGAGAAAATTAGTGCAAGAAACAGATGAAGAGTATTAATTCCATATGATGAAAACGTTTTGAAGGAAATTGAAATGGGCAAACTTTGATTTGACATTTTCTTATAACTTGTCCTGTGCTTGCTTTGACTTTATCTATCACTTAGAATATGCTCTTAAAAAACCAAAGTTCAATAATTGAGTTAAAAATATAGGTGAATTAATTACAGTTGTGATAAATGGTAAATATTAAAATGAAAAAAGATTCAAATATTTGTCTTCATATATTTATTTGCAATTACTATTAGACTAAGAATTACACATCCATTATTTTAAATGGGAAGGAAAACTAGATAATTCATGAGTCAAAGTTTAATTTGTGATTGTATCATGACATAATCATTTAATGATTTCAGTAAGTTCATATAAATAGGAAAACATTTTTTGTCAGAAGGAGAATGTATTAATATCAGATTCTAAGAATTAAAAATGTGCATACATTTTTCTGTATCTCATTGGTAAATGTGGATTTGTTCAAATAAGAACATCTGACTTAAAGTAAATACTTTGTCTTGACAAAAGCGCTTAAGTTGCTAATTAATAGCTTCTCTGCTGTGTACTGAATAGGGCAATAGATTATAAGTAGAGAAACCTGGATATTAATTTGGGTTCTGCCATCAGCTATCTTGAGGGATCTTAGCAATATGCTAGAGGTTTTAATTTCTTTAGGAAACAATGAGAATTATCTAGGCTGAGCAGATCCAGAGGAACCATAATCTGGAATTTCTTTCTCTTACCAAGTAAGAGTTGTGTCATGTTCAAATCAGAGATTGATTTCAGTTGATCTTAGTTTCACATTTGCTGTGGAAACACCACTTAGTGCTAATGTTGATCAAACAAAAACATCAGAATCCATGTAATACTTATCACACGTTAGAAATTTGTTGATCAAGATTTGCATATTAGTGATCTATTAGACTGCTTATTTTTTGACAACAGTTATTTGAAAAGTGGAATCACTTAGCCCTTCCATGATATAAGTTCCAGAGAGATTCAGAATGACCCAGACCTTCAAAATATCAAAATTTGCTTGAATTCTTAAAAGGAACTTGGTATCAAAAAATAAAAGAAATCTTGAGGAAGTACAGGTTTCTTTTCCTGTGCCAAAAATGGTGAATTCCCTCAATGTGCAGCACTGCTGTTTGCTTATTGGAAAGGAATGAACAATTGGGAAATAAATCATCTTTTTGGCATTGCCCTTTTATCTTTATCCTGTTCAAATATTTATTCCAGGGAACACCTACAGAACGACAAGTGCCACTTGGCATTTTGCTATAAAATATCAGGTTTGTTTTCAGTTCTCAGTATGGAAAGTGAGCTTATAGTCTCAGGAAACATAATTAATTATCACTATGTTTGCAGTAATTTAAAATAGCCATATCAAGGAAGAGCGCTTATGACATTCAACTGATCTCATTTATTATTTTGCAGACTTCTAGCATCTCTATAGTTAATGGCCCCTCAGTATCTTGTTAGCAACACCATTTTTAATAACTTTAACACAACTAGATTGAAAATAAATCTCTTTGGGGATTCAGGCTAAAACATAGTAAAACAGTTTTTAGGTTAACCACATTTTTCTGTTTTTCATCATTCATTTAAAATCAGTTGAAATTTTAAGACTTAAATACGCCCCCATAGTATAAGTACTGTCATGTATAATCTCAAAGACCAAATTTTAATATATTGTGGGCTATAAAGCAATTTAAAATGAATAGCTATCTTTAATAAGTAATAATGATCATGTGTCAGATGTTGCACTAATCTCTTTTCATATGTTTTTCATTGATTTAACATATAAATTTTGAGGTCCTACTATGTGGAATGCCTACGTAAGGAAATAAGACAATGGTGAGAATAGACATAAGATCTCTACCTTAATGCACTCCCGGTTTATAGGGAAATATACTAATCATGAATGAATACAAAATTACAATTTTTATCAAAAAAATAAGTGCATGCTAGTCTCAGAAAATATAACTTCATGGTGGCCTTCCAATTATATAAGTAAGAAGTGTTATTACATCATTCTGGGAACTTTACTTAATCTCTATAAACCTAAATTCTCAAAAATAACTAAACCCAAGATTCAAACTGAAGGTATATATCTGCAGTTCTCAGGTGGGACTACACTTTGTTATATAAATAAGTTATCTTTAATTATCCTTTCTCAAACTTTTAAAAAATAAATTGAATGAGAATATTGAACCATTCTAGAATGTCATCAATAGTAAATACTAATTTTTTATTATTTTATTGAAAGTATGTGTATCAAATTGTCAGACTATGTTCAAACCTTCAGTATAATGTCATCACAATGACATCTACAGCTACCTAAAAATACTTTTTTTCTATTTTCTATTACCACATCACAAAAATAAGATTGTATGCTTTTTTCCCCAGCCGTTTGTAGGGAATGCATGATTTAAGATTTAAGTAAGCCACGTGACATATATAAAATTCACTACTGGGGAAAGGTATGATTTTCAAATCAATTCAATGAACAATCCCAAAAGGTAGCTGCTCAGAATTGCTAGGGCTGTTTTGCAGTCTAGCTGTTTCTCACACATGCAGCTCAATGTAGCATATTCCAGGGCAAGTAACAGCAGAAATTTAATTATTTAACAAAGGTCGACAATTCTCCCGAGCAACACCATCTAGGCCTGTTTGACTTGCATATGATGAGCATGTTGTTTGACTTACACGTATGAGCGTATTGACAGGGACACAGTGCAATAGTATAAAAGCATCCATGTTGTCTTGTCTCATACTAAACTATCATGAACTCCACTTTTCACCTATAAAGTGAAAAAAATACCTTCTCCCAAAGTGAAGTTATAAAAGAAAATACATGGAGAGCATTAGTACTGTATGTAACACACTTTCTTTTCTCTTTTTCCTCTTATTCAAACATTTTCTTCCTTTCAGCATCTATCTCATATGTTGAAAGTGTGCCCTACTGCTGCTATAAGTAGAGATTCTTTCCATGGAAAAGCCATGAATGATGGAACTCATGGGACTGAAGCTCACTTTACTAACTCCTAACCAAGTAAGTCAAATAATCTTTAATGTGCTTAAACATCTAATAATGGTCAAAAATTTGTGCAAAAGTGCCTAAGACCTAAAAACTTGTAACCGTAGAACCACTGAAACAAAAACTGAGATGGATTCACCGCAATAATAAAAATAATAATAGATTGGTATAACAGAAGAATATTCCACAAAGAAATGTCAGTGTAAAAGAGTCAATTAGTAACCAAATATCTTGGCATTTCAATGGATTAGGAAAATAATGGTATGTTGAGCAAATAGTGCCAGTCCCAGAGATCATGCATCAGACAGAAACAGTGGATGAACCCCTTGCTGATATCACATATAATTATTATAAGACTACATAAATTAAAATTTTAAACATAATACAAATGATATTTTAGGAAAGAATTTAGGACTACATCCAATCAAGAAATCCAGATACTATTAAAAAAGCAAGGTAAATTTAACTATGAATTTTAAAAAGCTAAAAGATTAACAGTGGCCTGGGGAAACATGTGCAATATACCTAGGAAATATAGAGTTAACATTAATATGCAGAAAGTTTATAGTAACTGATTTTAAAAATGGAAACAATTCAATATAAAAATCTGCAAAGAATCAATAAACATTTGAAAACAAGCTGAATTGTGCAGCAGCCAGGGAAATATAAAGTATTATACAGTGATATATCAATTTTTTACCCATGAGATTTAAAAGATTTAGAAATACCATACATTGATGATCCATTAATCATACATTTGTGAATGTCTACTGCTGTTTAGAATTTAACCTTGCAATATCTTTTAGAATTATAAATGTGCATGCCCTTTGATCTAACAATTTTGCTTTTAAGAAAATATCCTGGAGAAATAAAATATTTATAAAGATTCAGTGACTAAATAAAATACTTCAAAACCATTTAATTAAAAAATTAAATCAATTGAACTTGATGGATGGTCCGAAGGAAGTCCATCATGCATTAATGAATAAGAAAGCCAGCTTGCCAAAAAAAACCAAAAAAAACAACAAACTGTGATGCATAATCTTTTTAATAAAAATAATTCATGAGAAAACATGGCATGAATATGTGTTTGTATGTATTTAAGACTTAAATACGCCATATTTTGTATGTATTTATACTTATATTTATATGAAGTATATTTATACTTCATATTTTGTATGTGAGTGTGAAGAAAGATAGTAGAAGTTATCAATCACGGCATCGACATTGTTATATTATGAAGATAGAAAGTAGAAAATGGAGAGGAGAGAGAGAAGACTATTATTATTAAAGAAATACATAGCTCTTAAAATAATTTCAGTGGTTGCACTGAGTCCCTGATAATTTTGTTCACACTTTTAAATTCTATATCAAACACTCATTCTGGACCAGCCTATATACTACATATCTTTGTAGGTTTTCCATCATACACAAAGATTATAAAATATTATCTTTTCTTCCTAAAGAATTCATATTTAGAAAATTGCTTAAGTATCATGCCAGGGATTTCAGAGAAGAGAAAATTTATTTCAGCTAAAATCAGGAGATTTTCATGGATGAAAAACTTTTAAAAATATAAAAAGAAAAATGTTTTTTAGGGAGCTAGAATATAACAGAAGCTTCATTTGAAATTCTAGGTAGAGATGGTAAAAAAACACACACAGGCGTGCGCGCCCACACACACACACACAGCTGAATCACAGATAATCCCTCCTTCAGTATTGAGGAAACATAAAGAAGATCATAAAAAGAGAGGAATATCCAGAGGAAACTGCAGAAGGAACCCCCATACCATAAAAATGGGAAAAACTAGTAAGAAGAAAAACAAAAGGAAAAAAAAGAAATAGAAGATTCAGCCATGATTCAGTGTCTACCGGCTCTATTCTTCTCCCTCCATTCCAGATGGAAAAAGAGACTGCACCAATAAATTCCTAACATCTCTCACTTAGTATCATCTAATTTCCAGAAAAACAAACTGTGACAACCATTACATATGGTCAGAATTTCAGCAAAAGAGGAAAAATTGCAAGGAATTTCTATTTTTAAAGGTTCACTATTATGAGACCTCTATCTAAAACTGAGATATATTCTCCATAATGACAGAATAAAATCCAACTAGGTGAAGTGGATTTTGACTAACATATGTAAATAATACATATGATACCTTTTAGATGGCAACAGGGCCCATCAAAGTTGTACTGCACTACAATACTCTATTTTCAAACACAAAGTAAATACAACAGTACTCATTGCTAGTTCAGTACTAGTTAAGAGAAGAAGAAAAACAATTCTCAGATGAGGGGGGATGGGTGTTAACAATAATTTACTCACGCTAACTATGAAGAAATTAAATGTTGCATAGTGCTACCAACTGAAGCATAATCAACTTGAAAAATAGATGCCAAGGGAAATTTTGCAGACTAGGAAAATAAGTAAAAGAGAAACATAGTAGGCAGAAAAGAGAAAAACACTCTAGTCTGGAATAAAATATAGATTTAGGAATAGGAATATATTTCCCCAAAATGCTTTGTGCCCTAGGATAATTTAATATGAAAATGAATTGAATACATGGAAAACTCAGACACCATATGAAAATACAGAGGGTGGAAAGGAGGAATGGGAGGTCTAAGAAAATCTATTACACTAGATTAAAATCTATTACACTAGTGTAATATTACACTATTAAAGGAATAATTATTGATGTTCTTCATTCAAAGACCACCAGAGGCACAACTGTAGTTGAACAAAGTTGAACTTATTGATGCATTTCAATGATGGAGATCTCACACCTTGAGCAACCATGGGATATCTCAGGAAGAGGATGTTAGAAAGAATTTATTATAGGATTTGAGCTTGTGTTAGGTGTTTTGGGGAAAGGCTTCAAAAAAGCAAGACTTTACTCTGGATTGGATGCTGTCAGAAAGCAGGGTAATTCTATTGATTACCTTCACAATTCTTATCAGAGAGACAGAAAGAGTGAAGTGAGACTAAACATGTAATTGAAAGGAAACACCAGTCACTTATATTAAGCAAGATAGGAAAACATTGAGCCATTTTTACAGTTTGGATAAAGTGGATGTTTTATCTGCATTCAGACATGATTACAGGGTAGTCTTGATTTTGTGTTGATCCACTAGGGTCACATAGTGACCTTGTCTGATGTCGGTGTTCTGTGAAATTATTTGGGTTCAATAGGAGAACACCAAGGCCAAGTGATAAAGTCCAGCTCCTAGAAATATCAAGGACTAAACAGCAATGCGAGGCCAGTTCTATGCTGTCAGAAACTGCTTTTCCTTTTTTCCCTTTCTTCTTATTTTTAGTTAATAAACTTTACTCTTTAGAGCAGTTTTAGACTCACAGCAAAATTGAGTGGAAAGTACAGCGCTCCCATATGTGCCCTGTCTCCACACACACACTCACCCACTATTGACGTCCCATGGGACAGTGGAAAATTTGTTAAAATTGATGAACCAACACTGACATGTCACATCACTCAAAGTCCACAGTCTACATTAAGGTTCACTCTTGGTGTTGTTTACTCTATGGGTTTTGACAAATGTATAGTGACGCAGATCTACAATTATAGCATCAAACAGAATAGTTTTCACTGACATAAAAATCCTCTGTGTCCTACTATTCATTCCTCCCTCTCTCCCAATCCTGGGCAAACACTGGTCTTTTTATTGTCTCCATAGTTTTGCCATTTCTGGGGGTTTATCATATATTTGAAATCATACAGTATATAGCTTTTCATATTGGCTTTCACTTAGTAATATTTAAGTTTCCTCCATGTCTTTTCAGGGTCAGATAGCTCATTTCTTTTTTGTGCTGAAAAATATTTCATTGTAGATGTACCACGGTTTGTTTATTCACTCATCCACTGAAGGGCATCTTAATTGCCTTCAATTTGGCAATTGTGAATAAAGCTGGCATAATATCCATGTATAGTTTCTGATGTGGACATAAATTATTAATTCACTTGGGTAAATACCAAGGAGGATGATTGCTGGATCATATGGTTAGAGTAAGTTTAGTTTTATGAGAGACTGCCAGACTGTCCTCTAAAGTGGCATTTTTCATTCCTATCAGCAATGACTGAGAGTTCCTGTCCATCCTCATCAGCATTTGGTGCTATCAGTGTTTTAGATTTTGATAATTTTAATAGGTCTGTAGTATTATCCCATGGTTGTTTCAATTTTCAACTTCCTAATGACATATGACATTGAACATCTTTTAATATGCTTATTTTTTAGTTTTATAACTTTGTGGTGAGGTGTCTTTTCAGTTCTTTTGCCCACTGTTTAGTTAGGCTCTTTATTTCTTATTGTTGAGTTTTATGAATTCTTTGTGTACTTTGGCAAGCTGTTGCTTATCAGATATATCTCTTGAAAATATTCTGTCCCAGTCTGCAGCCTATCTTCTCATTCTCTTGACATTGCCTTTCATAGGGCATAAGTTTTAAATTTTAATGAAGTCTAAATTATCAATCTCTTATCTCATGGATCATGCCTTTGATGTTGTATTGAAAAAGTCATGCTTTACCCAAGATCATCTAGATTTTCTCCTTTGTTATCCTAGGAATTTTATGGTTTTGTATTTTACATTTAGGTATATGATCAGTTTAGAGTTAACACTTGTGAAGGATATAAGTTCTGTGTCTAGAGGCTTTTTTTTTTTTTTTTTGGCATGTGGGTGCACAGTTGTTTTAGTACCATTTGTTAAAAAGCTTATCTTTGACCCATTGTATTGCCTTTGTTCCTCTGTCAAAGATCAGTGGACTATATCTATGTGGGTCTATTCCTGGGCTCTTAAATCTGTCCCATTGATCTGTTGTTCTTTCACCAATATCTTCTTTATTGTAGCTTTATAGAAAATTTTGTAGTCGAATATTGTCAATCCTCTGATTTTGTTCTTTTCCTTCAGTATTTAGTTGGGTCTTTTGTTTTTCCATTTAAACTTCAGAATTAGTTTGTTGACAATAAATGAAATTAAAAATACTCTAGATGGGATCAATAGTAGAATAACTGAGGCAGAAGAAATGATAAGTGACCTGGAAGATAAAATAGTGGGAATAACTACTGCAGAGCAGAATAAAGAAAAAAGAACGAAAACAACTGAGGACAGTCTCAGAGACCTCTGGGACAACATTAAACGCACCAACATTTGAATTACAGGGGTCGAGAAGAAGAAGAGAAAAAGAAAGGGACTGAGAAAATATTTGAAGAGATTATAGTTGAAAACATCCCTGATATGGGAAAGCAAATTGTTAATCAAGCCCAGGAAGCACAGAGAGTCCCACACAGGATAAATCCAAGGAGAAACACACCAAGACACATATTAATCAAACTGTCAAAAATTAAATACAAGAAAATATATTAAAAGAAGCAAGGGAAAAACAACAAATAACACACAAGGGAAACGCCATAAGGTTAACAGCTGATCTTTCAGCAGAAACTCTGCAAGCCAGAAGGGACTGGCAGGACATATTTAAAGTGATGAAGGAGAGAAACCTTCAACCAAGATTACTCTACCCAGCAAGGATCTCATTCAGATTTGATGAAGAGATTAAAACCTTTACAGACAAGCAAAAGCTGAGAGAGTTCAGCACCACCAAACCAGCTTTACAACAAATGCTAAAGGAACTTCTCTAGGCAAGAAACACAAGAGAAGGAAAAGACTTACAATAACAAACGCAAAACAATTAAGAAAATGGGAACAGAAACATACATATTGATAATTACCTTAAAGGTAAATGGATTAAATGCTCCCACCAAAAGACACAGACTGGCTGAATGGATAGAAAAACAAGACCCATATATATGCTGTCTACAAGAGACCCACTACAGACCTACAGACACATACAGACTGACAGTAAGGGGATGGAAAAAGATATTCCATGCAACTGGAAACCAAAAGAAAGCTGGAGTAGCAATTCTCATATCAGACAAAATAGACTTTAAAATAAAGACTGTTAGAAGAGACAAAGAAGGACACTACATAATGATCAAGGGATTGATCCAAGAAGCAGATATGACATTGTAAATATTTATGCACCCAACATAGGAGCACATCAATACATAAGGCAAATACTAAAAGTCATAAAAGGGGAAATCGACAGTAACACATTCATAGTAGGGGACTTTAACACCCCACTTTCACCAATGGACAGATCATCCAAAATGAAAATAAATAAAGAAACACAAGCTTTAAATGATACATTAAACAAGAGGGACTTAATTGATATTTATAGGACATTCCATCCAAAAACAACAGAATACACATTTTTCTCAAGTGCTCATGGAACATTCTCCAGGATAGATCATATCTTGGGTCACAAATCAAGCCTTGGTAAATTTAAGAAAATTGAAATTGTATCAAGTATATTCTGACCACAACGCTATGAGACTCAATATCAATTACAGGAAAAGATCTGTAAAAAATACAAACACATGGAGGCTAAACAATACACTACTTAACAATGAAGTGATCACTGAAGAAATCAAAGAGGAAATCAAAAATTACCTAGACACAAATGACAATGGATACATGATGACCCAAAACCTATGGGATGCAGCAAAAGCAGTTCTAAGAGGGAAGTTTATAGCAATACAATCCTACCTTAAGAAACAGGAAACATCTTGAATAAACAACCTAACCTTGCACCTAAAGCAATTAGAGAAAGAAGAACAAAGAAGTCCCAAAGTTAGCAGAAGGAAAGAAATCATAAAGATCATATCAGAAATAAATGAAAAAGAAATGAAGGAAATGATAGCAAAGATCAATAAAACTAAAAGCTGGTTCTCTGAGAAGATAAACAAAATTGATAAACAAAATTGAAGAAGATAAACAAAATTGACTCATCAAGAAAAAAAGGGAGAAGACTCAAATCAATAGAATTAGAAATGAAAAAGGAGAAGTAACAACTGAGAGTGCAGAGCTACAAAAGATCATGAGAGATTACTACAAGCAACTCCATGCCAATAAAATGGACAACCTGGAAGAAATGGACAAATTCTTAGAAATGCACAACCTGCCAAGACTGAATCAGGAAGAAATAGAAAATATGAACAGACCAATCACAAGCACTGAAATTGAAACTGTGATTAAAAATATTCCAACAAATAAAAGCCCAGGACAAGATGGATTCACAGGCAAATTCTATCAAACATTTAGAGAAGAGCTAACACTTATCCTTCTCAAACTCTTCCAAAATATACCAGCGGGAGGAACACTCCCAAACTCATTCTACGTAGCCACCATCACCCTGATACCAAAACCAGACAAAGAGATGTCACAAAGAAAGAAAACCACAGGCCAGTATCACTGGTGAACATAGATGCCAAAATCCTCAAGAAAATACTAGCAAACAGAATCCAACAGCACATTAAAAGGATCATACACCATGATCAAGTGGGGTTTATTCCAGGAATGCAAGGATTCTTCAATATACACAAATTAATCAACGTGATACACCATATTAACAAATTGAAGGAGAAACACCACATGATCATCTCAATAGATGCAGAGAAAGCTTTTGACAAAATTCAACACCCATTTATGATAAAATCCCTGCAGAAAGTAGGCATAGAGGGAACTTTTCTCAACATAATAAAGGCCATATATGACAAACCCACAGCCAACATCATCCTCAATGGTGAAAAACTGAAAGCATTTCCACTAAGATCAGGAACAAGACAAGGTTGCCCACTCTCACCATTCTTATTCAACATAGTTTTAGAAGTTTTAGCCACAGTAATCAGAGAAGAAAAGGAAATAAAAGGAATCCAAATCGGAAAAGAAGAAGTAAAGCTGTCACTGTTTGCAGATGACATGATACTATACATAGAGAATCCTAAAGATGCTACCAGAAAACTACTAGAGCTACTCAATGAATTTGGTAAAGTAGCAGGATACAAAATTAATGCAAAGAAATCTCTGGCATTCCTATACACTAATGATGAAAAATCTGAAAGTGAAATCAAGAAAACACTCCCATTTACCATTGCAACAAAAAGAATAAAATATCTAGGAATAAACCTACCTAAGGAGACAAAAGACCTGTATGCAGAAAATTATAAGACACTGATGAAAGAAATTAAAGATGATACAAATAGATGGAGAGATATACCATGTTCTTGGATTGGAAGAATCAACATTGTGAAAATGACTCTACTACCCAAAGCAATCTATAGATTCAATGCAATCTCTATCAAACTACCACTGGCATTTTTCACAGAACTAGAACAAAAAATTTCACAATTTGTATGGAAACACAAAAGACCCCGAATAGGCAAAGCAATCTTGAGAACGAAAAACGGAGCTGGAGGAATCAGGCTCCCTGACTTCAGACTATACTACAAAGCTACAGTAATCAAGACAGTATGATACTGGCACAAAAACAGAAATATAGATCAATGGAACAGGATAGAAAGCCCAGAGATAAACCCACGCACATATGGTCACCTTATCTTTGATAAAGGAGGCAGGAATGTACAGTGGAGAAAGGACAGCCTCTTCAATAAGTGGTGCTGGGAAAACTGGACAGGTACAAGTAAAAGTATGAGATTAGAACACTCCCTAACACCACACACAAAAATAAGCTCAAAATGGATTAAAGACCTAAATGTAAGACCAGACACTATCAAACTCTTAGAGGAAAACATAGGCAGAACACTCTATGACATAAATCACAACAAGGTCCTTTTTGACCCACCTCCTAGAGAAATGGAAATAAAAACAAAAATAAACAAATGGGACCTAATGAAACTTCAAAGCTTTTGCACAGCAAAGGAAATCATAAACAAGACCAAAAGACAACCCTCAGAATGGGAGAAAATATTTCCAAATGAAGCAACTGACAAAAGATTAATCTTCAAAATTTATAAGCAGCTCACGAGGCTCAATAACAAAAAAACAAACAACCAATCCAAAATGGGCAGAAGTCCTAAACTGACATTTTTCCAAAGAAGATATACAGATTGCCAACAAACACATAAAAGAATGCCCAACATCATAAATCATTAGAGAAATGCAAATCAAAACTACAATGAGATATCATCTGACACCAGTCAGAATGGCCATCATGAAAAAATCTAGAAACAGTAAATGCTGGAGAGGGTGTGGAGAAAAGGGAACACTCTTGCACTGCTGGTGGGAATGTGAATTGGTACAGCCACTATGGAGAACAGTATGGAGGTTCCTTAAAGAACTACAGATAGAACTCCCCTATGACCCCGGAATCCCACTACTGGTCATATACCCTGAGAAAACCATAATTCAAAAAGAGTCATGTAGCAAAATGTTCATTGCAGCTCTATTTACAATAGCCAGGAGATGGAAACAACCTAAGTGTCCATCATCAGATGAATGGATAAAGAAGATGTGGCACATATATACAATGGAATATTACTCAGCCATAAAAAGAAACAAAACTGAGTTATTTGTAGTGAGGTGGATGGACCTAGAGTCTGTCATACAGAGTGAAGTAAGTCAGAAAGAGAAAGACAAATACCGTATGCTAACACATATACATGGAATTTAAGGAAAAAAAATGTCATGAAGAACCTAGGGGTAAGACGGGAATAAAGATACAGACCTACTAGAGAATGGACTTGAGGACATGCGGAGGGGGAAGGGTAATCTTTGACAAAGCGAGAGAGTGGCATGGACATATATACACTACTAAACGTAAAATAGATAGCTAGTGGGAAGCAGCCGTATAGAATAGGGACATCAGCTTGGTGCTTTGTGACCACCTGGATGGGTGGGATAGGGAGGGTGGGAGGGAGGGAGACGCAAGAAGGAGGAGATATGGGAACATATGTATATGTATAACTGATTCACTTTGTTATACAGCAGAAACTAACACACCATTGTAAAGCAATTATACTCCAATAAAGATGTAAAAAACATTAAATTAAAATTTAAAAAATTAAAAAAAATTTATTTTGTTGATATTCACAAAATAAATATGTTATAGTTCCTGAAGTTAAAAGTCACAGAAATGTGAGGGTTCCCCTATGACTGCAATGTCTTAGAGTTTTTAATTCTCAGAGTTGTCCACATTGAGCCTCCAGCAATCTGTCAACTACAGTTTCGGTTTCCCTACCCTGGCACTGTTCCCATGGAAGTTTCTGTTCATAGGTTTCTGCTCCAGTAAATTGTAATGCTCTCTATCCATTCTCCAATTCTGTGTGTCTCAAACTTTAGGAACAGCAGTTAGCTCTGTGACCTCTTTTCTCTGACAGATCTAATAAAAAGAGTTGCTGATTTTTTAGTTTGTTTAGCCTTTTATTTTTTGTTAGGACAGAGTGCACCTTCCAAGTTCCTGACATGCCAGACCAGAAACTAAAAGTCTGCGTTTCACAATAAAATAAGTTGGAAACTACAAGTAGGAGAATAGCTATGGCTGAAAAGTCAACTATTAACTTAGAAAAAAATCTTGAAATAATAACAATAAAACACAGAGTGAAAAAATTAGAAAAGATGGTAATTGGTAAAACTAATTGGCCTCCATGAAGTAGAGAACAGAAAATAGAACTAAACATTTTCAAAGACAAATAGCAGAAAAAAATCCCTGAATTGAAAGAAAATCTGAATATTCAGATTGATAGAGAATATCAGGTTATTTAAAGAACTAAATAGGTGACTACAAGTAGTGGTTGGGGAGATTGGGGGAGGAATGCGGGAGACTTTGGGGCCTTATCCATCATTAGAAAAGTAAGTCTGTAGATATTTGTAGAATTTCCTAAAAGTTCTGAAGTAATGAAAAGTTGGCCTCAGAATATGATACCCATCCACACTGCTATTAACCAGTAAAAGCAAAAGATAAATATTCTCACCATTAAAGAACTCAGTAATATAAATCTGCTGAGCTCTTCTGGCATAACACAGAACAAAATAAAACAAAAGAAGCAACAACATGGACCAAAAAAACAACTTGATGAAATCCAGCCAAGCTGTAAGTAAATAAAGCTCTTAAATTTCAGTAAAACTAAATGTATTATTCTTGTGCAAATAGTTTTTCTAGCTTTCGAACCATTGAGAAACTATAATTTCACAGATTTCTCCAAGCCATTGTTTACCTTCTCTTATTTTGAGAAGTATGGCTGTATTACATGTAAGTATGTGACCATGTATTAGAATTTAACAGAAAAAAATTTTTTCAGGAATTTATGAACTTCAGATTAATGTTTCCTTAGTAGAAGAAATAATAGTTCTTAACATTTCCGGTTAAGGCAAATAAAACAATTATTACATTTTACAATTGATTTCATGGTAGGTGTTCTTTTAATTCAGGTGCCAGGAAGACTCTTTCTTGAGATCTTTCATGTGTAAGAATGCTTATGTATCTTCATTAAGCCTGAATAACCATGTAACTATATATAATTTTCATAGATCAAAGTTACTTAAAAAATGGTGTAGACATTGTTTCATTAACTATAGCATCCAGTAAAATGGAAAATTTCTGGAGAGCTGTGACTATATTTCCCACTGAACAGGTGACTTGCTTTTTCTGCTTGCCCATATGGCCAGCTAACACTCTCTAAATATGCTTAGAAAAATGTTTGAGGCAATGTTCGGCTAATGTTAACAATGTCATTTGATGGTATGATTTTGAATGTATTTGCAATTTACTCTTGTACTTTATAATCTGAATGTTTATTGATGTATATATTTTTAAATAAAATGAATTTTTTAAAGGGGGAAGCATGGAACATGGAAACAGATTCAGTGGAAAGCACAGAATGTATTTGAGGAGAATGCATGAAATGATGAAGGTATGGTTGTTACATAAACTGAAGAAAGACTTCCATGCCAAGCTGAAGAGCTTAAACATGGTCAGTTAAACAAAGAGGAATTATTGGAAGGTTGTGCATAGAGTAAGGTGTGTTCTTCAAGAGAATTCATATGCCAGGCATAGTCAGATAAAGAGACATTTGAAACAGAAGAAAACCTGCAGTTTCTTTCTTTGGTTGATATGAAATAGATAATGAGACCTGAAGAAAAGGAATGATAAGGTTTTGGATTTGGGGCT
The DNA here is from genome assembly GCF_949774975.1 of Lagenorhynchus albirostris. NCBI lineage: Eukaryota > Metazoa > Chordata > Mammalia > Artiodactyla > Delphinidae > Lagenorhynchus > Lagenorhynchus albirostris. The sequence continues at coordinate 43,499,486 of NC_083099.1, read as the reverse complement.
TTATTTTCCTTTTTCCTTCTAGCAACTTCCTAACATGAATACTGTATGAAGAATACTGATGCATATGGAAGTGCTAAGGTCATACTCAAAATTAACTTAAAACATTTGAGAGCTGAGATTTGCCTCTGTCCTTAATTCCAAATCAAGCGGCCTAAAAATGCATTGCAATTATTCTAACAAATCATGAAACCTAGGAAAAAGAAATGAAAGAATATAGCCCTTCAGAAGTTGTCTTTTTAGATTCTATAGCCAGAAAAAAACCAGCGTCAGTGTCTTACGACACTGGTGGCTTAGCCCCTGGCTGGAAAAAAGAAATAAGCACCATTCTTTATTATATAAGTTCCATTTGGTGTTTGGAGGGTTTTTTTTTTTCCAGTATATGTGCGAAGTACTAAAATTTAAAAAGAAAATCACTCGATTTTTTGACCTAATACAACTGTAATGTCTGGAAGTTGCCCAGATGCCAAAAATATTACATAGCTCTTTCATTCTCAAGAACCTTAATCCTGCTCTAGCCTAGGGCTTTAGGATTGCTTCCTACATCAGAGCAACTTATAAACTAAAAATTTTTTTACAGAACTATAAAATGCATCTACTGAATGACTGCTTTATGAGGGAGGGGTTATAGGAGATAATGGGATCATATGCAATTTTCCATGGAAATATGAAAATCTTTCATCATTTTGTACTTTCCACTGAGTTTAATATTCTAATTCCAAACATTCTATTTTCTTTACCTTGTATAAAAATATATGATAAAACAGTGAAGTAGGCTAGAACTTTAAAGATTACATTTTTAGTCTCATTTTTTTTCTAGTGGGATTCAAATCTAAATTTATAAGACAAAATTCATGAACTACAATGCAGTTCTAAAAATATGGCATATGATTCTTTAATAGTATACCAAAACGCTATATAAGTATTCAGGGAAACAAATAATTATTGTTCATAATACCCTTGATTAAACCAATGATTTGACTACCTTAGAAAAGTATAACTGAAACCTTACATCCTACATTTTATAACCACATGACCTTCTAAAAGCAGACAGAATTGAGCTGAAACGTTACAAATTCTGGATATAGTCCAACAATACAATCTGACTTCTGAAAATGAAATCACATCTTAAAAATTATTCCCTTCACTTTACAATCCATATATTTAGAATCAGTTTGTGTTCAAACCTAGAATTACAGTAGTTTATACCACTAATTTAGGAGAAATATGCTTGCCTTTTCCTCTAAGTCTTTATTCCAATTTTAATGCTTACTTGATAATCACTTTATATATATATATTTGTAAACATCAACAGTTTATTCATCTCAGGATGCACTGCTTGAATGTCTAGAAAGTAAATGTGTAGTAAAGGATAGAAAAAATATTAGGGTAACATCATTAAGACCTTATCAAGGAAATATAAACAAACAAACAAAAAATGCTTTAACATCTCCAATTGTAATCTCAATGGCAATCTTCCAGACAAAAAATAACAGACTAAAAGTTGTTGGCTTTGTTTATAAGTGGTTTAAGATTTGTACTGACAAATCACTAGTGAAGGGGTTAAGAGCGATAACAACCAGGAGGAGAAAAACCAGGTTCAGTTGAATTTTTAAGTTTTTAAAACTGGCAGTCATATAATTTCAGTAAAAACATTTTTCATAGCTACATTTCTCTGTTTTTTCCTCCTCCCCTGTTCAGTCTGTCACAGTTATACATATTCTCTAAAGACCAGCTCAAATGCCAACACCAACACGGAAACTTCCCAATCACACCTTACTTCAAATGAGAGCTAATCTCTATTTAAGTAGCTAAGTGGCCAATTATTGAGTAGCTCCTATCTGCTAATGAACACTTGCTGTTTTATTTTTAATTTTCACGACAACTTTTCACAATGGACGTTAGAACCCTTAAGTAGTTTGCCAAAGGCGATACAAGTTCAGCTAGGATTTGAACTTAGGAATACCAGTCGCCAAATCTCATGTTCTCTGTACAAATATATGTTTTTTATTCTGGATAAAACAAAAGAAAATAGACTATCTCAAAATAGTCCTTATACTCATTCTGGTTATAATTTACTACTGTTCTTAAAAATTATCTGATTGATATCAATAGGATACCTTCACGTTTCACTGGAATGTAGTAAAAACATTTATAGCCCCCTGCAGATTCAAAAGAATATAAATGTCAATATTGTCTGTGGGTAGGCTTGCTTGGCAGTAAAACTTAACTATATTTATGTGTAACTCAGAAATTCTACTAGGTGAAACAGAAATAGAATATATAAGCAGTGGAAGGCTTATCCTGAAACAGAATATGTAAGCAGTGGAAGGCTTATCCTGAAACAATTGTGAGAAAGCAAATGTGAGAAGGAGCAAATTGTACCATCTTCTTCTTACCAGAAACACTTTCAATAGAAATTACTGTGTGCTTCTTATTGTTGTTTGTGGACCAAATGACTAAATTAAAATATTGGACTTTTCCTCTTAGTAACCTGACCTAGAGTTAGCATGAGCTGACAACAGGGGAAGGATGGTACATCAATGGCCTCAGTATGGGAAGGTCCAGGATCACCACTAACATGCTTAACTATATTATATTGAAGGAACCACTGGGATATTCTACTTGGTTTGCTTTTTCTTTAAAAATAACTTATTTTTAAGTGGCTCAGTCCCAACTCTAAATCATATTTTAAGGAACTGAAAACTCCTTAGTACTTTATTCAATAATTCCTAATTCAATGCTATTCTCTCCTCTTACTTTTAGCTTTTAATTATTTCAATGAGTCAATAGTCAGATATTTCTCTTGCCTGATATTAATGAAACCCTGGGACTCCTGGATGAAAGTTTCTTATAACTTTCTTCACAATAACATATTTTAACTTTTCTTATAGGTACTCATAAATTAATTCACATATTTATTCACCTTATATTTAACAATTTCCCTACCTGTGCCAAATGCATAAAGAGATGAATACAACCTAGATCTTCCTCTAAGAAGTTAGTTGACTCTGTCTGCACTGTACAATATGGTAGCCATTAGGGCCTGTGGCTATTGTGCACTTGAAATACAGCTACTTAGAAATGAGGGTGCTGTAAGTGTAAGATACCCACCGGAATTTAAATACTTGAAAATTTTAAAAGTACATAAAATATCTCATTAATATTTTTATAGTGACCACATGTTGAAATGATTATATGTTGAATATGCAGGGTTAAATATCATGTATTATTAGATTAATTTCATCTGTTTCTTTTTAATGTTTTAATAGTTGAACTAGAAAACTTTAAATAACATTTGTGGCTTGCACTATATTCCTATTAGACTGAACTGGTCTATAAAATCATAGAGGTAGTTTATAGACTTAAGGAAATATATGTTCTAAATATGCACTAGAATATTAGATATATAAAAACATGTCAATTGGGACTTTATTAGAGTTTCATCAAAGCTTCAAAGCTGAAGTGAATGAGGTACAAATGCACACAATTCCAAATAGCAAACGTAGAAACATAAATGTGGGACTAACTAAGAATGCGGCAGTCAGGTTTAGTAACTAATACTAGTCTCCAGTGTACATCAAGCATGGTAAGGATTTATTAACTGGGGTGTGGGGAGCTGTTATAAAGAAATTGCTAGGAGTATAGAATACTGAGTATAAAATACTCTTCATCCCCATGGTGGAGAGGATGGGGATGCCCCCTAGCCCATCCCACCTCAAGGCAAGTGAAGGCGGCACTGAGAGAACACTTCCAGAGGTTGTGGATGCTTGCTTGGAGGGAAACTCATAGCTTGCTACCTGAAAACATGCTGACTGAGATGCTTAAACTCTTCAGCCTGTGCAGGGTGGGTAACAAGACAAAAGTCAAAAGCATTCCTGGGAGAACCGTTATATAGAGGTTGGAGGTAGGGCACAGCTACCTGAAATGATTTTCATCTGAAATAGTCTGAAGACAATAATGGGAACAAGCTGCACTCCTGTGGTTGGTGGGTGAGTATACTTCAGTTCCCTAAGGCCAGGTAGATACCACAAAGGTAGCAGGAACTGACATGTTTTGAAAGGCTACTGCCCAAGAGAAACACCTACTAGGGTAAAAGGGGTTCCAGAAGAAAGAATCTGTATGGGGTTCCACTACAGTTTAATAGCTGTGAGTTGATTAATATAAAGTCAGCCAAAGAATGTATCACCACAACAGGGGACGGTGAAATTCAGAAGGCTTTTCACAGTTTTGAAAAGATGCACCAATAATTCCACACAAAAGAGCAAGCACTAGAACACCTATTTCTCACCAGCTAATATTGAACCACAGATGTCAGCTAAGGAGGGAAATATTTGCCCATATTCTTCTCATTCTGCTTTACCAGTCCATCTCTACATGAGCCGGAAGCTGAGAGTGAGGGGCTAACAAGTGGAGTTAAACAGAACATGGAAGGTCCAGAAGAGACCACAGCATTCTTCCCTACTGCCCTGGAAAAGCAGATCAGGCTTGAGCTGAAGGTTCAAGGAGAAGACTGATTGTGACAGCAAAGCTTTGATGTAGACTTGTGCCAAATTTGAATCCCTGAAAACAAATATTTTGATTTATTTATGTTTGTTTGTATTCTTAATTATTTCTAATGTCTGGAAGTAAACAGACTGATATGGGATCTACCCAAGATCCCATAGGGTGGAAAATTAGCATGCGATAAAGCATGTTTGAAACAAGTGGCCAGAAAAAATAAAGTGATCCGCTTATCATAGCTATCTATTTCTGCCTATTAAGTACCTATTAAATGAGAAATGTGGTGAATTGTGAAAGATAACTTATCAGAGCAAGTCGCCAATGATTTTGAAACTTGCTTCTTATACAGATTAACTTTTTATACTGTCAAAGGAAAGGAACTCCTATTCTTATTTGATACTGCCTCAAAATGCTTTATATAAAACTTATTAAACTTTAAAAGTTACAACGTCACACAAATTATAAATCTTTACTTCTTTTAAATAATAATACAGGAAGCAGTTATGTTTGCCTAATAATTTTAATTCCTAATTTAACTAGACAATATTTCAGAAAAATACAGAGCGAGACAAGTGGGGCTCTTCTTATAGAGGTTTAAGATGTAAAATGTATCTGAATCTGTGTGGAGACAAGTGAGGAGGAACGTCCTAGAAGTGGCTTAGATAGGAGTAGAATAAACTCATCAGGGAATAAACTCATCATTATGTTTTTCTTCCGAAAGTCTCCTTCTGGGGGAACATTTGCATCTCAAATCATTCAATCTTTTTTTTTTTTTTGCGGTACGCGGGCCTCTCACTCTTGTGGCCTCTTCCATTGCGGAGCACAGGCTCCGGACACGCAGGCTCAGCGGCCATGGCTCACGGGCCCAGCCGCTCCGCGGCATGTGGGATCTTCCCGGACCGGGGCACGAACCCGTGTCCCCTGCATCGGCAGGCGGACTCTCAACCACTGCGCCACCAGGGAAGCCCTCAAATCATTCAATTTTGAGGGGGCATAGAAAACCGATGCCCGGTTCAGACCTCAGTGCCCATGTTTCCACAAAGGACCAGCAGAAATTGTCAAGACTGGAGGGGCTTTATGTCAGTGGTGGTAGCGAGGCACATCAGAGTGATGTGCAAGTTTTGTTAGAAGCAAGATCCAGTTCCAGATGAAAAAAGAAAATGGTATGGGAATGGGGAGAGCTCCAGGTAACATACATGACTTTCTGGAACAAAACACTGCTCAAGTGATAGAATGGAAGCAGAATCCCATGACAGACAACAAGTTGAGCAGGAAAATAAGAGGTGGGGTTAGGAGCAGAAAAGTCAGTCTGCTTATACGTACCTCACACTTGAAAGGTATTTACTTTTAACATTTTATTGAATTGTAACATAAAATGAAAGTGCAAACATCATAAGTGTCATCTTGATAACTCTTCACAAATTAAACACACCTATGTAATCAGGACTCAAAATAAGGAACAGAATATTATCAGGGTTTTGATGCCTCTTTAATGATTCCTTTCAGTCATTACCATCTCCCCAAAGTTCCCATTATCCCGAACATAAAAGCATAAATTAGTTTTGCCTAATTGTTTTATTTTTTTACTTTTATAAGTTAAAACTATACAGTATGTATGCTTTGTGTCAGACTCAAGAGTATTTTGTAAGATTCATCCATATTTTTCTGTATAGTTGTAGGTCACTGATTCTCATTGCTGAACAGTAGTCCACTGTGTCACTATATTACAATTTATCTACTACTCTCTAACTGGGCATCTGGATAATTTCTAGTTTGAGGTAATTACGTATAGTGCTGCTATAAACATTCTACCTCATGTCTTTCGTTAAGCCTGTAACATATTTCTTCTGGGTATATACCTAGGTATAGAATTGCTGCCTTGTGAAATATGCAATTCAGGTTTAGTAAATGCTGATAAACAATTTTCTCAAGTTATTGTAATAATTTTTGCACCCACAGGATTGTAGGAAAATTTTGTTGACTCTACATCTTCATTACACTTGACCTTTCTATTTCATTTTAACCATTCTCGTGGTATTACATTGGATGTTTTGATTTGCATTTCTTAATGACTAATGAAGTTGGATGGCTTTTTATATCTTTATTAGCTATTTGGATATTTTCATTACTGTGTCTTCAATGTTTCTCCCCATTTTTCCTATTGGATTACTAATCTTTTTTTCATATTTATTAGGACTTCCTCATATATTCTGGATATTTTTCATATATACATATTTATAAATATCTTCTCATTTCCTATGTGTTATTGTTACTCACTATTAATGGTACCTTTAATTACAGAAGTTGTCAATTTTGATATAGGCCAACTTAACTTTTTTCATTTATGGTTAATTCTTTTTGTGTCCAGTTTAATAAATCTTGCCTACTTTAATGTCATGAAGATGTTCTCCTTTTAAGTTTTCCTTTAAGACTTTTATTGTTGTGCCCCAGCCATATTTAAATACCATATAAATTACCCCAGGGCACTGAGGCAAAGTTTCTGTCTAAACCCATTGGCTGGTATGGCAGAAACTTCTAATATCTCATCAGACTAGGCAAGGCTCTTGGTTCAGTATCAAGATAGGGCTATGCCTCCTCAAAGCAGGACTTTTCAAACATTCATCTGAACTTGGTAGCTCTAAGATTTTAAAGAAAAGAAGCAAGCTTCTTTCAATACACTTACTGTGTAATTATGGTCCCAGAAGATGTCAGAGAGTAATATGGTGACAGTGAAATTTGCAAGAAATGTAAAAATAACTCTAGTTATAATAGCACTGATTTCCATTAAGATGACATCAAGCTGTTTCAAGCTCATCCACAGCCTGAGGCACAAGCTATTAGTGCAGAAGGGTATAATAGCCTCCTCTCCCGTTTTGTCACGTGAGAGCTATTTCAGTCCTCCATGTAGAGGAATTCAGGGAGGTACAGACAAATATGAAAATACTTCTTGTATATATCAGTGAGTTAGACACTATAACAGTCAATGGCTGCTTGTTACAAATTGATATACTGATAGCATTAAATGTAATCTGTGTTTGGACATCTATCTCAATCAACTCTATTTTGTTTTCTTACAAAATCTTCAAGGTCTAGTTTTAATCCTTCTCTCGCCATTTGTCATCCCAAACATATTTCCAGGAAATATGACCGCAGGGTATATTCTGACATTTACAGGTGTTGATTAGGGGCAGCTCATTCTAGCTAACATACTTCCATCATGTGGAAGTTCACAAAATATATAACCAAATGATGCTGGAAGGCATTGATGCACCTTAGGGAAGCCAGGTTGTTACACAACCCAGACGGCAATGCTCTATGTATTTAGGAGTTTTTATTTAAAAAAAGAATTTGAAATATTTATCTGTGCTCACCTAAGATCAGTGCATCACCCCAAGGATTAGATACAAGGAAAAAAGTAAAAGAAAATTCTCAGTCATTGGTTCAAATTCATTAGTTCCTCATTAGGCTCAAGAAATCTGCATTTTCCAAAGTCTAAAAGAATAATACATGGAAGACAATGTGTTTTATACATAACTAAGATACGTAGTCTATCATTGTCAGTTATTACCTTTGTAATTCATCTTTATTTAAAATGGCATGTAACATCTCAGTAGTATTTATAATAGAGAACATCTGTATTATTTCATAAAATGCACATTGCATACAGCTGTTCATGGTACTGCCTGCAGCTATGGGGTAGTTTGCTTAGTAATGCCTGGGCTTCCTATTTTATCTGTGAAAAGAAAAGCATGAAACCCAGATGGTCCGTATCAATTATGCTGTAAAAAGTGTTGCCTGGTCTTCTCCTTCTCAGCAGGACTCCTATTGATCTGAGTTCTGTCAGGATCTGATACAATTGTGGACAAGTCACTTTTTTTCCAAAGTCTCATTTTCCTTATTAGTAAAATGAATATGTCTGCTTTTTTTAACTGAAGTATAATTGACTTACAATATTGTGTTAGTTTCATATGTACAGCATAGTGATTCAGTATTTTTACAGATTATACACCATGTCTGTTTTAATTCTGTATTTTGCAAAGACCTGAGTTTTCATGGGCATTAGGACAAGCAAACAGAGCTCCAGAAAATTCTGCCCTCTTTCATATATTGTAGCTCTAGAAACATATTTATTTAAATAAAATACTTAAACCTTTAAGCATGATTAACAATAATGCCCCTTTACTTTCTAATGATCTTTGAATCCCTACAAAGGAAAGGTAGTTATTGTAAGGTGTTTAAAAACTCTTAATTTAATTTCAGAATTGAAATTTCATCATGGCTTGGCTATTCAACCAGTGTTAAGGGAGAAAACAAAATCTCCCTCTTTGATCCCTTCATCTATAAAAAGGGGGATTATAGTAATTAATGCCTCATGAGGTTGCTGTGATTAGCAAATTAAGTAATGCAAGTAGAGTACTTAGTATAGATCTTAGCAAACAGTAGGCACACAAAAAATATCATCAGTGCTCTTTCACCTTTTGTCATATATAACATGCACTCTCTTGATCAAGTACAATAATTATATAAAATTTAAATTGATTTTGCTATTAATTATAGCATTTTTATAATAAGTCAAAAGCTACCCTCAAAAACACAAGGACTCTGTATTAGTTTCCTAGGGCTGCTGTAACAAACTACCACAAACGGGGTGGCTTTAAACAACAGACGTTTATTCTTTCACAGTTCTGGAAGCTAGAACTCTGAAATCAAAGTGTTAGCAGGGTCATGCTCCCTCTGAAGGCTCTAGGAAAGAATCCTGTCTTGCCTCTTCCTAGCCTCTGGCAGATGCCAACAATCCTTGGCACTTCCTGGCTTGTTGTTTTTTGCCTCCTTCTTCAAAGGGTCATCGTCCCTCTGTATGTGTCTATTTCTATCTCCCTCTCTTTTCTCTATTATAAAGACACCTGTCATTGGATCACTGGATTTAGGGTTCATCCATATCCAGTATGACCTTAACATGATTACATCTTCAAAGACTCAGTTTCCAAATAAGGTCACATTCACAGGTACTGAGCGTTATGACTTCAATATACCCTTATTTGGGAGACATAATTTAACCCACAATAGGCTCCATAAAGATATAGACAGATATTGAGCTTAAAACGCTAAATAATTTAATGGAAGTATGCATATTCTAAAAATAATTAGGCATTAATAAAAAGAAGTTGAAGAAGTCTTGACATAATATAAACAAACCTAACTACATTGAAAGTATGCCTTTTTAAGGTATAGATAACTCAATTGTTTATAATATCCTACAAACTTCTCCCCATATTAATTTTTTTTTTTTTTTTTCGGTACGTGGGCCTCTCACTCTTGTGGCCTCTCCCGTTGCAGAGCACAGGCTCCGGACGCGCAGGCTCAGCGGCCACGGCTCACGGGCCTAGCCGCTCCGCGCCATGTGGAATCTTCCCGGACCGGGGCACGAACCCGTGTCCCCTGCATCGGCAGGCGGACTCTCAGCCACTGCGCCACCAGGGAAGCCCTCCCCATATTAATTATTAATTCAATGTAATTCCAATCAAAGTAAGAAAAGATTTCTGACTATGGATGTGGACTTCAAACTAAATCTAAGATTTATAGAACTCAACCAAGTGTTAATAACAGCCAAGTCTAATTAGAGGGAAAGGAATATGTTTATAGATCTTGAACTACTATATAATGAGAAATTATTAAGCTATCATAATTATCACATTGCAACACTGGCACACACACAAACAAATAGATGAATGGACCTAATTAACTAGTGCAGAAACAGACCTAAATATACATGAAACCTTGGATTATGAAAGATATGCTATTATAGATCAGTGATGAACATTTAAATGCTGCTTTAACAATTGCTTATTCATAAAGGAGAAAAAAATTGAATCCCCCTGTTATGTAAACAACTCCAGACAGATTAGAAAACTAAATACGAAAAGTAAACTTTAAAGCGTCTAAAATACATGTAGGAAATCATTTGTATGATCTCTGGGTAGGCAGAATGTCTAGAGAAATTATAAATTCTAAAATGACATATTAAAGAAGACTGATAAAATTGATCACATTAACAGTCAAGTCTTCTGAGTGATAAATGAAAACATAAAAAGGTGAAAAGATAAGTCAAAGCTTTTGGAAAAACAAATGTTAGAAAGTATCTATGCACATAAACAAGAAAATAGACAAATACTTTGTAGTATATAGAAAAAATGTAATTCTATATATCAATAAAAATAAGCTATCAACATCAGAGTAAGTTAAAAAAATCAATTTGCAGAAAAATTTAAATAACATCATCCCATTTATATAAAATTAAAAGGATAAAACAATGCTTGGGAATAAGAAAAAAGCCAAGATAGTGGTTATTTCTAGAAAGGGTCCAAATAAGAATAATATGATTGTGTCAGGATATACATTTCTTCAGATGAGAAGTGTTCATAATTCTTTATACCTTATTCTTTATACCTTTCAATGTATGACTCTTCACAATATTTTGAAAATTATATACAATAGTAAAATTCAGCCTCTTATTCCTTTGTTATCTTAAATCACAAAAAATGCACTTTAGATATCTGAATACGCATTATATGTTAAATCTGGTGAGGAGGGGATAAGAAGATAGCAGCAGCATTTTTTTTCAATCACCTGTAGCTCTCCATTTAAAAACAGATAGAGGATCAAGGATAGCAAAACAAAAATCCACACACAGCATCAAACAGAAAGCTAGATGACCAGGTTCCCCTTAGCTTAAAAATACAGTCTGATGATGGCAACCACTGACAACAGCAGCAATTGTGTTGTGCTCACAATTGTGCAAAAGGATGCAATGGAACATCTGACTGAACAGAGTTCCAGAAGAGCCAAGAGGTGCTCATTGTAAAGCCTAGATCACCAATGTGAGAATGGCAGCTGACATGGGAAGGAGATTCACACATTCCAATAGAATTGGACAGTAAGGTTTGAAGGACCCAGAGAAGTCTGATATCCTAATTCTACAATGTCACCAGTAAATGTCATAACAAAACCCCACAGTGAAAATCACCTGCTGGGAATTGAATCAAAACTGCGCAGGAACAATACAATAGATATTCAGAACAAAGAAAGTATGGAGAAAAGGGGTTAGGGGAGGAAATGGGTAGGAGAACTCAAAAAGTAAACTACATTTTTAAAAACTGCATAGAAGCAACATAAGAAAGAGTGCTGTAAAGTTAGAAAAACTATTCAGTATCATGCCTCCTCTAAAAGTCCAGGTAATAAATTTCTTGTAAAACTGGACAGCTAAAATGATTAGGTCTAATCTATTATAAGTTCTTGTTAGAGAGAATAAGGAGCAAAATATACCCCTAAAGATAATAAGAGCTAGCCACAAACATGCCAAAAATTTGTAAAATATATAAACTATCTATTTAAAAGTAAGCTAAAAGGCATTAAGAAAATAAGATATTAAAGAAAAGAAAAAACAGAATTAGAAAACTCAAAAGTGTGATGACAGGACTCAAGAAATAATTAGAAATAAAAGAAAAAATATTTCAGAAACAGAAGTTAAATTAAAGATAAACATAGAAAGATAAACACAATACATGTTTCCTTAAGCAATAAAGAAGATATTAGGAGAAAAAAATTAAAATAAAAAATAAATGAACAAAATAAAATGATTTATGAGGGAATGACAAATTTAGAAGATAAGTAACGAGGATCAAACATTCATAAACTGGAGTGTCTGAAGACTAAATACTGAAAGATATATTTAAGAAATAGTTGCTTAAAAAAATATTTGAATCTCCATAAAATTCAATGGTAATTTTTGAATTATGATATTTAGATTCTTATGGAAACAAACTGAAAAGAAAAAATAAACTTCCCAAAAAACAATAACAAAAAATTCATAGAAAATCAGAGGAAATGTGATGAATAGCTGGATATTTGATAATACTGAGGAATTACTGTCAATATTGTAAGTGTGCCATGATTATTGGGACTATGTTCAAAAAACAGTTTCTGTCTTTCAGAAATTCATATGAAATATTTATAGGTGAGATGAGGTTTGTGATTTGCCTCAAAATAATCCATTGATCAAGTGAGAAAAAGTGGTTGGTGGTCTAAACAAAACCGAATGGCTCATGATGATAATTGTTGAAGTTGGCGAATGCTACCAGCAGGGGGGAGTGGTTCATTATAACATTTGCTCTCATTCTACATATGTTTAAAACTTTTCCCAAAGTATAAAAAAGTATAAAAATGTTAGTAGAAGATAAACTTGATAATCTCTACTGTAGTATAGGGAAAAAGAATAAATGTATGAAAATTAAAAGAAGATGATTCACACTAAGGGTAGACAATGGCACTATCTTCCTCTCCAGAAATAAATTATCCTTATTTATAAAGAAACCTTGACAAAGACAAATCTTAAAGACTTAATTGAGGAAAACTTTTATGGATTAAAAACAAAAATAGGTCTTTGCCTCCTTAGGTAGGTTTATTCCTAAGTATTTTATTCTTTTTTGATGTGATGGTATGTGGGGTTGTTTCTTTAATTTCTCTTTCTTATCTTTCATTGTTAATGTATAGGAATGCAAGAGATTTCTGTGTATTATTTTTGTATCCTTCAACTTTACCAAATTCATTGATGAGCTCTAACAGTTTTCTGGTAGCATCTTTAGGATTTTCTATGTTTACTGTCATGTCATCTGCAAATAATGACAGGATTCCTTTTATTTCCTTTTCTTCTCTAACTGCTGTGGCTAGGATTTCTAAAATTATGTTGAATAGAAGTGGCAAGAGTGGGCATCCTTGTCCTGTTCCTGATCTTAGAGGAAATGCTTTCAGTTATTCCCTACTGAGTATGATGCTAGCTGTAGGTTTGTCATATATGGCTTTATTATGTTGAGGTAGGTTCCCTCAATGCCCACTTTTGAAGATGACACAAACAGATGGGAAGATATACCATATTCTTGGAATCAATATTGTCACAATGACTATATTACCCAAGGTAATCTACAGATGCAACTCAATCCCTATCAAATTACCAATGGCATTTTTCACGTAACTAGAATAAAAAAATTTTAAATTTGTACAGAGAGGCAAAAGACCCAAAATAGCCAAAGTAATCTTGAGAAAGAAAAGTGGAGCTGAAGGAATCAGCTTCCTGACTTCAGACTATACTACAAAACTACAGCCATCAAAACAGTATGGTACTGGCACAGGAACAGAACTATAGATAAATGGAGCAGGATAGAAAGCCCAGAAATAAACCCATGCACCTATGGTCAATTAATCTATAACAAAGGAGGCAAGAATATACAATAGAGAAAAAGCAGTCTCTTCAATAAGTGGTGCTGGGAAAACTGGACAGCTACATGTAAAAAAATGAAATTAGAACATTCTTTAATACCATACACAAAACTAAACTCAAAATGGATTAAAGTCCTAAATGTAAGACCAGATACTATAAAACTCTTAGAGGAAAACATAGACAGAACACTCTATGACATAAGTCACAGCAATATTGTTTTTAGTTCTGTCCCTTAGAGTAATGGAAATAAAAACAAAAATAAACAAATGGGACCTAATGAAACTCAAAAGCTTTTGCACAACAAAGTAAACCATAAACAAAATGAAAAGACAACACACAGAGTGGAAGAAAACATTTGCCAACAGTGTGACTGACAAGGGATTTATCTCCAGAATTTACAAAGAGCTCATGCAACTCAGTATCAAAGAAAGAAACAACCCAATCCAAAAATGAGCAGAAGACCTAAATAGACATTTCTCCAAAAAAAGATATACAGATGGCCAAGAAGCACATGAAAAGCTGCTCAACATCACTGATTATTAGAGATGCAAATCAAACCTACAATGAGATATTACCTCACACCAGTCAGAACAGTCATTATCAAAAGGTCTACAAACAATAAATGCTGGAGAGGGTGTGGAGAAAAGGAAACCCTCTTGCACCATTGGTGGGAATATAAATTGATACAACCACAATGGAGAACAGTATAGAGGTTCCTCAAAAAACTGAAAATAGAAATACCATATGACTCAGCAATTCCACTCCTGGGTTATCCAGAGAAAACCATGGTTCGAAAGGATGCATGCACCCCAGTGTTCATTGCAGTGCTGTATATAATAGGCAAGACATGGAAGCAACATAAATGTCCATCAACAGATGAATGGATAAAGAAGATGTTGTACATATATAAAATGGAATATTACTCAGCCATTAAAAAGAGTGAAATAACGCCATTTGCAGCAACATGGATAGACCTGGAGATTATCATACTAAGTGAAGTAAGTCAGAGAAAGACAAATATCATATGATATTGCTTATAAGTGGAATCTAAAAAAAAAAAAGATACAAATGAATTTATTTACAAAACAGAAACAGACTCACGGACTGAGTGAACAAACTTATGGTTCTCAGGGGGGAAGGTTGGGGGGAAGGGATAGATTGGGAATTTGGCACTGGCATATACACACTGCTTTATTTAAAATAGATAACCAACAAGGACCTACTGTATAGCACAGGGAACTCTGCTCAATATTTTGTATAACCTAAATGGGAAAAGAACTTGAAAAAGAGTAGATACATGTGTATGTATAACTGAATCACTTTGCTGTACACCTGAAACTAATACAACATTGTGAATCAATTATGCTCCGATATAAAATAAAATTTTTAAAAAATCCATCAATACACAGTTTTATTCAATTAATACTTTCAGCAAATGTATTGAGTACAGCCTGCATGACAGATACTCTTCTAGATACAGCAGTAAATATATGAGAAAAAATTGAAGAGACTTAAAAAATATTAGAAAAATATTAGAATTAATATTCTAATAACATTTTAAAAGCAAGGATAATTAAAATAATCCAAAATGCAACCAGGTAGTAAAAAGCATTTTCACCATAAAAACAAAAGTCAGTTTGGCCCAATATGTTTTCTGTGGCATGGAATATGAGGAAAATATTAGCAAAAATAAAATTTTCATCAGAGCCTTTTAACATGTAGAAAATGGAATTAGGGTGAGAAAGAGGGAACGGGCAATGTGGGAAGAAGAAATAGAAATAGTGAATGAAGACCAGTATAGAAACTGAGAATTGTTTGGTAAATGCTGACTCGAGTTATTTCGTTAAAAGATATAATGTACTTTATTTTGAATGTTACATCCACTCAAATTTTGCTAGGATAACTAGGATAAACCAGACTTTCTTTCTTTTTTTGGTTTGTTTCCTTTTAAAAAAAACAGTTAGTTAATAAACAAATTATATTGGGCCACTCAAAAACTTTCTAAATTAAAAATGTAAGACCACAGTTGTCATTCCCCACAACTCATGGGGAAATATTCCGTGATCACCAAAGAAAGGGAGGAGGACCTTGAATGGAATGATCCCTTTTCATAAATGTGCCCATGTTAAAATATCACTTTGCTTGTTATTTAAGTATGTCTATGTAAGATGTCACTGTGGTTGTCAGTATTGTTTAAGAAGCTACAGAGCTAGTGTCCTGTTAGAAAACAAAATCCCATTTACTTGTATACTGTGCATATGAACTAAGAGAAAAGAAGAAATAATATATTCTGTAGGAAATGGGTCCACTGGAAAAGGCATTCTAGCTAAAATCAGAAAATTATTTAAAAAAAGCAGGTTGCTAAGTTTCTATAAGGCCATTCTTCTAAAGTAATAGATTTTTAAATGTCAGTTAAAAAGCCTCCATTTTATTCATAAGTCAATTTATGATTGTACTTCAATGGTATTTTTCAATAATCTTAATTGACAAAACTATTGATATTATGGACTGCTAGCCATTTCTTCTATAAATATATTATTAACAACAGAGGAATATGCTGAGCTATGAAGATATTTCAATAAATCCTTAGTAATTTAAAATTGACTCAATCAAGAATACAAATTTGAACATGGGAAGTACGCTCTTTCGTCTTTCCATCAACTTATTGTCAACAAATACAAAAGATAAACTTCGTAAAGCTTGTCGAGGCAGACGGCTGGAACACTTTTCACTGGCTTTTCCAGTTTATTTCATGGACTTACTACATAAATACTAACATAAACCATGAATATTCTACACTGTGTTCGAACATAGTAAACATTTAAAATCACTCTTTGTTAACCATTTTCACATTTTTCACATTGGTTATTTTGTGTCTATTCTTTCCTTTATCAAATAATAATGATGATAATAATAACATTTGATGTGTATTGAGTACCTATCTCATGCCAGGCCATATTCTAAGTGTTTTATACACACTACCTTCCCACTAAAATTCTATGAGTAAGGTGCTTTGGTTACCGCCATTTTAGAGATGACAAAACTGTGCTCCAGAAAATTAAGGAATTTGCACAAAGGCACACAGTGGGGAGGAAATAAAGATAGAATTCACACTGAGCTAGACCAATCCTAAAGCCTGCCATTTAACCACTGCAAAGTACCAGCTCCATAGAACGAGGCTTACAGACACTGAAACAGAAGATGTTTTTAAGTTCTAAACTTCACATGTTGGAATACCAAATAATTACATGAAGGCATAGCATATAAAGGCTTTCATTTAAAATTACACATTACAACTTAGAAAATTTCCTTCTAAGTAAAACACTTTTATATTTTTAAGTTATTTCAGTCTTCATTCTTATTTTTTGTTTTTAGTGAGTTTGTATCTTTTTTTCTGAGAAAGATGTTTGTTTTCCAATTTAAACTTTTTTCCTTTTCCAAACTTAAAGTATACTAAAAACACATTCTTAAATAGGATTTTTAGAGGTGATCTTGAAAGCCTCGGCAACTTTCCACAGAGAGCTAGCAGATTAGAAAGATCATCTCCCTCTCACTTTCACTTTCTTTGATTATAAATCTGAAAAGCTTATAATCTTTCCAAAATTCCGTTGTCTGTCTTGTGGGTCAGACTAAAACTTAGAGAGGAGTAGGGTTGCCAGGTTTAGAAAATTAAAGTACAGTACACCCAGTTAAAATTTAATTTCAGACAAACAACAAATAATATTGCATTTTATCTGGCAACACTGAAAAGAGGCGTAGAAAAGATGAAATAACAGAGGCACTTCAATTAACATTATGGATTATCTTAGAATAGTTATCAGCTAAAACAGGTCACCAGCAGTCAATACAGCCCCAGCAGATAAGCCTTATGACTCACTGCCCACCTTCAGGCATCTCCTACCAAAGATAAAACAGGAGGCCAGCTTGGAAGCTTCTGGCGCTCAGCTCTATAAAGGGGATAAAATATCATTGGACAGTAAGTATAGGAGTAGAAATGCAATAATATGGAGACAAATTTCTGTGTCAAAGTTCTGCTCAGAGAGGAAACCATATGATTAGAAGGAAAAATTTGAGATGCTGCTTTAGGTCCCATGGATTTTGTTAAATTGTCTTCTAAAGAGGGTCAAAATGTCAAGCAGCATTGCGCGCTCTCGCTCTCTCTCTGTCTCTCTGTCTCTCTCTCTCTTTAGTAGAATAAAAATGTCTGGTAAAGAACCAAATTGCTTAGTATACAGAAAAGTTCAAGCTTGTCAAGAGCTCATATTTCTCTATGTCTCTCACTCTACCACTCAATAGCTCCACTGAATTAATTTTGAAAAAATAAGAATACTGGTTTGAATGAATGCCAAAATATTATCTGCCCAGGCTATCAATCTTTGGCCCATTTGGTATACCTAGCTGTGCATTAGTAAATTCATTGTGGGAAAGGATAGGAGGGTTGATTTCCAGCATGTACCAACTTCCATGGTGTAAATGCTACCACTATGGTAGATTTCAAGCCCCCAAAACGGGCTTGCTAAATTTCTAAATATGTGATAATTAGCTCTTGCAAGAGTAAAAGAGCAGCTTCTGATCAAGATGACCACAGGCACATTCTACCTCAGGATTAAAATGACAGGAACGTGCTCAAGAGCCCTTTCTAGAAGTATGTGACATCCGGGGTTTTAGATTGGTGTGACAGAATGCATAGAGTGAATAACCAATTCCTTAAAACCAGGGAGGGAGGAGGGGAGGAAGAAAGAAATGTCACAAATGCAGGATAATTTAAATACTTCAGAAATGTATAAGCACCACACTTGTAAGTGTTCAGAGAGATTTCTTCAGGTGTCTCTTTAATTTACTATCTTTCAGGAGACCTTCCATGATCATTTCTTAATATCTCTGTGCTTACAAGAATACATGGTATTTTTCAACTCTAAGTAAACAGTCAAAAATTTGTTATAACTGTTAATATCTGTTTAAATATTTATCATGTCTGACTATGAGCTCTCTGAAGGTAGGGATAAGTCTTATTTGTATCCCAGAATCTTTCAGGGTCTATGGTGAATAGTAGATGATTAACAAAATAAAGCTTGGTGGAACTGAGTATCAAAAATCCTTAAGCTGTTTAGAAAAAAGTTGGTGTTTATAGGATACTTATCCCATTGCTTCAATTTTAATTCCTCCAAAGAAAAAAGAGCATTATTTTATCATCCTTATCAGAATGCCAAATAACCTGAGTTTCATGCTATTGTTTATTGCCCTCCATCCCAAATGTTGATAGAATTTCCTTTTTTGAAGATGAACAAAGCTTTGTTCAATTATCTCTATGGTGAACTCACAGAATCAGAGCTCCTGCTGTAATTGTAGTATATAGTTTCTGTGACTGGCATAGACACCATTTCAACAGGAGTCATATCTTGTGATGAAAGTGTCAAGTTCACACACACTGATCTATTGCATACAAGCACAGCATGCAATTGAAAGTGTCCTGTCAGTGAAAGACTGATGAGAATGTATTTCATTTCAGGCCTTATGCCTAGCTAATGATGAGAAATAAAAACAAAGGGCATAAATGATGAATTTGCTGAATTTGTTTTAATATCATTCTATAAAGTAATTTCCATTAAAATCAAACCTATTGTTTTCATACTTAAAGTTCACAAAAAAATGTTATTTCCTTAAGGAGTAAACTCAGGTAGAATCATGAATGAAAGAACTTTGGATCATGCCATAGCCATTTTTGAAATATATTTTCATGCAACTTTTGTGATACAGTGATGTGTTAGTGGTCTCTGCATATGATATTGAACTGAATTTAAAATAAAGTTAACAATAATCCTCTGCTTAAATTTGGGTTATTGGAGAGTCTTAGAAAAGCAGATCATGAAACACAACCCTTCAAACTCCAGAAACCACAGGTTAAGAACAAACATGAGATAAAAAACAAAACCTAAAATATTTATCTATGTGTTATACATGTAATATGTAGAAAAGGTTTATATGGAATTTATTTTTCTAAACTGAAGCTTATGACATGACTAATAGATGAAAATTGGAAATATCTTCACATTATTTTAATTAACAATAAATATGCTTGTCAACAATAGCTTCAAGGCAAGTAAAATTAAACAAATTATATAACATTGTATTGATAAAAGAACTCAGAGCAACATTTGTCAAATCAGTTACCTGGTATAGATCTTTTATTATTAACTCTATTGGTTCCATCTTGACATTTAGAAATATTATACCCAAACTTCAATATTATTTTTATGAAAATCTAGATATCTAGGAATTCCAGATAATTAAGAGCTGGCCTATTAAATCTCAGAGAGAAGGTGCATGATTCAGAAACCAAAATAGGTATCAATTCCTGAAGATGAGTTTAAAATAAAGCTGAAGATCTGATTAAAGAGATTAGCTGTAACTGAATAAAGAGAAGTAAAATGCTAATACAAGCTTATTTTAGAAATTGGCATTTTCATTGAAAGGCGTTAATACTAAGTTGCTGGTTACATAGTCTTTATTAGAAGACTATGAAATTTTCCTATCTATTTAATCTAAACTTACTTGAAGTAATTATCTGTAGTTTTTCTTAATATTCTCAGTAATCCCATTAAATATCTATATAGGTTATCATATAATATTAAATCTGATTTTTAAATCAGTTTAGCTGTTATTCAGGGTCTTGGAAAGTGTGAGAAAATCAGAACATGTCAGCATTGAAGGAATTCTAGAAATCAAATTGACTAATTTCTACCTGCACAAAATTTGCCAGAATTATTATAATTTGAAGATTCATATCCATGATTAAAATTTAGAAATCATATTATATTAAAAATATGAAATATTACTACTGTTAATTTAGCATAAAGTATGATATGTCTCTTTATTCAATTGTCTATCAAATGTGTATTCAGTAAGTAGTTTTAAAGTTAGCTGATCTTGTAAGATTGATTTCCAAAAAGACTATAATATTCCACATTCACACTAGCAATATATGAGTGCCCTTTTCTCTACATATTTACTAAAAAAAATTGTTATAGTTTTTTCAGTTTTACTTCTGTGAAGTGATTACTTCTTTTTAGAATAACTTGCATTTTCTTATCCCTTTGAATTTAAACAAGCTTCTAATTCCATATAGAATTAGACCAAACCGATAGATTTGTACTTTTTGAACATTCACTTATTTATTCATTCAACAAAATACTTTGAGTTCCTCATATGTGATATTATCACAACCAAAATCAACATGTTACTGAGTTAAGAAACAAAATATAAATAAATAATACATAGAAATACAGATATAGATAGAAATAGATTTAGTAACAAGTATTAATGAAAAAATAAGGCAGATGATTGGGATATACAATTTTAAATAGAATAATCAGAGAAGGTGTCATGGAGAATATGACTTTTGAACAAAAACCTGAAATGATATAGGGAGGAATATTCCATATTGAAAGAAAAATTGATGCAAAAGTATTATTCAAGGACCATGTCTAGTTGGAGGAATTGTGAGGATGTTAACTGAGAGAAAAAAAAAAATCACAAAGGTGAGTTTACAGAAATAAGGAGAGCAGATCATGGGAAGCCTGAAGGTCACAAGAGTCTGAATTTACTCTGTTTTACATGGGAAGCCACTGGAGAGTTTTGAGGAGAGGCATACAATGATTTGACCTATGTTTAAGAGATCATTCTGCCTAAGGTATTGGGCACAAACGGTAAGGAGACAAGTTATAATATAAAGGAGGGATAACAGAGTTTCAGAACTTCATAGAGTTAGATGGTGAGAAGTGGTTGGATTTTGAGTATATTTAAAAGGGAATGCCAACAGATTTGCTGACGTGATTTGTGTGTTTAAGAGAAAAAGAAGAGTCAAGGATGACTATAAGATTTCTGACCTGAAGATATGAAAGAACAGATTAGACATTTATTGAGATGGAGAGAATGACCAGAGGAGGTTTGCAGGGGAAGACAAGGGGTTTGATATTAGGCGTAGTAAGTTTACGATATATTTTAGATATACAAGTGGAAATATTGAACAGATTATTATATATATATATATATATATATATATCTGGGATTATGTAGAGGACAACGTTAGATACATAAATTCTGGAGTCATCAGCATACAGATGACATATAAAGCCAAGTAAACCAGACAAACTCAACTAATAAGTGAATGCAGATAATGATAAATTACCACACCCTGATCATTAAAAGTTAAAGAGTTTGGGGAAATGCAGGGAATTCAGTGCAAGTGAATGAAAAGGAACAGTCAGTAGAAGGAAAACCAGGAGAATGTGGTATCCTGGAAACCAAATGCAGAAATGAATGTGTCTGATAACCCATGTGAAATGTTTCCAGTGAGTAAGATGAAATGGAATAGATTCTCACATTTAGCAAAGTAAGGGCCTTGGTGTCCTGGATAGTAGCAGGTATGACAGAGTACAGGAGACAAATGCCTATCAACAATTGGTTCAAGACAGACTGGGAGAAGAATTGAAACTTCTTTGTGGAATTCTGATATAAAGACAGCATAGAAATCAGCATGGCTTGAGGAGATTATAAGATCAAGAGAATCATGTTTTCTCAACCTGACCCCAAGGAGACATGGGCAAGCTTAGCTGGTGCACCACTGTACATTAGAGTGGAATTTTATTAATAAGGGAAGTTATACAGAAATTGTGGTAAATTCACATGAGAATATATTATACAAAAGTTAAAAGGAATGGATTCAGAAGAATATATTTATGGAAATAGAATACATATAACATCTCTTTGAAAGAGAAAATTATGAAATAAAAAACATAAAATAGTGAGGGGAGAGGGTGGAAAAAGAGAAGAAAAGACAGGATTATCATTTTTTTCTTTAGAACTATTAACTTTAGATTTTAACCTCAAAGTCTCTTATTTCATCCTGTGGTTTTATTTCATATATATGTGTATATAATATATATATATGTATTTACGTATATATATGTATTTATATTTGTGTGTACATATATGTATATTTTTGCTTCAAACTTTTTAAGCAAAAAAAAAAATTACACAAAAATTTGAGATCTCATTTGCACTCATCCCCAGTTCCATTTCTTCATTAATATCCCTGAGAAAACTACCATAATCAGCTTAACATGTATCTTTCCAGTTTCTGACTTTATATTTTTGCCAGATATAAATATATTCAGAAACAATACATAAACAGTTTTTGTGTGTATGTTTCTGTGTGTCTATTCTCATTAACCTACTTTTCTATCTAACATTATATTTTTTCTACCTCTGGTGTTAAGATAAAATAATGTCTCCCATTTTATTTGCCAGATAGTAGTCCATAACATAAATACTTGACATTTCAGCTATATATTCCCTGAGAGACATTTAGGTTGTTCCTAATTGTGTGCTGGCCAGTTGTTAAATATAACCTTCTGTTGCTATGGAATGTGGAAGTCTTCTTGCCCCCAGAGCTTCCAGTTCGTGTATGGTGCCTGTTTAATGGTCAGAAGCACTCTGTGATGATGTTCCATATTAACCCCATTTTACTGATTAGGAAATAAGGCTCAGAGAAATTAAATAATTTTTCAAGATTATCAAGGTGATATGTGGGGAGCCAAAATTTGTATATAGGTCTAGGTCATTCAAGAAATGGTGTTCCAATCAAAGCATTGTGTATTATATACCTGAATCACAGAATTAAATCATCATACCATTTATTTTCCCACATTTTCACAAAGCAAATTATTTTCCTAAACATATAATTTATAACAATGATGAATACCATTCCCCAAATAAGCTAAAATCCAAATGATAAAAGATTTTATTTACAAAAGGAGATAATTTTTGAAAATATTTTTACTTAGTTTAAAGGTTACAAAGAAAGATATATTTTGACATAAAAATGATAGACTGTTTCTAACTCAGTTTAAGACAATCAAATGATAAAGAAATAAACTCATGGGATTGCTACTGGGTGAAGGCAACTCAAGTTTATCACCTTCAGGTCACAGATTTGAATATTTCCAAGCCTGATGCTGACTGAAAGTCACTGCCTTCTGACAGCTATGTGCCCTTATTTTCTTTTCATCACGAAACAGTCAGAATCAGCACTTTCATATCTGCATAAAAAGTTTCAGTTACAAAATAAAAGATGAAGTGAGGGTCAGATCTTTTCCTCTCAAAACCATAAAAGTTTCTCTCAAAACTAGAGAAAAAAATGTGTTAACAATTAAGAAGAGTTCCATTTTTGAATAATAGAAAAAAATGTTTAGGCTGTATACATGTGTTGGGGGTGGGACGTTTATGGGGGTGGAGAGAAATCCTGTACAACAATGAAAACAGGTAAAAGCTAAATTCACCCAAAAAGAGATTGCTACAGACCTGAAAATCTTCCATGTGAACATTTTCTAAAACCAGAGATTCCCTCACTCTTCCATCATATTCACTTTCATCAGAGAAGTCGTCAGGATGCAACCAAATTTTTCCTTTAAAGAGGCATTAAGGTGCAGGTGGATATCGACTACTGTTTTCATAGAGTAAATGTGCTACAAATTTCTTGCATATATATTTTCAGAAACCGTTTATTATTTAGATATGTAAGATATATATGGCATTGAGCATAGTCAAAGTAAAACTTTTAAAGTATTATCAAAATGAAACATTTTCATGTTAACAGTTTGAAGCTGGCCCTAAGATATCAATACAGACTTTTCTATAGATAAATTTCATTTCCTTTTTAAATCACCCTTATTTTCAAATGTATACAAATTTCTTTAAACTAATACATATGTAAGAATGCTTTTCATTCATATAGAATGGGTATTTCTTAAAAAGTGATTATCCCTTTAAATGCTGCTAATTAAGGCAAAAACAAGGAGAACCTATTTGCTACATATATGACAAACAATTTGGATAGCAAATAAATAACTCACGCAAATCTACAGGAAATAAAGTAGTAGAAAAGGTAAAGTAAAATAGCACAGATATTCCACAGAAGAGAAAATATGAATGGCCAATAAATACGATGATCAATATCATTTGAATTCAGGACAATGCCATTTAAAACAACAGTAAGAAACCATACCAAACCCATCAGCCTGGTAAAGTTAATAGGTTAGGCAATGACAAGAAGAGTCCAGGATACAGCACCAGAAAATTTCATTCATTGCAGATGAAAGAGAACCTTAATAGAGTCACTTTGGAAAACAATTTCATATTACCTAGTAAAACTTATTAAGATCAGACCCTGAGCCAGCAAATTCACAAGTCTATAACCTAGAGAAACCCTTGTTTTTGTTAACCAAGACCTGTACAAGAGTGACCATAACAGCAGTGCTTGTAATAACAAGAAACTGGAAACAACTGAAATGCATTTTGAAAGGAGAGTGGAAGAATGAATAGTGGTATATCCATAAACAGAATACCATGCAGCAGTAGAAATGAATACACTATGTCCTATACATTATTATAATTGCCTCTCAAAAATATAATGTTGAGTGATAAAATAAGTCTCAGAGGAATACTAAATGTATGATACTACTTAAATAAAATCTCAAACTTGCAAAATTAACAATATGTATTTTACTAATCAATACACATGTAGTAAACTATAAAGTAAAGCAAGGGAATGATAACAACATTCAAATTAGAGATTATCCTTAGATTAAAAAGTGTGGGATCCGATTGTCAACTTTACAGAAGGTCGGTGATATCAGTATCCTATTTCTTAATCACTTTCAAAAATAAATATATAACAATAAATGAATATGTACAACCAAATAAATGAAAAGATGAAAAGTAAAGATGCTTCACAGGGGCCATAAGAGAGGTAAACTAGGAGATGCTTTGGTTTCCCTTTCTAAAGGCAAGAGGGAGCCATTTCTTTGTTGCATGAAGATACTAAAAGAAAAGCACAAAGGGACAAAAGAAAGTTCATTAATAGTTTCATGAGTCAAGTTTTTTTTTTTTTTTTTTTTTTTTTTTCGGTACGCGGGCCTCTCACTCTTGTGGCCTCTCCCGTTGCGGAGCACAGGCTCCCGACGCGCAGGCTCAGCGGCCATGGCTCCCGGGCCCAGCCGCTCCGCGGCATGTGGGATCTTCTCGGACCCAGGGCACGAACCTGCGTCCCCTGCATCGGCAGGCGGACTCTCAACCACTGCGCCACGAGGGAAGACCCATGAGTCAAGTTTGATGGTCATAGCTGTCCCCAGCAGGAAGAGAATTCATGGTATCAATGATGGCTGTTGAGAATCAAAATGGTGGGGAGCAGGGAGGAGACTGAAGGGAAGGATACTGATAGCATGTATGCAAAAGTACACTAATTTGCCTACATACCAGTAGCTGATTTTTATACCAATAATTTCTCTGTAATTATTATAAAATGCTTTAAATGCTTAGTTTCAAAGACATATAAATATGTCTTACATACAGACCAGCAGTTGAAAGAATTGTAAATCGTTGGATAATGATCTCAATCTAGCTCCCTCCCTTCACCAGAATAGAACGCTTCAACCACCAGCAATTATTTCTTGGACTTGAGCTTTTCAGGAAACAAACAGCAGATCATGATCAATAGCGGGGAAAAAAAAAAAAAATGTAAATGTAATGCTGTCACTGATAAATTCTGTAAAAGGTGAATTCATTCCACCTTTCTACCTATAATTACTTGTCCGTTAAATGAGGAGATTATATGAGATCATATCAAAAAATCTCCTCTATTATCTTTGATTAATTCTAATGTCTTTGATTCCATAATAATTTACATGACATACTCTATTTTGGTAAATGTGGGGAATGTATCTACAAATGTCTTAGAAATTCAGTCATTGTAATCATAAAACTTAACTTTCATTTCTTTCTATCTGCTAAGCCTTACCTAACCTTTTCTTTGAAAAAACAAGTCCCTAATGAGACACACTGAATTCATTCCACTTCTATAAACAAAGATTAAGGAATGTTAAAATTATTGATTTATGTATGAATTAATATAATACCACATCTACAGATAGCAAATATTATAGTTATTGGTGTAAGAAATGAACAATTTGCAAGTACCATTTCAAGATGAAATTTTAAGAATAATGAAATTCTCATATTCATGATCGACTTTCTACCATGAGGAGATAATAAACCTTGCTTTACTTTACTCCTATTTAAAGTTTATCTTGCCCTCTAGAAGTTATCCTGTATCTTGCTGAAAAGCTTTACTGCCAGTTTTAAGCCTGAAATGAAAGATGCATGTTCAGAATTTTGTAGCTGCCTTAGGTTCAATTCAATATGAAGATCATAATATAGATTTGTTTAGAAGCCAATTACTGAAGTGGATTAGTTTCTTTACCTGGGAGGGTCAGTGAATATTTCAAATAGAAGCTGAATATAGTTTCCTTTTAACTTCCCGCTCCCCCTAAAATGTTGTGGCACTAAAGGTGAAAATATCCAGTTCGGATTCCATAAATGGCACCCAATTCTTGTGCACAGCAGAACAATATGTCACTAATCAGCAAAGCAGACATGCGAATAATGCTCGGACTTTGCCTTTTATAGGAAAGACAGTTTCATTTGATAAATAACGCAAGGAATAGAAAGGAAAGGCTGAAAGTAAAATATCTTTATGCTTATTGCAGAATGGAGTAGGGCCAATAAGTAGGTCAATTCTGTTATCTTCAGCCTCCCTTCTCTGTACATCCATGGATTTTAATGGACAGCAGTGCTGAGGCCACCATCATTACTGCAATCAGGGAATAGTGGGCAAGTCATGGCCAACTGAAATAGAGAAATTGTTTTCTGGAGCTGTATATTTGGTATATTCGTAAGAGCATTGGCCTAAACAAATTCTCTATGGGGAGTTCATCTTTTTATTTCTCACTTAAATTGAAAGCAAATGCTTTATTTTAAAAATCAAAGCCCTTATAGGATATGTTGATCAAGATCTAAAGAAATATTATTTAATATCTAACAGAAATGATTAACTCATATATCACATAATAAACTCACTAAGTCATTTCTGACAACCAAAACCTGCCTCATCTTTAGTTTGATGTCTTTTTAAAAATATACCTTTGTAGAAGATATGAAGCACAGCATACTGTAAACTTATTCTACTCTTTCTCTTGAAGTTTTCCATATCTCTTGAAAGTAGATTATAAGAGGGAGGGCATATATGGATAATGGGAAAGAGCTGACAGGAGAGAGTAATCAAATATAAAAATGCCTTGTAGATTTTTATATGGCAAGTACAATATGTCACGATTGAGATTTATAATTTTACTAAGTTGAAATAAAGCAAGTTCTAAAAATTTACCAACAACTGTATGGTATATTTTATTTTCTATTCTCTGGCAAGAAGCAGCAACATTTCCTATGACATAATTTAAACATTTGCATACTATTTATTATAAGAGTATCTTTTCAATATGTATTAGCACATTTAATTTTCAAAAAATTTTATCAAATAAATGTATTCATTCATACTTTACAAATGCAGAAACTAGGGTTGACATAATTGAAGTCCCGTAGCTGGCAGATGGAAGAGCTAGGATGTGCTTTCTGTCTCCAAGATAATTTTTTTCCAGTTGCCAGCATTTCAAATTCAGCAAGTTTTATATTCAGTCTTATCAGTAAAAACCATCTCAACTCCAAGATTAAAAAGAAATGTATAGTAATTATATTTTTGGAATATGGATGTGTAAAATTATGTTATACATATAGCACAATAAAATACAGCTCTTTCTTTCTAATCTCTCTTTTGAGCCCCTACTTAGGGAAAAAAAAGGGCTATAATTGGACAAGCTTTAAATTTGTGACTCTCAGCATTTCCAGGTTTTAATGTTCTCTATTACAGTATTGATTCTTTCCAATACAAATGCAGACACTCACATTGAATTCCATAGTAGAACTTTCTATGGAGGTTGCTATCTGGGTGTCAAAGAGTCTAAATCTATGTACACTGGGCATTATGTTCTCTGGATGGGGATGTCCACATGTGTCATTCTCTAGCTCTGAGTAGAAGTACAAGTGGGTGCCCTGGACTAGGTCCTCCAAACCATGATCCCTCTCCTCTTGCCTTTAGATGCTTAATGGCAACAATTCCTCATCTCCTGCCATACCACTGCTCAAGGTCATCAGGACCCTGCCTGAGCAGATCCTCCAAATGACTCCTGTGAAACAGAAGTCTGATCAATAATTCCAAGCTCCTGACCAGGCCACACAGGAACATCTGGATCCTGCACACAGGATCTGGGAAGCCAGGAGCTTATAGCCAGCCACTTCACACCACTGCTGCTCTATCCTTCCTTTCTTGCCAGACATGCCAACTGCAGGGCTCCTCCCAGAGTCCTGGTTCTCAAAACTGGTTGATCATTGGAATCATTCAGGCAATAAGAAACACCAACCCCCACCCGACTGTCCAAGACTGATTTAATCAGATTCTTTACCATCAGAAAAACTAAATTAGAATTTCAGTGTATGGGAAACACAACATTGGTATTTTTCAAGATTATCTAGCTGATTTTAGTGCATAGCAGGATCACTATCCTATAGGCCCGTGGCCTTCCCTGGGCTGTTTCCAGGGGGTCATCACATTACTCCTCCCCACCCCATGTTCAAGTAGCTGCTGCTTCTACAACTGCAGAGTTTAGATAAGACAAAAAGTTTTCCATACACACAACATGGTCTAAACCAATTTTTCACATTTCACCTACTTAAACACATTTAAGTGTGTGTGTGTGTGTGTGTGTGTGTGTGTGTGTGTGTATCTCTGTGTGTTACATCTGGTTTATGTGAGTAAAACTTGCAGATAACTCAAAAGATGACTGTGGCCATCTATGTATGGCTTCCCTTGATCTCTTTAGCTTATTGCTCTGAAGTCCCCAAAAACACTTTCCACTGCTTTCACTAGCTTTATTAAACTGAGATTTTTGGTCCAGTTTTCAACCCAAGAAACTTTCCCAATACACTGAGCTTCTACCTTTCTGCCCTGTTCCTCCATCAAGGACATAACGGATTAGGTCTCTTCGCCTACTCTTAGAAATTATCCCACAGTTCACATCTCATCTATAATCAAGGTCAGTTTCTGGTTGCCCAAGTTATCATATGAAACACTTCCACTCAATTCTTATTTTCTACTACTATCTCTACCTCTCCACATCTTCTTTCCCTTGGAGAGTATTAGACTTTTAGCCTAAAAAAATGAAAAACGTCCTTGTTCTGCAGTCCTTGTAATTTTCCAAGCTGGTACTGTCACTAGTATTTCATATTGCTGTGTTTTAAAGAGGCCAAACTTTTCCTGTATCTCTAAACTTTTTTGGCTATTTGAGTATGAAATGTGTATATAACAATACATACATATAGAGTATATGTACAAATATACATGTAAACATAAATGCAAACAAATAAACATACAAAATGCTTCTCCACATCTGCTTTTATAACAAGAACAAATAGCATATTATGATAGAGAGTAAGAAAGGGTCCAGATAAATTATACATATTTCTTTTTTTTACTCAATTTGGATTTTCTTTTACTAACCAGTTTATACTTAACTTCTCCATATATATTTTTAAAAAGCAAAATAGCATTGTTGTTATGCCTCTGTCACCCTTTATCCAAAAAAAATCTTTGTAAAAGCAAACACCACTGTAGTCAGTAACTTCATGCTGTTTATAATTGAATCTGAAATAACTTTGACATTCTGAAAGTTCAGGTTAGGAAATCAGCCATTGTTCTGATTGACGGGCATATGGTGTGTGTACACACTCTATGTCCTTCAACAGTATTGCTATTATAACTAGCTGAAGAAAAAAAAAAAGACTACTTAGGGCATGAATGAAATTTTCCTGATTTCTTAGAATAATTTCTTTTTTCTAACTGAAGGCTAAGCTGTCAGCAAACCAAGATATGCCATTTATATTAGTATTTATGAGGATATTAGATTTCCTGTGAATTATATATCATAGTATAAATGTATTTTTGTCAAAATGTAATTTAATTGCAAATAACATTTGGCATTTTCCAAGTAGCTTATACTTATTTTGCTATCAAAACAGAAAGTGATCAGAAATATTTTTAATGATATCAAGACAGTTTTAATACAACCTAAAGTCCATTAATTTAGAATCAAGAATTTAAATCTATAATTTACATTTTCTAAAAGCATTTGCAGTTTGATACTGTAAACTGTACTTGAAAGAAAAGCATTAAGGAACTCAAGTACATTATGAGTAACCTTATAGCATTTTGCTTTAGTTGTAACCACATAGGAGATTGTTCTTCTATCACCCTCACTTTAGAATAAAACTAGTGTTCTTTAGAACTGAGAGGCTTGTTTGTTTAATCAGTATCATATAATTTAGCTTCTCACATATTGCCACATGTCTAACTAAGTTTTAAACAGTGATTTGGTGAATTGTAGGATTTTTAAAAGCAACACTCTGAAGTGTTTCTGTCTTTAAATGGAAGTACCATTGTCTGTCAACTATTTTCAAGAACTGATCATTTTAAACCGATTAAATATTCTTTAAGGATGGTACATAAAGCTGACTTTGAAATCTTTCTTTAAATTTAATTGTGTAACCATACAAATAATTCACACTGTTCTTTAGATCCTTATTTCATGTATATATATGTGATTACCACTCTAGTGTAATCTTCAAGAGACATTAAAATGCAAACATATGGTCTTCCAAAATAAAATACATCACTTGGATTTTGTCATTTCTGCAAGTTTGTAGTCTTCTATGATAGCTTCTGGGCTAAGCTCGTTAATTACTTCCTGGTAGTATTAAATTCAATATTTAAATTGTAACTGTACCATCATTATACATATATATGCTTTTATTTCAGTGCTGATTCAATAAAGATTTTAAGAGAACGACAGTTTTAAAGATTATTTTTTTCCTCACTGGCATAACATTCTATTTGCTTTTTAACATTTTCCTCTGGGCTAAATTTTTTTTTTACCTTTAAATATCTATTTAAATAGATTGTTTCTGGTATTAAATTGTTCATCAACTAAATGTGATCTAAGTCCCTTAATACAAATGATATAACTACCCCAGTCAGCAGTGAAGTTTAAGGCCCAGTAGTGTATCAGACAAATATTTCAAATACTTGATTTGACAGAAGATGTTATGATAGTCAAATTTTTATACTTGATTTTAAAAAATCTAATTTACCAAGCTATTTGGTCCAAAACTCAAGTTTCTATCACCAAAATCTTTATTTTCCCAATTACAATACTATTGTTACCACGATGGCATGTATTATTTGTAACACAGATGCACTTATATTTTGAAATAGCATGTAAGTTGTATTTATTATGTGTCAAACAATTTTCTAAGCACTTTTCAAAAATAATTCACTTAATTCTTATTTGGCAAATAAGAAAGAAAAAGCAAAGAGGAGATTACATAATTTAGCCTAAATCACACAGGTAGATGGAAAATAGAACCAGGATTCCAATCAGGCAAGCCGACTTTAGAGTTTCCCCCTAAGCAGTTCAACACCACACTCTACTGTCTGAAAGAACGTTGTACACCAAAATGAAGCAAACCAGTACTGTCTGCCATGGTTCTAAATTAAATTCTAATCTTCATGTGTTTGGGACCAGCCAGATTAGATGATTTCAGGCTACACATCCAAGGGAGACACCATCTGTGTTTTCCATTCATCAGTGGTGATTCTGTTGGGTTGCTGTCTCCCCATTGACAATATATTTGGGCTCCTTGACATTTCCTGGCTGGGGTAGGCCAAGTTTACTGCCTATTAATCTTCAACTGAGTGTACAGCCCTGGATTTATTCCCCCAGATTCCAATTCCTGAGAGGCTGTGACACATTAAGTTTAAGCTCACTTTGGCAAATGTCCTCAATTTTCACAGCAAAGTTCAGAGCTCTACTTAATTCATTAGCTACCTACCTATAATTTGGGAATAAGAACTCCTAACTTTGTTTCCTGTTTACCCAAGCATTTATATTAAAAAAAAATTTGTATCCAGGATATTTGTTGTTTGCCATAGAGAAATGATCTGTATTCCTAGTCCTCCAAAATACAAGAAGCTGGATTTTATTTTAGCTTTCCTTTAAAAGCATGATATTCAAGATCTCCTCACTTTGACCACAGATGCTTGTGTTCAGTCATATTCAATAGAGAAACTTGTTAAATATTCCAAGGAAACTTTAAGAATACAAAGGGGAAGGACAGAACTGTTTGCCATAACAATTCATATCATGTGGTTACTTGGGGTAATAATGTATATCATATCAAGGTTTTCCAATGCAAATTAGAACCCTTAAAATTGTTCATCCTTTCTCTTAAGGTTTAAATATCAGAGAAATCTAGAAAGAAAAGCTGAGAATCCGGATTATAAAAATTTAAATTAATTCTCCTAACAAAATTAACTAATACCAAAAACCTTTATTTTCATTTCTTAATTTGTACATTTATTCATATACTCAATTTTCAAAATTGTATTATTTACAAGTACTATATTGCAGTTAAATATTTAACAATATATATGTGGAAAATACTAAACCAAAAAAAAGTTGAGCGTTTAGACAAATTTCTTTGTCACTAATTAAAGTCAAAGATATCAGAAATCAATAAAAACTAGGATTAATTATAATAATTATTTTATTCCAAAAAATTCTGCATTTAAAGAAATTTTTATGACTAATGTAAGAATTTGAATTTTGGATTGGTATTTTAAAATGCTGATTTGACAAACAGATGGAGAGATATATCATGTTCTTGGATTGGAGAATCAACATTGTGAAAATGACTATACTACCCAAAGCAATCTACAGATTCAATGCAATCCGTATCACACTACCAATGGCATTGTTCACAGAACTAGAACAAAAAATTTCACAATTTGTATGGAAACACAAAGACCCCAAATAGCCAAAGCAATCTTGAGAAAGAAAACCAGAGCTGGAGGAATCAGGCTCCCTGGCTTCAGACTATACTACAAAGCTACAGTAATTAAGACAGTATGGTCCTGGCACAAAAACAGAAATATAGATCAATGGAATGGGATAGAAAGCCCAGTGATAAACCCACGCACATATGGTCATCTTAGTTTTGATAAAGGAGGCAAGAATATACAATGGAGAAAAGACAGCCTCTTCAATAAGGAGTGCCGGGAAAACTGGACAGCTACATGTAAAAGAATGAAATTAGAACACTCCCTAACACTGTACACAAAAATAAACTCAAAATGGATTAAAGACCTAAATGTAAGGCCAGACACTATCAAATTCTTAGAGGAAAACATAGGCAGAACACTCTATGACGTAAAACACAGCAAGATCCTTTTTGACCCACCTCCTAGAGAAATGGAAATAAAAACAAAAATAAACAAATGGGACCTAATGAAACTTCAAAGCTTTTGCACAGCAAAGGAAACCATAAACAAGATAAAAAGATAACCCTCAGAATGGGAGAAAATATTTGCAAATGAAGCAACTGACAAAGGATTAATCTCCAAAATATACAAGCAGCTCATGCAGCTCAATATCAAAAAAACAAACAAGCCAATCCAAAAATGGGTAGAAGACTTAAATAGACATTTCTCCAAAGATATGCAGATTGCCAACAAACACATGAAAGAATGCTCAACATCATTAATCATTAGAGAAATGCAAATCAAAATTACAATGAGGTATCACCTCACACCAGTCAGAATGGCCAACATCAAAAATTCTACAAACAATAAATTCTGGAGAAGGTGTGGAGAAAAGGGAACCTTCTTGCACTGTTGGTGGGAATGTAAATTGGTACAGCCACTATGGAGAAGAGTATGGAGGTTCCTTAAAAAACTAAAAATACAACTACCAGACAACTCAGCTACCCCACTACTGGGCATATACCCTGAGAAAACCATAATTCAAAAAGAGTCATGTACCACAATGTTCACTGCAGCTCTATTTACAATAGGTAGGACATGGAAGCATTGAAAGATGAACGGATAAAGAAGATGTGGCACATATATACAATGGAGTATTACTCAGCCATAAAAAGAAACGAAATTTGAGTTATTTGTAGTGAGGTGGATGGACCTAGAGTCTGTCTTACAGAGTGAAGTAAGTCAGAAAGAGAAAAATACCGTATGCTAACACATATATATGAAATCTGAAAAACAAAAGAAAAGGTTCTGAAGAACCTAGGGGCAGGACAGGAATAAAGACGCAGATGTAGAGAATGGACTTGAGGACACTGGAAGGGGGTAGGGTAGGCTGGGACGAAGTGAGAGAGTGGCATGGACTTATATATACTACCAAATGTAAAATAGATAGTGGGAAGCAGCCACATAGCACAGGGAGATCAGCTCAGTGTTTTGTGTCCACCTACAGGGGTGGGATAGGAAGGGTGGGAGGAAGATGCAAGAGGGAGGAGACATGGGGATATATGTATATGTACAGCTGATTCACTTTGTTATAAGGCAGAAACTAACATACAATTGTAAAACAATTATACTCCAATAAAGATGTTAAAAAATTTTAAAAATAATTTTAATGGATGGCTTAGAACATTTTACTTCTAAATCTTATTTATGGAATTCTACAACCACACAGTATCCACTGAGAAAAACATTAGCTTAAGATATACAGTATTCATTAACGATTTAAAAAATTCTAAGTCTCACAGACCTCATACACGTATCTCTATTTAAGGGGACTTATTATGGATGGGTAGGAAGCAATAAATTAGAAGATGAGGATGAATTTTATATTATTAAAATTATTGTAACATGTTTTGGCTAATAGAATGTAGTGTAAGTAACAGTGAGCCAGTTATATGACTAGCCCTCAAGAACTTTGGAGTATCCACGAACTTTCTTGGAAATTTGCCACTACCATGTAAATAAACATCAGCTAGCCTGTTGGATAATGACAGATCCATGATCCTGAACTTTGATGGCCCCAAATAGATGCCAATTTACTGCAGATACATGAGCAAGCCCAACTAAAATCGATTGAGCCTGGCCCAGAGCTAAAGAACTGCCCAGTCATGAACCAAACGAATGGTTACTATTTCAAGCCACTGTTTTGAGATGGTATGTTATATGACAATAACACCTTAAAATCACTTAGCATACTCCAAGCACATGGTAGGAGCACAAAATGGTACCCTTTATTAATAATTAAATGTTACCTAAATGTCCTCTACATGCTAACATTACACCACTCTGTGTTTGGATACTTCCCTGTCTCACCCCTACTTCCATTGCTTTAAATAATACATCTAACTAATTATTTTGTACTGTTAAAAATTATTGATCTAAAGGTACTATGTGTTGATTTTTGCTAATAAGAAAGTAAGAACAAATTTTGAGATTAGCATACCTAGCACTAGTGACAATGTATCTTCTGTTATCTATTCTCATTTGACTACAAGTAGACTAAAGTTTGGATCAAAGGGAACATAATCCTTTCCCCTAAAGGATGATAGGGAAAGAAAGCCTTTAATCTCAGAAGAGAGAGATAAAGTGACCTCTATTTCCTGTATTTATAGTTATTAGTCATATCAACTCAGAATAAAGTTCCATTGAGCAGCAAGGCCTTGTTTATGTACTGTTTTCCTACTGTGATATAGAACATAGAACTCAGAGTGAGGAAGACCTAGGGTTGGAAGGAAGGGATATAATAGAGTCTTTGTCTAAAAGGACTGATGATTTAGTTCAAGTGACAAAATGATATTTGTGGAAATATTAAGGAAAAACATAGGCACCTTTTGAGACAATGGAAGATGAAAAAATTAAGAAGAAAAAGGGGACTAAGTATATTGACTATATATCAACTATATTATGTGGCTGCTGAAAAGTTAATCTACTAAATCAATCAATTGCCCCATCCATAAACCCCACAAAATGAGACAGATCAACCAGAAAAACCTAGGCAACAGTAATAATATTATCTATATCAATATTACAATATATTATATATACATTATATATATACTGGGGTGGCCTCCATTTTGTGGGTTCCAATATACAAACTAACTTTAATAATACAATAGAAACAAGGGTTCTGTTCCCAATTCCAGTGTGTGTAGTGGGGTGGGGGAGGTAAGCAATTCTCTGTGATACCAGCTGAGTGTCCTACAATTGAACTCAACTCTGAAACCATCTAGCTGGAGATAGTGTCAGATCCCACAGGTAAAGCGCTCAGTCTCGTAAGACCTCCCCACACCCCACTTCAGATGCCAACTGCAAGTCCAGATTGTCACTTATGCTTCTGTGCTTCTATAAATCACAGGTTCCCATGACTCTCTCCTCAGGTCGGATTAATTTGCTAGAGCAGCTCAGAGAACTCAGAGGAAATGTTACTTACGTTTACCAGTTTGTTAAAGGACATAGATGAACAGCCAAATGAAAAGCTGCAGAGGGTAAGGTCTGGGAGGGTCCCCAGTTCAGGGGCTTCTTTCTCCTTGGAGTTGTTATGCACCACCACCCTCCTGACACGTGTACGTGTTCACCAACCTGGAAGCTCTCTGAACCCATTCTTCACTGGGTTTTATGGAGGCTTCATTACATAGGCATGACTGGTTAAATCATTGGCCATTGGTGATTGCTTCAGCCTCTGGCCCCTCTCCCCTCCCTGGAAATAAGGAGGTGGGCCTGAAAGTGACAACCTTCTATTCATAGTTGGTTTCCCTCACAATCAGTCCCCATCCCTGGGTCCTTTCCAAAAATCACTTCATTAACATGAACCCAATTGTGGTGGAAAGGGCTTGTTATGAAAAATAAGACACACATTTCACCTTTATGGCTCTGAAGTGATCTTAGGAACTGAGGACAAGAGACCAAATATTATGACAAAAAATGGTCCCATTGCTCTTATTGCTCAGGAAATTCCAAAGGTTTGGGGACCTGTGATACAGGAACCATGGAAGAAGACCAAATCATGGGCATGTTTATTATAAATCACAATATCACATATATATATAGTGATATATTTATATTAAATATAATATATAAATAAAGTAGCGGGGATGCTAGCTCCCCAAAATACCCTATGTTGATAAAGTGACGTCTGCTAGATGGTAGCAAGCAGAGTGGTGAGAAGAATAAAAATCCTTTCATATTAGAATTGATTGCTTGAGGGAACCTGAATCAGGTGAATAAATTCAAAGTAATGAGACAGCTGTCTTTAGAGAAATTAGACTTGTTCTGTTTGGTCACAGGATTGAAATTAGGACCAAGGATGAAAACTACAGTGAGATAGGATTAAATTTTATGGCAATAAAGAAGAACTTTCTACTATTCAGACACCACAAATATAGTCTGCTTTAGAGATAATAAATTCACAGTTTCTACAGTTGTTCAAGGCAAAATTAAATAGTCACTTGGTGGCATCACTGTAGATGTTATCCAAGTGTAAGATGTGGCATTATAGTTAATGTACTTAAAGTACCATACTAGACTGCGAAGTGTATGAAACTAATGTAGAGGGAATCAATTTATCATGGATTTTTTTTTTTTTTTTTTTTTTTTTTGCAGTACGCGGGACTCTCACTGTTGTGGCCTCTTCCATTGAGGAGCACAGGCTCCGGACACGCAGGCTCAGCGGCCATGGCTCACGGGCCTAGCTGCTCCGCGGCATGTGGGATCTTCCCAGACCAGGGCACGAACCCGTGTCCCTTGCATCGGCAGGTGGACTCTCAACCACTGCACCACCAGGGAAGCCCCTATCATGGAGTTTTAATAGCTCCTCTTTTTCCCCTTTTATGGATGGCTGCCCCTCCTGCTATAAGGAATAAGGTGGGTAAATTACAGGTATAAGTTGTTATAATCATTGCAACCACATTTTAACTCATAAGGCCCTGCTAAGGAAGTAAACCTTGTTTTCAGTAACTCAAATCAGTAGAGAAGGCAAAGCAATATGAATGTGCTGCCACTGATTTATTTATACTGAGGGATTTCTGGGCCTGTGGAAAGTCCTTCAGCACCCATGAAGATTAAAATATACATGCTCAGACTTTTAATTTATTAAATAACCATAACAGCAAAACCTTCATTTTATGTTTCCTCTTTCAACACCCAAATTTCCACCCATTACTTCTTTTAGAACATTTTTTCTGGCCCTGGATATAGCACTATGCCAACCCTTTCAACATCAAAGCTTTATATTGTAACATGGGGAATACATGATGCTTTAGTCTACCTGAACTAGCCCTGGCCAGGCCTGCTTTGGAGGAAACCCTAATGTTACTTTATTGTCTTCCATGGAAGTATTATGCTTTTCAAGGCCAGAATCTTGAAAGAGTCAGTCCCCTGATTTGCTTTCTCCCATCATTGCCAATTACTATTAATATGATACATCTCCCTTTATATATTGTCGGTTCTATTTTTATGGGAAAACCCTGCTTTCCTCAGATAGTTATTAACTTATTTCAAAAATATTATCTGAACTCAAATATACAGAATATATTGGAAACTTCACTTTTCAAAATTACATTCCCAGAAGAAGTACTTAGCGTAAATATTAGGAGTCTCCTCAAAACAGGTATTCAAACACAGAACTGTATTATCTGAGTAGTGAATCTTCCTTCCCAGAAAGACGTGAAGATTTGATAAAGAAGTCATTGTTAGGTATCAGAGATTGTAACTCATTTCGTGATTCTGAAATTTATATAAAATATTTCCACTTGCACATATATCTTACTTTAACTAATAATAGGGCCTTGGATTATCAGTACATTTTTTCCTGAGAATAGCACTTTTCTGAAAAGAGAACATTTCTGTGTCTAAAACTAAAGTCATAAAAAAAACTTAAATCCCCTGTAATCAAATTATTTCAGTTTCTATTAACTGTCATCGAGCATATTTTTAATGCTTACTAAAATAAGAAGTCATTTTATACATTCAAGCTTCCTTGTTTTTATTCTAGATTAAAAGAAAAATATGTTAAGAAAAAATACATACACGTATATTTATATATGTATATATTATATATATACGCATGTATATATATAATATATAAATACATATATATATATTGATCTTCCTATATCACTGTCTTGAACCAGAACCACAAGTTGTGGCATCTTAATAAAAATTAAGAGTAAAGGAACTACAATAAGATGAAGCTAATGTTCTGACTGAATGCCAAGGAGGACCTGAGGAAAAGTCTAGCTTTCAAGCATTAGGATTGCATTTTTAGGAATAGCTTAGAATACTTTGAATGAAAGGATTGGAACTCTGCTTAAACTGGCAAGACCGTTACATTCCTATTTTCCTGCCCTCAGCACTCATCTCCTCCCAGGGACACACTGCATCTATGGCTATATATGAAACAATTTCCTCTGGAAAAAATCCCAGAACTGGTGGAGGGACGCTTTCACATCAGACAAATGATAAGGAAACCACAGTGAAGTGTGTAAAAAAGACTGAGACACAATCTCGCCATAAACCCCAACTCTAGTGCTATGACCCACAATTGTGAGGAAACACAAAATCAGGGGCTTCTCTCTGAGGAACAAAAAGGGGTGGTACCCCACACCCGGCACCCCAACTTTTAAGGTCAGTAGCCGAGAGATGAGCCCCCAAAGCATCTGGCTGTGAAGACCAACATAGCTCACATCCAGGAGACCTACAGAGCTGTGGCAAATTGAGGAACTTCTCTTAAAGGGCTCATGCGCAGACTGACCCATTTCAGGGCCCAGCACAGAAGCAGTCCTTTAAAAAGAGGCCAGAATTCATGTGAAAGAGAATCATTTCCTAATTTTAAAGGTTTGGTTTCTGGGACAGAGACTTGCTGCAATAATCTGAGGATGGAGGCTGGTAGGCACCATCTTCCTGCTCTCCCTCTGCCTTGCTAAAGCTGGCAGGTGCCATCTGTTTTATGTTTGCTTGTTTGTTTCATTTTCTTGCAGGTACCATCTTTATCTAACTGGCAGGTACCATCTTCTGTGCTCCCTATGCCTTGCTAAAGCCAGTGGACACCATCCATTTTTTATTTTATTTTTCCCCTTCTGTCTTTTTCTTCGTTTCCTTTTTTTCTCTCTTCCTTTTTTTAATTGGCCGCATCGCACATTGTGGGATCTGAGTTCCCTGACCAGAGATTGAACCTGTGCCCCTTACAGTGGAAACGCTGAGTCCTAACCACTGATCCATCAGGGAATTCCCTTTCCTTCCTTTTTTTCCCCCTTCTTCTGGTGAGTGCCATCTTTGCATTCCCCCTCTGCCATGCTCCAGAGCATCAGTATCTCCCCGAGGTGAGCATCTACACACACGTGGTGCCCTGGTGCCGTGGTGCCCTGTCACATCTGGTGACAGTTTTTGAGGCTGTCAGCCAGGAGACATCCCTTGGTCGCCTGACTCTGGAGGCCAGGGGGAGCTTGTGTTCCTGAGTCCCACGGTACTGTAACAACAGTTCATGGCAGACTACCACTCCCAGGGCACTGCACAGATAGCAGGCTGAAACACACACCAGTCTTTCTGAGAAAGAGGACTTTTTGCTGGTACAGGAAGGAGCTTTGGACTGAGGGAGGTGCTCTTAGGAATTAAGCCTAGTGCAATTGAGACATTCTCCTGCTGTCTTGCTCTAGCTTGCTGATATCTTACATAAAGGACCTTATATGCTTTTTTGGTGTCCCGATCTTTGCAGCTGCTGCCAGGAGAGAGTTCTACATCACCTGGCTCTGGTCACAAGTGGGGCCTTAAGCACAAGTGTCGCACAAAACCATAACCAATGGAGAAAGTGTTCTCAAATAGCTACCACCCCCCCAGGGTACAGCAAGAAGTAACAGACACAGGAGCTCAATCTTTCTGGAAAGAGATCTATTACCTTATCACCACAGCTGCAGCCTGAGGGCAGGCTTCTAATTAAACACACATTTAAGGGATGTAAATAAACCATTCCTGAGACGTGGAGGATGGGCACCATATTTGCATTCTCCCTCTGCCATGCTCCAGAGCTCCAGTGTCTCTTGGAAGGGAGCACTTATATGTGTTTGGTGCCCCAGTTTTTACATCTGGTGCCCTGGTTTTGGTGGCTGCCTCCCAGGGGATACCCCTTGATCACCTGCCTCTGATAGTCAGGAGAGCTTACCTTCCTGGGTCCCATGGGACAGCAACAAGTGGAGGAACAGTTCTTGACAGGGTACTGCACCCAGGGTACTGCACAGACAGCATAGTGAAACATACCTCCAGCCTTTCTGTGAAAGAGGCCTATGTGTTTGTCCTGGAGCTTTGGCCTTAGGCGCAGGCTTCAGGTTTGGTACACATCGAGAGGATGTGGAAACGCTTTCAGGGAACGTAGGGAACTGGGGAAATGCTATCTTTGAGCTCCCCCTCTGCCTCACCACAGCTCACCAGTATCGCCTATAAAGGACCCTGTGCAGTCATCTGGAGCCCTGAATTATGTAGAGACTAAACAGCATGCTACTGAACAACAAATGGGTCAATGAAAAAATCAAGAGGAAAAAAATATACCTTGAGACAAACAAAAATAGAAATGCAATGTGTCAAAACTTATGGGGTGCAGC
Organism: Lagenorhynchus albirostris; assembly: GCF_949774975.1. Classification (NCBI taxonomy): domain Eukaryota; kingdom Metazoa; phylum Chordata; class Mammalia; order Artiodactyla; family Delphinidae; genus Lagenorhynchus; species Lagenorhynchus albirostris. Next base: position 43,457,245 of record NC_083099.1, on the reverse strand, counting down.
AAAAGCAGTTCTAAGAGGGTAGTTCATAGTGGTAAGTGCCTACCTTGAGAAACAAGAAAAATACCAAGTAAACAATGTAATTTTACATTTCAAGGAACCAGAAAAAACAACAATAAATGAATCCCAAAGTTAGTAGAAGAAAGGAAATACCAAAGAGCAGAGCAGTAATAAATGTAGTTGAGACTAAAAAGACATAGAAAAGATCAATGAAACAAAGAGCTGTTTTTTTTAAAAGATAAATAAAACTGAAAAACATTTAGCTAGACTCACCAAGAAAAAAAGCTGCAATGAGGGCTTCCCTGGTGGTGCAGTGGTTGAGAGTCCGCCTGCCGATGCCGGGGACACGGGTTCGTGCCCCGGTCCAGGAAGATCCCACATGCCGCGGAGCGGCTGGGCCCATGAACCATGGCTGCTGAGCCTGCGCGTCTGGAGCCTGTGCTCTGCAATGGGAGAGGCCACAACAATGAGAGGCCTGCGTACCACAAAAAAAAAAAAAAAAAAAAAGCTGCAATGAGATGTCACCTCACACTTATTAGAATGGCTATTCTCAAAAAGACAAAAAATAACAATTGTTGGCAATGTGGAGAAAAGGAAAACTTTTGCACAGTTTTGGAATGGAAATGGGTGCAGCCCATTTGGAATGGAAATGGGTGCAGCCACTATGGAGAACAGTATAGAAGTTCCTCAAAAGGTTAAAAATAGAACTACCATATGATCCAACAATTCCACTTCTGGGTATTTATCTGAAGAAAACAAAAACACTAACTTGAAAAGATATATGCATCCACATGTTTATTACAGAATTGTTTACAATAGCCAAGATATGCAAACAACCTAAATGCCCATCGGTGGATGAATGAAGAAAGAAATGTAGTATATGTAAACAATGGAATATTACTCAGCCATTGAAAATTAATTATTGCCATTTGTAACAACATGGATGGACCTTGAAGGCATTATGCTAGTGAAATAAATCAGATAGAGAGAAACAAGCACTGTATGATCTCTCTTATTTGTGGAACCTAAAAAAATAATAATTTTAAAAAGCTGGTATATACATAGAACAGATTGGTGTTTGTCAAGGATGGGGGTAGGCAAAATGGGTGAAGGGAGTCAAAAGGTACAAACTTCCAGTTATGAAATAAATATATTATGGGGGTGGAATGTACAGCATGGTGACTATAGTTAATATTGTATTGCATATTTGACAGTTGCTAGGAGAGTGAATCTTAATTCTCATCACAAGAGAAAAATTCCATATGGTGATGGATGATAAATAGACTTATTGCGGTAATCAACTTGCAACATATACAAGTATCCATCATTATGTTGTACATCTGAAACTATAATATAATGTATGTCAATTATACCTCAAATTTAAAAAATTAAAAATAAGATTCTGAGACATAAAATAAGAGATCAAAGATAAAAACCAGACAATTATTTCATATAAATAAACATGTATTTTTCTTTACTCTTTCTCATTGTACCTGTTGTTGTTGCTCTTAATAGTCACTTTAGTCAGTTATTTTATGGGATAATATGGGGATAATACTCTTCCCTTATTCCAGCAAGGCAACAGGGCAATGTAGGTTAACTGCTGTCAAGATTAATATATTGCTTAATTTAATGCAGAATTTTATTAAATTGTATATGTAATATATTTTAAATATATGGAGTTAAATATATAACATAAATATATATATAAATATATAAAAATTACTATTAAATAAACAAACCACTCCACTTATAATTAATTACTTGCTCAGGCACTGCTGCAAGGCAAGTTTGCTACAACATGGTTCAGTGAAGTATAATTGAATTTCAATTCATTTTATCTGGGCCATTCTATCTAGTTACTATTTGCATAGCAAAAGGACTTCATGAAAACAGAGCTTCAACTTGTAATGGGTCTCACAGTATGTTTCCCCAGCTTCAGATTTGTTAAGGGGAACCTATCAGCTTGGTGAATCATGAGCTTGGTCTCCCCAGTTAGTGAGCCCTATGGCTTCAGGCTATGATTCCCTCCAAAGCAACCTGACAGCACTTATTACTAGGCTTGTTCAACAGACCGCACAACAAAGCAGTTAAATCATGGAAACACTGTGCCAGCCTATGCCTAGTTCCTATTGATCCTTACACAATCCTGGTCAAAGATCATATGCCTTCCTGCTAACTCCCTTGTTGGGGGACAGGGTGAGGGTGCGAGCTGTCAAAGGCAGGGGTACATCCAAGGATGCCCTTAATCAAGCTGCTATAATGCTTAAGATGGTCAAACCCATTCCCTAATGATACTTATCAGAAGACAAACTAGGGTGAGTATTAGTCATGATATCCTAATCCCAAATGAAAAGTTATTGCAAAATACATATTTTCTATTTTTTTAATATAAACTATCACCTCAATAAAGTGAAATACTGTCTATTTGACTATATCTGTCTAGAAACCCACACGTCCCAGAATCACACTGACTCCTTTGTTGTGTTTCACACTGAGAATTTTGTTTTCTTTGCAAAGGGTGAGGAAGAGTCTCCGTGTGAAGTGGAAGCAGGCTTAGTGGCTGGGAAGTAGAAGTCCATATGTGTTTATGCTTTTTGCCTGTGCGACACGCCTACTAGTGATGACACAAGGGCAGGAGAGTGTGGGAGTGAGGTGCACCAGCTTTAGCACCAACCAGACCATTCTTATACCTTCTTACTTTTATGATAAGAAAAGTCACTTGTTCTTTTAGAGCTTTGATTTCTATGTCTGTAACATTGCCAGTTTTCCCTCTCCTTTGCCTCTCTCTCCCTCCCTCCCTCCCTCTCTCCCTCTCTCCCTCCCTCCCTCCCTCCCTCCCTCTCTCCCTCCCTCCCTCCCTCTCTCTCTCTCTCTCTCTCTCTCTCTCTCTCTCACACACACACACACACACACACACACACACACACACACACACACACACTCTACCCGTGCCTCTATACTCTCAACTGGAAATGGCTCTTCTACAATGTAAGACAGATCATTGCAAGTTATTATTCTCCCAGTGTCTGCCTAGGTAAGCTCCAAGAACCCAATTTTTCCTTCTTGGTAATGTTCACATTTTAGGGGAGAAAGCATAAGGCTTCAGCTTCAGGTCCACGCCAAGTCCTTAAATACAGCTTTACAAGCAATGAAGTGCTCAGAGTATTTTAATTCCCACTTAGCTCCTTAGCGTATTGCACAATTGTTTGGTCTCTGGAGTAGAGAGGGTGAATGAAAGGGCTCCTTCACAACTCCCATCACTCATGTGAGCAAGCTAGTTTTATATGAGCATGCCAATTATTTCGATTGGAAAAAATATACATTTTCTATATTTCAAATGTTGAAATGTCACTTTACTTATTAATGAGCTAATGTAGTTTGCTAAATTCCATAATTTATAATTTACTGAGGTATTATGAAATTATAAAAAGTATGGCAGAGGACAACATGCAGTCAGGATGTGATCATTTTTTTCAAATTAACTTGAGTAAAGGAATTGTTTAGAATCAGAGTCTGAGAGAGTTTCACTATTAACCAAAAGGCCGCAATTCACTGTAGAACATCACTATTGGGTTAGAACATAGACGACTTCTAATCTGACTCCTTCCTCATCCAGATGAAGTAACTGAGCTCCAGGGAGGTTAATGAACTTGCCTAAAGTCACTTAACTATTGAGGTGACAGTGAGAAAAGTAGAGCCACGCTGATCCAGTTGAGCAAACTGAAGCTTGGGCCACACAGTTCTGGAAGCATGTGAGTAGGGATAAAATAAGAAGTATAATTATTTAATTAAATCAGGACCATTCTGATGAACTATCATTAGAATAGCATTTTCAGGATACATGTTTTAGTAATAACATTTTAAAACATAGCAAATATATTTCAGGCATCAGAGCCTGAAAGCACATTTCAAAGGGTTTCCTTAACTTGGAAATCTAGCTATGTTTATTCATGGGTTTTAGAGATGTCTGAATCTGACATAAATAGCAATTATGTTACAGAAGTATTGGGAGTTTTAAAATCCATATGCTGTATTTTAAAATAACCTGAAAGTGTGCATTTTATTTCTATGCCCCACTGATGTATAAGATACTTGGGACAGCTTTGAAACCAGTGTTCAGGCACTTTAAGATTAATCAAAGCAAAACTCTGAAAGAGAACGAATGAAAGTGGTTCTTGTTTCTGGAGAAGATTGAGCACACAGATTTTACTATACAGAGTCTGTAATGGAAGGTGACTTAACAAGAATCAGTTTAGCTATGACTATTTCCTATTTCCTCTTTGGCTGAAAATGTTAATCACACATACTGAAGACATAGACGGTAATGATGGAGACATTGAGAATTTAAATATTAATGGATAAATATACATATATTGACATTATCTAATTCAAAACTTTAATCTATAGGCTAGGTTACATTACAGAATCTCTCAAACCTACTACCTTAGCAATTTAGATAGAGGTAGAGGTCATTAGAAAGGCGGTATGTTATTCCAACTAGCACCTTAGATTAATTTAACAGGGCAATGATGGTTATTTAAATAGTTTAACAGCTGTGTTGATCTTAAAAATGTCTTAGAAATTAACTTTTGACAAAAGGCCACAATGTTTGTGTGGTATTTTAACAGCAACATTTGAATATTTTCTAAATGCACAAGAATTACTAGTAAGCCATTTACCATTGGCAATGATAGGAATGAGTATGTTGGTAGAATAAAAAGAAAAGAGGATAGAGGAAGTGGGCTAAGGAAAAGAACAACAGCCTCCCAAAAACTCTCCACTGCAATCAGATGTTATACCTTGGAAAAGCTTTCTCCATTAAAAATCACAGTTTAGTTGTGGATTCAACCAATGATACAATTTTCTTTTTAGTCTTAAGTCTGTTGTGGATATAACAGTGACCAGACAATCACCAGCACCCAGGAAGCCTGGGTTGGTGATACAAGAGCTCTACAAAGAGACTTAAAAACAGCGTATATGACTCAGGCCCTGGTGCTGTCACTTGAAAGGCAATAGATCCATGAGACTTTGCAACATTAGCAAGCATTGTATGGTTCACATTCCCTTACCCAACTTCATAGTTAAGTGAAAAACTAATCTCTCCTTATGGTCTCAGACAATTTGCTATATTTTTGTCTTATATATTAAAATTACAATTTATCTCTATATATTTTCAGAGTCTCTCTCCCCCCATGGGAATATAAAATTCAATGAGGAGGGACCATTTTTTTCTGCTTTATTACTGTATCCCTAGTGCTTAGTTTGTACAATGCCTGGCACAATAAATACATGTAGATTTTTTTAAAAAATCAATGAATGAATATTACACATCCTTTTCCTTGTGTTTCTAGGATATCTATGAGTTTTCAACTCTCCGTATTTCTGGAATTCAGATGGATACTCTGAGTTTTTACCTTGGCCCAATTCCATCTCTCTGGAGACTCTACCTGGTTTTCACTCCCTTTTGGTTCATACCAAATTGGTTTCCTCAGTAAGCAACATTATCTGCATTGATAAAGAGTCTTGCTATTTTCCAGAAATCATAAGGTCACAGTCTGGACTAACTCCTTAATTAGATACTTCTTATATATAGATGCATGCTTAAAATTGAACTGGAGCTCTGCAACACCCCCTTGGAACTTGGTTGTTGTAGATATGGGTACCGCAGGAGAGGAGGGAGGGTAGATTCAGAGAGGAAGTAGTGTTGCTTCTATCCTCCAGTACTTTCCCTCTTAAAACTTACTTTTTTTTCCCCAGTTCTTATTTCTCTATGTTTCCAACATCTTATCTAAAAAAGTATATAACTACATTGCAATTTACGTTTACACTCACAAGTTTACAGATAATTCCAAATATTCTGCTGTTTTTTGGACTAGGAATCATGAAAACTAGACCAATCATTCTATAGAGTCTTCAGGCATTTAATAATCTCAGCTCTATCTTTCATAGCATCAATTATTCATCATTGTATTAAACTGATGTTAGATTTTACACATACTTAGATATTTTAACAATGTTAACATTCAGCCCATTATTTTTATCATATCTTAGTGTATATATAATTCTCGTGGTGAAGAGGTTTTTAATTGTCTTTTGAAAATATCCATATTTTTAGATCAGAAACTATTTTTCAAAGGCACAATAAAGTTCTTTGGAAAACGCCATCTCTGCATCTCTGCTTTCCAGATAACCAACTACCAAAAACTGATGTGAAATAATAACTCAGTGGCTTCTAAGAATTTGAAACAGAGAAGAGATTAAAAAAAAACAATCTTAAGAGTGGTACGTGGAGCATGAAGCAGAATCCTGTAATAGAATCTGAGTAAAGTCAGACTTGGATAGAACACAAAGGGAGACTTTTCAAGAAAGACTGCATTGTCATAGATTCATTAGGAGTTACAGTGAAAGAGGTGAAAACTAAAGTCTACAGTATGCTGTATGTCCCAAGATGTGCTTTATTTCTTTGCTTACTTTCTATCAAGGACTTTGAGAGAAAAAGCTGAAAAAGTTAATAACATTGCAAGCAAATTCAGACCATGAGAAGCATCCAGTTTCCAACCTGCTTCACAGCAAGGAATGCATTTAGACATATCTGAGAACCAATCAGCATTTCAACCCCAGGCAGAGTTTCTGGACAGCAAACAGAGAAGAGAGCTGGAAGTACAGCAGGGGTAGCTATTTTTTCCACTAGTTCGGACATGACAATGTTTATTTTTAAATGCCAACAGACACTGCATGACAGTAGTTCTGGCACCTTAGGCAAATGCATATTTCACAGTCCCAGGTAACAACCACAAAGTCTAGTTCTCTCCAAAGGACAGGAAATTTCTTGAAGAAGGTCAAAGACTTTTTTAAAAAAGCTAATTGTATTTCGAAAATAAAAAGAAAGTTAGAAAGAAAATAAAGGGGAAGACGACGATTTATGTGACTAAGTTATAGTCACTGTAAATTTCCAATTTCAACTTAATTTTACACAGCCTTGTACACAATGTGTTCAATGTACATCAAAAATTTTATAACTAATCAATGCTGGGCAATATTTTAATGATATGTAGAATATGTTATAGTCAAAGAGCAATTACATCAAAGACTACACTACTCATTGATTCTGAGGCTTTTAAAACTCCTAAAACAGGGCAGAAGATCATATCCCCATTTACTAAGCATGAAAGTTGGAGAATGTAAATATTTAAAGTAACTCACAGTATTTGACCTCAGTCCACAGACAGAGAATGTGGTAGTTAAAAGTATAAAGTAAATGAAATTTGTCTTTCTTTGTAATACTGCTTTTTCAGAACAATTTTCTATACAAATACCTGTCCTGGGCACCACTGAACTTAGGTCCTGCTCTCTATTTTTCTAACTTCATTTTAATGGATTTTAAATCTCTGCACTTCACTTTTCTCACATCTTTAAAATATATTCATCCTTTATCTAATCTATTCTATGGCTCCAAAGAGGTCATGTGTTAAACTCCTCCCTCACTCACTACAGAGAGGGCAGCTCCTAGATACAATAGGTATATTTTACCTGAGCTTTGATAAATCTTTAATTTTTAACCCAGGCATAAGCAAAAATTCACTGAATTGTTTACTCTAAATGTTCACTTAAGGGTTGGCATAAATGCCTAGAAAGAATTGTTTAGGTGAAACAAAGAAGGACAGCAGTGGGGAATCCAAAAGGCTTTTTTAAGAGCAATTGTGCAGGGGCATTTCTTGGCCAGTTTATGTTGTCTGACTCTGTTACTTACCAAGGATATGCTAGAAAAATCCTAGGCTATCAAGTCTCAGGCTGCTTCTGAATACCTGAGGGGCTAGAACAAGACATGAAGTTTCAATCCAAAAGGTAAGCATAATCAAAGACACAAAATCATCTGTGAGTAATTGTGGTGGGTTTAACATGACCACACACTCTCCGACACTCCTTGCATTGAGAGGTCATGGCTGTCCTCTCCCCTTGAGTCTAGGCTGGCTGGAATCACTTTGGCTGGGAGAGCATGACCCAAAAAACACTAACGAATCTCTTGGTCCAGCCTTAAGAGGACTGACAGCTTCTGTTTGGTTCTTTTGGAGCTTTAATCTACCATGTAAAATGTCTGTCCATCCTGATGGAGAGGTCCTGAGACTACATGAAGAGGGAGAAGGGCTCAACTGAACCCAGTCTTTCTTCTGCCCCCACCAAGATGCCAGGCATTTGAGTGAAACTGACAGGAACCTTCCAGAACAGCCCAGCTGTCAGCTGAATAGCACCCAGTTTACTCTGTCTGCCACGTGGAGCAGAAGTGTCTCCCAGTCAAGCCCTTCCTAAATGCCTGACCCACAAAAAATATGAGTTAAAATGGCAGGTTATTATTTTAAACCATTAATTGGGGGGGGGTATTTTTTTATACAGCAACTAATAACCAAAACAATGACAGAGCATAATGTGTCATTTTCACCAGCCTGGATAACCTGTTCCCTGTACCTACCTGGGAGAATGCTAAACTGCTTTTTCAAAGCAATTCACACAAATCTCTGCAAAGCTGGAGACCTGTTCTGACATCAGACTCTGAATACCTCTGTAAATGACAAATTTCTAGTCATACCCTTTGAACAAACCATTGCCATACTAGATGGCTATCATATGTTTAGTCCTCTAATTACCTAATGAACAGAGAGAGTGGTTGTGGGGAATGAAGTTAAACAATGTACATAAACTTCCTTTGTGAAGCAGAAAATACATGCCAAAAGTAAGTTACCATTACTGTCAAGCTTTTATGGACACTTTTCTTTCTGAAACATTTTGGACTGGAAAACTTTTAGTCTGGAGCCAGGAGAGCTAAAATATAATGGTGTTGTTACAAGAAAAGCACTGTTACAACAAACAACTGAAAAACAAGGAAACTTTTAAAATAGATCTGAAGGAAAAGATGTCTTTAAAAAGATGTTTAAGATACAATTCAACCACCATAAAATTCACCCTTTTAAGGTGTACAACTCAGTGGGTTTTAGTATTTATACAAAATTGTGCAGCCACCATCACTAATTCCAGAACATTTTCATCACCCAGAAAGAAACTTTGTACCAAGAAGGTATCTTTTAGGAATAAAGTTGATGGTTGCAATTAGAATAATAATAATCTAGGACAAACACATAGATTCAAACATAACAGGAAACAAATCAAGGGAGTGGCAAGCAGGGAAAGGGACACAATGTGTATACAGAAAATAGTTAATATCACAGGCCTGGGACTGCTATCATCAAAAAGGCCTGCTTCAAGGGTTGGCCCTTGGCTTGTGTCCAGGAACTTGACTGGTACACGGTCACTCACACTGAACTGAAACTTTCTGTAAATGATGTGTCTCACTGTATGTAAACTATACAAGTAATGTGATTCATATTGGAACTTAATTTCCTTCTGGGAGTCTGGAATTTTGGTAGGTGATAAGCCAACACTGCCTACTTTACCCAATAAAACTTTCAGAACTTAGTCTCTAACAAGCTTCTCTAGTAGAAAATGCTTCACATGTGCTGTCACAACCTGTTACTGGAGGAATTAAGCACCTTCTCTGTGACTCCACCGGGAGAGGACTCTTGAAAGCCTGTTCCTGGTTTCCTAAGGACTTTGCCCTGTGTACCTTTTTCCTTTGCTGATTTTGCTTTGTATCCTTTCACTGTAATAAATTTTAGCCATGAGTATGACTACATGCTGTGTCCTATGAGGCCTCCTAATGAATCATGAAACCTGGAAGTGGTCTTGGGGACCATCCAACAAAACACGTTAAAGGTGATCAGTCCTTAATCACCCTCTAAAGCATTTTACAACTCCACCCTAAGATCTTTTTATTATCAACTTAATAATCACATTAACATTTAAAAACTTAACAGCTAAAACTGTGCCCCAATTTCTAGGCTCTGCTATGACTTTGTTGTTAGTGAGACAGAAAGTAAAGTGTATGGCAGAATTGGAGCAGAGATTTTGTCAAGTAGCCTTGGAAAAGTAAATAAACTTAATTCGTATCTGCTAGAGAGAAACAAATCATTTAGACATATATATTTTTTTCACATACACACACACACACACACACACATATATATATATACATATATAGTTGATGAAAATAGATTAAAGGGTTTCTTCTAGATTTGTCTAATCAGGGACATAAAATTAACATGGGAAGAACAAATGTTATAACTACATATTGAGCAAGAAGTTGTTTTAAAAAATCCTGGAATCACAAAGAGTTTTTCTTCAGACCCACACCAAGGTGAGTGAGTTTATAGATTTTATGACAATCTTTTCTTAAATATCCCATCATGGGCATTAAAAATAAGTAGATTGAACATCACTAGGCTTCTTCATTAAAGGATGTATTATATGACAGCACATTACTTATTTGTAAAGAGCAAAGAATCATTAAGAGAGAGCTCAATGAAAGGAGATAAATAGAAATTGCCTATGCGTAAACTTGTAGAGATAATTGTTTTCTTATTGAAGGTTGAAGGCCATAGAATTGAAGAAGAATCCTGATTAAGAGTTGTTTCTCCTTTTCCCCTTTGGTGAAAAGAAGCAGAAACACAACAAAAGACAAGAAAATTTCTTAAAGCAAGCTACAAATTTAAGGAATTACAGCAAGAGATCAAGCTTTTACAGGTGATACCTACTGTAAATATTATAAATAATGAAATGGGCATCTATAATTTAGCAACAATTTAGGTTATTCTAAAATGGTAAACATAATACTTAACAGCTTGAAGAAGAAGCTATTGTGACCTTAGTATAGCAAGCTGTAAATTTAAGGAATTACAGCAAGAGATCAAGTTTTTACAGGTGATAGCTACTGTAAATATTATAAATAATGAAATGGGCATCTATAATTTAACAACAATTTAGGTTATTCTAAAATGGTAAACATAATACTCAACAGCTTGAAGAAGAAGCTATTGTGACCTTAGAATGGCTAAGTCCTCATGTCATAGATAAAATAACATAAAGTCCATCAGCAATTTCAAACTGATTTTGAGTTTAATAAATACCAATTGTGTCTAAAAAGTCTATTTCTCTAAGTCTTCCTCATAAGTGAATCTTTTTTGTCTATCAGTATTCTGTAGTGATTTGTTATCTCATTTTTACTGCTTCTATAATAAAGTTCATTTTATCTTGGAAAACAATGTGGTAAATTAAGCTCTTTAAAACCTGGAACTAATAACCAAAATAATGACAGAGCATTGTTTCACCTAAACAATTCTTTCTAGGCAACAGAAAATGCATAGTTTTCCATCAGGATAACCCAGGACCACATGTTTATTTGATGACCAGGCAAAAACTGTTACAGCTTGGCTGGGAAGTTCTGATTCATCCGCTGTATTCACCAGACATTGTACCTTCGGATTTCCATTTATTTTAGTCTTTACAAAATTCTCTTAGTGGAAAAAATGTCAACTCCCTGGAAGACTGTAAAAGGCACCTGGAACAGTTCTTTGCTCAAAAAGATAAAAAGTTTTGGGAAGATGGAATTATGAAGTTGCCTGAAAAATGGCAGAAGGTAGTGGAACAAAAGGGTGAATACGTTGTCAATGAAGTTCTTTGTGAAAATGAAAAAAAAATGTGTCTTTTATTTTTACTTAAAAACTGAAGGAACTTTTTGGCCAACCGAATAGTATGTTTTAAATTTCATTTTGGGGTCTTAGTTTTTATGCAATACTTATTTTGATCAGTCATATAGGTGGGAAGGGGGAGGTGCTAAACACCACAACAAGTACTAAGAACTTTAAGTTTCTCCATCTTCCTTGATGTAATCATTAAAGTGGTGCTCTGGGAGCATAGAGGAGGCCTGATATAATCTAGTGTTTGTGAGAAAGGGAATGATAAGATGTTTATCTCTAAACTGATTTTAAATTCATGGAGACGGTCATTAAAGTAATGCACCAAAAGTAGAAGTAATTCTTACCACTTCTGATGTTTCTTTTCATCTAGTGGGTATTCAATTACTCTAACCCCCATGGCTTTTCCCTGACCTTTATAAATTCTTCCTTAAAAAACTATGAAAAAAAATTAAACTACTTGCTGAGCTGACAGGCAGAGGCTTGAAGCCACTGAAATGTACATTATTTTTATTATATTATTTGTTGCCCCAAGCTAGTGAAAGTTGGAATCCACTAGAGACAGTGAAGCATGTACTCATTGTATGAAGAGTCTCGCCAGAATCTACAGAATGAGAAGAGGGGACAGGGCAGAACACTGGGTAACTCTGTGGTGTTCTTATCCCATTTGTGTTCTGAACAGTAGCCCTATTTTTTGGGAAGACTTCCTCCAATTTTTGTGGTCCTAGTAGGATTGTCAGTCATCGTATTTGTTTCCCCAGGCTATAGGGATGGTCATCTGATACAGACCCAGAAAATTCTAATGCCCCAGATTGTTGGTAATTGTTACTGGCCCACTGGCAAGTAACCCAAATATGTTCAATTACATTGTTCTCTGAGGTTGGTAACGTGCCTTCCAGGAGTAAGACACTCTTTTTCCTCTAGGACAAATTACTTGAGTGATATGAAGCTAGAACTGCCAACTGTCACTTTCTGTGCCATGTGGATAGAGGCTATATACAAAATTAACTCAAGTGGAGACAGGAAAGATCTGGGGTAGCACTGAGACCCTTGTTCCAACCTGTAAGACTCTTTCAGTTATTGTGACCTACTCCCACATCCTACTCAGCTTCATGAATCAGAACATTTCTTTTGGACAAATTTGTTGCATTGGGTATCTGCCAATCACAAAAATTCAGTATTTAAGGAATAAACAGAGTGTCTACAAAAGATATTGCCATATACTCCATAGACTTATATAATTTAATGAAGGCATGATGACTGACCATATTAAAGGAGTAACTCCGAGGCTGCTCTTCATACTAGCCATGGAAACCACCACAGGGAGACTAAAATAATGCAATAGAAAATACACTGACTTCACAACACAGCCCAGGAAAGGAGGGGAGGACAAGAATGAGCATTCCTGTACAGAGGTACAAAGGAAATCGTGTAAGAAGTCTGCAAAAACTTAAATTTAGATACAGTCAACTAAACTCCATAAGTAGCACTGGAGAGTATTTGAATTATAAATGTGCCATACTTTAGGCTACTGTATTTTGCTCTATACAAGATCTACTATCAAATAATTATTTTCCTAAAATAAAACTTCCTTCTGAAATACCAGGGCCAGCATTTTGGCAAGAAGTTTGATCTTTATTACTTTTTGCTTTGCTAGAGCCAACTGATTTTGCCTCCATGCCAGAAATTTTGCTAGCCTTAGAGATACGTAATGAGCACCTCTCTACCAAAATGAAACTAAGTTTTCACATTTTAAAATGAATATTACTAATACACAGAAATCAGCTCAGTTAGTGCTGAGATTTCCCAAGAGATTTTAGCAATACAGTAATTTAAATATTAAAATATTATAATTTGAGTATACTAACAATTACAGGGCTGATCTGATGTTCTTTAGAAGAATTGAGCCTCAAAATTTCTGAGTTCCAATTACTTTCATCTGAAACAACAGAATAATAAAAGTGTTTTCTAACCACCTAGAGTTCATACCTGTCCCCAAACCTTTTGAGCCATCTTGCTATATTGTGTACAGTTCTCATATTGTGTACCCACTTTTGCAGAGGAGGAAAACAACACTACATTTCCCAGGTTCCCTTGTGGCTAAGTTATAGTCACGTGATCTAAGTTTTACCAATGCCAGCTGACTTTCTGAAATGTCGATGCAGGAGGCAGCAAGATGAGGTAATAGCTGTGTGAGAGAATCATCTCCTGGCATGCAGCATCCAAAGCTGCTCTACTTCTTCTATAGCAGCTCCGTGTGTCCACAGCCCAGAAGTTGACAGCCCTGTGGTGTGGTGGGCACGGTTGCTGATGACTTTGTCCTGATTATAACATCCCAGCTTGGCTTCCCCAGCTATTGCAGGGTCCATGTGTTATCAAACATGACATAAACCACTCCCTGCTTAAATTGCAAGAGTGAATTCAGTTGTTGCAATTAAGGACTAATAACTTAACATGTGAAGTTAAAAAAAAAAGATACATAGGAAAATGCTCAGTAAACCTTTATGTACTATGTAAACAGAAGATGGTATTATTTTTGTGGAGATCGTTACATGTCCTTCAATAATTCTAATCTGTGACGCTACTACACTTCTGTTTTCTGTATTTTTTAAAACAATGAAACAAAAATATGAATAGGTTTTATAAAAATTCCAATTACTCTAGGAATTTTTAACTTCTTTTATCCTACTATTTCCTTTTCTAATAGTGGATAATTTATAATGGATACTATTGGACATAGGAACGAGACAAATTTGTCCCAAAGATTTTAAGTATCACATCTGAAATCGTTCTGTGAAATGAGGAATGTCATGAGCTAACAATGCTTTCAACCAACTATGAAAGTGAGAAGGGCAAGAGTGACTCTGACAGGCTCACGCATCTTAAATTCAGCACCACTCTACACTGCTTCCCAAGAGGATGCCTAAATAGCCCTAGAAAATGAAGATATCTAGTAATAGGGTGCATTGATACAGAAACTTTACAGGCATGTAAATGAGAACAGTCAACTCCCAGAGGAATCAGCTAGGAACCAGAATTGTCACTCCTTGTGAAAAGATGCATACCCTAGAGTAGCAACAGCAGTAGTGGTGGCAGTAAGACTACAAATTAACTGGGTACCATAATACAAATGTAATAATTGGATTTTTGATTCTCAATAAAATATCTTAGACTGTTTCAAGAAAATTGAATTGATGAGGGACTACATGAGTTTAAAAAACTTTCCAGAAGCACTCTTTGTTCACCCGTAAAATAACATTAACTTACCTTTCAATTTTCAAACTCATTAAACAAAAGATTATTGCACCAGTTGCCCTGCCCTAAATGAATCCTCTGCAACACACACTCACTTGCATCATATAGCAAGCACCTTCTGTACTGCACAACTATTCTCTGCTTTTCTTTGCCTGTTTCTAGCTCTGATTTCTGCTTTCAGATGATGAGCTACTGCATGTTTTCATTTGCAATGAGAAAGCGCATTGAGTTTACATTGGATCTCTGAAGTTAAAGTGCCATCTTGTGCCAAAAGAAATCATCTCAATACGGACTTTTTTTAATGTTAGCAAGATACATGATTGTTTTCATACAACAGAGATATACCAAATGCATGTAACTCTTAATATTAAATTGCTTAAACATGGACATGTTAATAAAAATATTTATCTGGCTTTGTCTCATTTTTTTTTAACAACATCATATTAAGCTTCATTTGGGAAGTTTAAATCACACATTCCGCAAGCATGCTGCTGCATTTTGCCTCTTGTTATTACAGTACTACCAGCATAAATGGATACTATAGATGTCATTCTCTCACACAGAAATAAAGATTGTTTAAGACTTAGGTAATAGTTCTTTAGTTCTTTCAGGACGAAGGGCAAACCCCAGTCTCTCTAATAAACTTGTACTGCCTATACCAATCATGCTACTTGGAACTGATCCATTCTATTTCAAGAATTTAAATGGCAGCAATGTTAAAAACATTGTACCCAGGAGGGAAGACCAATGCCAGCACACACTATACTGCCAGTGCACAGTCAGCGATTGCAAGCGTTCCGTACGGCAAACAAAATGGTTTCCTGCATTTAGCCTGACAGCTTTCAAAAGCTGTCTCATGGGACTGGCAAGACGTTTTATAGTATTCGTCATGCTGACAATGCCACGATGCTAACAGCACATAGGGTTGTCATCCGCTTGGTATTATAATTCCTTAAATTAATAATGTATAGGTGAAAATTTTAAAAAATAAAGAATCTAGATGATATTTTTAAAGTGTAGCAAGCAATACAAACCATGAAATTATACCACAAGACACAATCCACCATCTGGAATGGGAAAACATCTCTCATATAACCTCAACTATGATGAAAGAAGAACAGTTACTAAAATAGATACATTAGTTTATAGGGAATGTGAAAGCAAACAGAAGTGCAAGAGAGGCTGATTTGGAGGTCAGTGATCATCAGATAGAGTCTTAGATAACTAAAAGCAGACTGGTGTCCAAATATAAGGCTTAAATACACACAAAGGATCAGTTAAATAATTATTTTTCCTCTTGAAAAAGATCACAAAAAGGATGAATATGCATGAGAGTCTTTCACTCAAAAATATACTGCCTTATTTTATTTTTTCCTATCCAAATTTTATAACACTTAAACTCTTTGAAATAGCGTTCTTTTCCTGTATAACACAGTCCCTGGAGAGGCCATAAAAGGGAACCACCATATAGAGAAACAAATATATTTTTGAGATTATTTTGACATTTTCTGTACATCAAGAAATAAATAGTATTTGATGAATTTCTAAATAACCTAATTCTGCTCTGGGTACAGGAAGCTGTAGGAGGTCAGGATAAGGTTCATGTAGATTATTACTAGTATTAATCTCTTCTAAAATATAGTAATGATATGGTTCTAATTTTATCTTTTGTTTAAAGATTTATCAGGTAGTTTTATTTTTCATAATTATTTTTATTGAGCACTTATTATATGTCTATCATTCAACTGAGTGTTTAAAAGAAAGATCTTATTCAATCCTCACAACAGCTGAGGCTCAGAAAGAGAAAGCCTCAGAGCTTACCAAAATTAAATAGCTAATTAGAGTTGGCTGCATCTGTTAACAGCCATACTTTCCACTCAACTTTCAAAGACTCTGACAAACAAACCAGAAAATTATGTGTTCTTTATTCAATAAACAGAAAAAGTTAAAAGCATTGCAGCATTTAAATAAATAGGGTACGCTTATATGACTCGTGTGTAGTTTGCCTTACAGAATATAAATACCCATAGTGGTTTTGTTCAATTTCTTTCTAACAGTTAAATGCAATGCTATATTAGACTCTTCTGCTAAATATCTCCTACTCTGAACATTTAAATGGCATCAGCCATCCCAGGGCCTCTCAATATTACTTTGTCCCATTATAAAAATGGCTTTCCATTGGGTTTGGCTGTTTTATCTCACAAAGTCCAATGTCTACAGTCAAGACTGTAGCTAGAGTGGTGATGTTAGCGATATTCAAGACCCGAGGTAGCACTAGTAACGTTTTCATCTCATACATCACATGCCCCTTCCCTCTTTCCCCTTTCCCCTCCACATCTGCATAATCTTTCTGTTTCTTTCCCTCCTTTTTGTGGGGGTGAGTTTGTGAGAGGAGAGATGAAGAGTATTATCTTACAACTGCAAGATCCATAGTCTACCAGTCTTTTAAAAGAAAAAAAAACATTTATGATTTATGTGCTGAGACACAGGCACTGCTATGTGGCCTTCCAATGGACATTCAACACACTACAGACTCCAAATAGTGTAGTGGATCAGGAAAGAGTCTGAGGGGCATATCAACTTCAGGTCTGTATTTGACATGGGGCCTTCGAAAGCTACAGCAAGTCTGGTGGCAGCTCAATATTTCAATGAACAAAAATCATGTCTCTTTATAACCATCAACAATTCTCCTTTTCCCTTTTCCATGTTCTTTGGGTTCATCAGTTGCACCTAAGGCAGGACGCTGTGGAGCACATTCAAGTCTACAGAGCCGCTAAAGATTTTGACTGCAAAATTATCTTTTTTTGGTAGTCCGGTTTCCCTAATAGAAAAAGTGAGAGAAAGCTCTCTTTCACCTTCCTTTGCTCTCATTCTCTTTCCCTCTCTTCATACACATACACACACACACACACACACACACACACACACACACTCAAATATATTCCTGATGCAATTTATACGAGGTCGTGGGAGAAGGGCATGTGATTCTATTTAATTCATTTCTATCCAAAAGGACTGACAATACAATGTATCGAATGTCTGACTATGCCTAGGGTCATGAAGTAAAGAAACAGAATGAAAGCCGTTTCTAACATGCCCATGCTTATATGTTGTTACTGATTGGTTTTGAATCCCTTTTCACCCTGACCCCAACCACTACAAGGGAAAAAGTGTCTGCCCTTCTGAAGCTTCTAACACAAAAAGATGAAATCACATAACTATACACCCGAAAGATGAGAGAGAAGATGTGCTTGTCTTACATTGCCTGCCTTGCCTCTGGATACGATTCTATCAAGGCAAGTGGCAACTTCTCCCAACAATGTCACCCACATCTGCTCTCCTCCTATTCCCATTCAAATTGGCAAAATTAAAACCCAAAGCTGTAAAGTGAATTTAAAGAAAAAAAAACAAAAAGCCTGGAACAGAAAGTTTATGTATTGTGCAGAAGTGTAACGTGTGCTTTGAGTTTCCCTCAATAGTTGCAAGCTCCTTTCTGACCAGAAAGGACTGGGATGGCATCTCACCCTGAGAGTGCAGGTTAGGGAAGCATCCTCTATGCGTTCATTCACTCCCGCCTCCTGGGGCCACTATTTGGACATCAATTGTGTGTCTGGTGCTGAGATAGATGCTCAGGATAGATAGGTAAGTAAGCAAGGTCTCTGTCTTCACAACGCTTACAGTACAGGGCAGGGGACCCCAGGAGCAGAAAAAGATTATAGTGTCTCCAGCCAGAGGAAGGGGAAGGCGATAAAAAAAAGAAGAGTCCCCTAAGAGTCATATGAGCTGAACCATAGGAATAAGTAAGAGTCATCCCATTGGAAAGGCGGGCAGTGCCAGGCCAATAAAGGCAGAGAACACTTCATGTGCTAAGGCCCAGAGATCAGAAATACTGGGGTATATAGATAACAAGGAATTTGGGGTTGGTACAGACTATCCAGCATCAATCTTCTCAAGATCACACACTTCGGTTTAATTTGTTTTTCTTACTGTTTCCTCACTCATATAATAACAATATATTACTCTTTATGTGGTAGGGGCCTCATGATTCTTACTTTACATCAGGAAGTTTAGTACTGTTAGGATAAAGCACATGATTTCACTGTCTTTACTCTTTTCTGCAGCCACAAGATCACAAGTTCCCACATCACTACTTGCTCCGTGAAGCTATATTATAAAATGTCTGACGAAGAGTACAGGGTACATAGAGGCTCATAAAACTGTCATAACCTAATTTATAACAAGTCAAGTACTGAGAATAAATTGACCCAAAGACACACCCAAAGACAGAGCTGTGAAATATCTAGAAGTACTTTGTAAATAGAGGGTAGGGAAAGAAAAATAATGAAAGATGTCTTTCTAAAAATGAGTGTATGTACATGAAAAGATGCTCATCATCGCTAGTTATTAGAGAAGTGAAAATCAAAACCACAGTGAGGTACCACCTCACACTGGTCACAATAGCCATCATCAAAAAGTCTACAAATAGCAAATGCAGGGGAGGGTGTGGAGAAAAGGGAACCCTCATACACTGGTGGTAAATTAGTGTAACCATTATGGAAACAGTATGGAGGTTCCTCAAAAAACTAAAAATAGTGTTGCCATATGATCCAGCAATCTCACTCCTGGACATATATCTGGACAAAACTATAATTTGAAAAGATACATGCACCCATATGTTCATAGCAGTACTGTTTACAATAGCCAAGACATGGAAGCAACCTAAGTGTCTATTGGCAGATGAATGGATAAAGAAGATGTGGTATATTTATACAATGGAATATTACTCAACCATAAAAAAGAATAAAATAATGCCATTTGCAGCAACATGGATGGACTTATAGATTATCCTACTAGGTGAAATAAGCCAGAAAGAGAAGGTCAAATACTATATGATATCACTTATATGTGGAATCTAAAATATGACATAAATGAACTTATCCACAAAACAGCAACCAGACTGATAGACAGAGAACAGACATGTGGTTGCCAAGGGGGAGAGGGGGTGGAGGAGGGATGGAATGGGAGTTTGGGTTTAGCAGATGCAAATTATTACATATAGAATGGATAAACAACAAGGTCCCACATATAGCACAGGGTTCTATATTCAATATACTGTAATAAACCATAATGGAAAAATATGAAAAAGAATATGTTATATATATGTATAACTGAATCACTTTGCTGTATAGCAGAAACTAACACAACATTGTAAATCAACTATACTTCAATAAAACACATTTTTTAAACATTTTAAAAAAAAAAAAAAACATGTGTGTAGAAATTTAGGCAAAATGACTATTTTCAGAAAAGCAACTTTAGGAAAACAGTTATAAAAAGGAAAATAAAAAACAACCAAATCCAGCTATTATTATTAAGGTAGAAAACAAGGAGAAACCAGAAGAAAAAATTAAGCAGATGAAATGAAGATGTGAGTATAGAATTACATTTCTGAATGAAGTAGCTACCTTCAAAAAGCACATGTGATGTGAAGTTTACATTAATATAAAAGCAGCATTCTTTAGAACAGTGATTCCCAAATACTAGTATGTATTAGAATTAGCTGGAGTCTTTTTTAAAGACAAATTCGTGTGTCGCTTTCCCCAAGATTCTGACTTCTGATTGACTGATTTAGAGCTTTTTGAGGAGTAATTTTGTTTATTTTCCTTCTTCAATTAAAATCATTCCTTGTTGAAATGTATTTTAAAGGTAATATGGTAATGGATTTGATTTTTAAGTATGTCATTAAAGCTGTACTTTGAGGACAAGTGGGCAACTTTGGATTTCCCCAGAAATAAATGAAGGCATTTCTTTTGACAAGTACAGTTTTAATGAAGGAGATATAACATAAAGTAACATTTGGGAATCTCATGCCTTACTTGAATTTAAAAACTATTTATTGTCATCATTATAATTATCATCTTGCAGAAAGTTCCTTAACAGCAACAAAAATCAACAGATGAAAAGATATAGATATAAATACATCCACACATACACAGATACACTCATAAAGAAAAGCACATCAAACTTCAGAGACATATTCTTGCATAAATTTAGATAAAATTAACAGTCATTTGTGATAAAAAAATTAAAAAGCATAAATATGTAATTTGATGCAATTTAGGCATTATTTTCTGCTGTTGGAAAAAGTAAGAATAATGATTTTTGTAGGATACCTACATATTTAATAGAGGTATTTCATCTATTTTGATGACATATAATATTAATAAACAAATAATCAAACCATAGCCACTAGGAATAGTTCCATGAGAAAGACTCTTAAGGTCATTTCAAAAAAGCCACATTTCACAGTTTGTTTGGTTTCACCTTCGTTAATTTACATTTTTCACTTGTGGAGGTCATGGTTGACCTTTTTATAATCATAAAAAATATGACAAAGAAACTAGAAAATAAAAAAATCTTTATCACGGGTATAAGGGTAGAAATCCCAGTGACCCACTCCCTGCTCCATGACTCTCAGAGGAGGAGCTGCTTTGTCATGTGTGGAAAAATTGGTATTTCCTAATCCATTTGTTTTACCTATCTAAAACAGATTCATAAGAAGTAAAACAGATTATACCAACAAAACATAGGAAAACATCAAGGATTAAATGCAGTAGCTTAAAATATGTGTGTGTCTTGGCATTAAAGCTGTCTGATTATAGGATGCTTTGGTTTAAGGAAGGTAGTTGCAAAAAGATGAAGAGAAACTCAACTACATACTTTTAAAAGTAATTTCTTTCTTATTTATGGATAATATGGTAAAATACCCTATATCAAGATTGATATTACTATTTACTGAATAAATAAAAGATGAATCAATTAAAAAATACCAGTATTAGGAATCTCTAAAAACACTGTTTTAAAAATCATCCCTCTTAGACATATCTATTACTTAGTAAGCTTTAAATTGCTATGTGAGATTAATTCTCAGTTTTCCTGAAGTCAATTACTTTTCTAAAATATTTTCATGCTCAAATATTTAATATTCTAGCCTTACAAAAATTTATGAGAATGTTAGCCTTTAAATATAAATGGATTGTGTAAAAGGATATATATTCAGTTATCGACCAAACCACCTAAGTTTTAACTTTCTTGACTATTTTTGAGAATCCACCATGATTTCTAACACCAGTGATCAGTATTTATGGCAAAAGCATCCTAATCTTTACTTCCTAAGTAGTCCTTGAAGGTATTTTCAAATAATACTACTTGTATCATTCCTTTTGTGAAAATAATGATCTTAGACATGTTTCTTCCAATTTTCTTTCTAATTCTGCCAAATGACACCCTACATTATCTCCCTCTGAAGTGGAGTGACAGGTGTTGTCAGCAAGAAGTCTGACGAGTGAGAGATGTGTTTGTCTTCTAACAGATTCAATAAGGCATAAAAGAGAAGCAAAGCAGCAGTGCATGCAGTCTGGGGAAGCCTTTGGCAAACCCCTTTTGAAAGATGTGAAATCTTTGACTACTCTGATTGAAGCACAGATACAGGCTGCACTGTTGTCTTCTTAAAATACTCAGCCAGGATGCCTGATGGCATATTACTATCTAGAAAACGGTGATGCATATCATAATGAAGCCCACATCCATGAGATTTTTTTGTACTTCCAAAAAATGCTGTGGTCGAGTTTCGTTAGAAAAGTGACACAAAAATCTATCTTAAGGGTCCGTTATCTCTTATTTCCTCTGCAACTTTGAAACTGTGCTGTGAGCATCTTCTCAGCAGCACACGTCTCCAGCCTGCTGTGAGTCGTTACACCCTCAGAAAGACTTCCTCCCCTCTTCCTCCCACCTTCATTTAGTTCCCCTAAGAAAACACCGTGTGCCTTGTATTCATTTTCTGCAGCCCTTGGATCCTTAGCGTAGCTGAACGTAAACTGACCAATTCTGTAATAAGCAACCTCTTCTATTAGTCATACTGTCACCTGTGATAATACAAATTTTTCTTTATGATTCTAATCATCAGCTGTCATTCATATAATGTCAGGTGCTTGGCAAAACACTCTGTGGAATTTTTCATCCATCTGTCCAGTCTTAGAGATGACCTTCCATCACTTTCCTTTGTACACACGTTATCTTTAAATAGGACATTTGCATAACAAAAGAATGCCTCTGACTACACTAGGAAGTTGCATGGTGAGAGAAGAAATTGTACTACATTCTTTGTAATCCATACGATGATATTGAAGGCTGTTGCCGTTCAGCCTCAGGCCACCAACACTTCAGTGTATTTTCTTAAGGGCTGCAAATGCTAACTGTTAACAAAAATACAGCTCTCTCTTTTATCAACTACAAATTCATTAGCAGCAGAAAGAATCTATTCTACAAATAGACATTTGTATTGTAAATGCTTAAAGGAGTCACTAATGAGGT
Source organism: Lagenorhynchus albirostris (assembly GCF_949774975.1). Classification (NCBI taxonomy): domain Eukaryota; kingdom Metazoa; phylum Chordata; class Mammalia; order Artiodactyla; family Delphinidae; genus Lagenorhynchus; species Lagenorhynchus albirostris. The sequence goes on along the minus strand of NC_083099.1, from coordinate 43,434,035 downwards.
CATTTATTGTCCAAATTTGACTAATTATTATGCTGAGAAACTTCCTAGGAGCCAGTATGTGCTTTGAAATTAAGCATTTTCAGTACGTGCATCAAAGGAGTTGGAACTAAAATAACAGCATGAACTTCAGAAATCTGTCTATTCATATCAATCCCAACTTGTATGGTGTTATATAGAAAACTAGATACAGTCACTTTAAAGTGAATGATCCACAGGCAAATGTAAGAAATAATTGTAAGAAATGTAAGAACAGCCTCCCAAGGAAAAGCATTCTAACTAGACTGACCATCTAATTAATCCTCCAAACTGAAATACCTTTGAGAACGTAAGAGGCCACTATAAATAATTACATCAGGACCACAAGCACAAAGCTGGGTATTCCCAGGCAAACCGAGATGTATGTGCTCTGTGTCTCAACTCCTATTGCTCCACAGGCCTTAAACGAACGTTTAAGTCATTACCTATTGCATAAAGCATACATTTCTTTAAATGCTTCCACGATATTGCCCCATCCCACCATTCTATTCTTTCATTACATCATTCTAACATGAACCAACTGTTTGAGAATATTGACCTATATGTGTTGGCTGGCCATGCTCTTCTGAAATTCTTTTCCTGGGACTATAGGCTCTGCTTGGGAATGATATCCTGCAACTTAATATATCAAAGGTAAATCATTCTTAAGACACAAGGTTGAGTTAATTTGTGTCTTTTGATGGCAAATAGTAAAGAGGCTTTAAGCTCCTTTAAGTTATGGAATAGAATAAACCTTCCATAGGCAAGTCAGCTCTGAGGAATGGTTCCCCTGTCCATTTCTCTTCGCATTTTTTTTTCTAAATAGAATTTTGTCTCAAACTCCTTTCTTACTGACAGTTCAACTACCTCAGTATTATCTGGCCTAAGTCCTGGATGGAGTACTTTTGATGAACTTAGCTAATAATCATCTTTCCTAGGAGTCTGAGATTTCATACTATACCACACTTGGAAGTGTGGCACTCGACTCTAGAAAACACCAGTTTCCAGTGAAAGGACAAATTTCCATGGCTATCAGTGGGTCCTCTTAATTTGAAAAAGAACATGGCATAGCAAGCAGGGTGAAGAATATGGAGAGCTTCACAATTCCCTCTCTTTGTGGAGCCTTTCTAGAATCTTCCCAGGTAAAATCAAGTTTTCCCTACTGAATACTTTCAGAGAATTTTGTGTTTCTACTTATCACTGAGATATATCTGTTGGATCAGAACATTTATGTTTCAGTTTCTCTCCCTCACTGGGTCCCGAACTTCCTTTTTTTCCCCAACTTTGTTGAGATATAATGGACATAACACACTGTGTAAGTTTAAGGTATACAATGTGATTTGATATACATATATTGCAAAATGATTACCACTACAGCATCAGCTAACACTGTCACATCACACAACTGCCATTTCTTTTTTGTGGTGAGAACATTTAAGATCTATTCTCTTAGCAACTTCCAAGTATATAATACCGTATTATTAACTGTAATCACCATGCTGTACATTAGATCCCCAGAACTTATTCATCTTATAACTGGAAGTTTGTACCCTTTAACCAACGTTTCTCCATCTCCCTCACCTCCAGCTGCAGGTAACTACTACTCGATTCTCTAAGAATTTGGCTTTTTTAGATTCTATATATGAGTGATATCATAGAGTTTTTGTCTTTTTCCTTCTGCCATTTCACTTAGCATAATACCCTCAAGGTCCATCCAGGTTGTCACAAATGGCAGGAATTTTCTTCTTTCTCTTGCTGAATAATATTGTGTGTGCGCCATATTTTCTTTATCCATTCATCCATAGATAGACACATAGGTTGTTTCCAATTCTTGGCTATTGTGAATGCTGCTGCAGTGAACATGGGAGTGCAGCTATCACTTGGAGACTCTGTTTTCACTTCCTTTGGCTGTGTACTTAGAAGTAGGGTTGCTGATGGATCATGAACTTCTGAACGTGCTGTTCCTTATGGCACAAGTAACATGGCACTTAGTGTATGTTCAATAAATGTTAATTACATTGAACTGACAAATTAGTAAGCTATACTAGTTCAATATAAGGTTAAAAGTGGCAATATAAACAAGAGAAGTCAACAGTCCTTTCATTCTAAGATGCTGAGAAATAAGTCATCATTCATCTCATCTCTCATTCCTTCCTAACCCCTGTCATTGTTATGCTAGACAGAGGAATAGCAAGAATGGATGTGTGTTAAGTAAAACAATTCCCAGGATACTAGTGAAGGCCCCAGAACGAAAATTATGGTGGCATAAATCGTATAGTCTTAAAGAAGTGTGTGTCAAATAAATTTAAAGTTTTATACTAGTTTTGAAGGAAATTCACTTTAATTTCACCCAGTCAACATAATAACAGAATTGGTGAACTCCACCATGAAGAGATTAATAAAAGATCAGGAAAATACAAGGTGCATAAGAAGCAGAAACAAACAAACAAAAATCCAATCTCTTATCAAATTTTATAAATAGCATTTTAAATACTAGTTAGTCAGGTTTGGTTTATACAGTGTTATATGTTATGGCAAACACACACAAACATATACACACAGACACAAACACACACATACATATCTTCTTATATCTTCTTAAGAAAAAAAAAAAACTTTGCAAAAGAGGACTACTGCCAACACATAACTAAAAATTCAAGAAGTGCCAAGCACTGAAAAGTCATTACACAAATGTACGAGGGAAATAAATTGAGGTCAGAGTTAATCTGACTCAGAGGTATCATAAGGATTAACATAGAATTCAACTGGCAGCATATTACAAGCCAAATTTTGCCTTTAGAATTAAACAATTATTCTTGAATCTTCCTGGCATTGCTAATTTTGTCCTTGCAAACAAAATGGAACCAAACTATTCCCACCAAAATTATGATAGGGTCTAAACTCTTTAGCTACTCCCTTCATTAAGATTTGAAGATTTTGTATTCATTGCAGCTCTATTTACAATAGCCCGGAGATGGAAACAACCTAAGTGTCCATCATCGGATGAATGGATGAAGAAGATGTGGCACATATATACAATGGAATATTACTCAGCCATAAAAAGAAATGAAACCGAGCTATTTGTAATGAGGTGGATGGACCTAGAGTCTGTCATACAGTGTGAAGTAAGTCAGAAAGAGAAAGACAAATACTGTATGCTAACACATATATATAGAATTTAAGAAAAAAAAATGTCATGAAGAACCTAGGGGTAAGACAGGAATAAACACACAGACCTACTAGAGAATGGACTTGAGGATATGGGGAGGGGGAAGGGTAAGTTGTGACAAAGCAAGAGAGTGGCATGGACATATATACACTACCAAATGTAAAATAGCTAGCTAGTGGGAAGCAGCTGCATAGCACAGGGAGATCAACTCGTTGCTTTGTGACCACCTAGAGGGGTGGGATAGGGAGGGTGGGAGGGAGGGAGATGCAAGAGGGAAGAGATATGGGAACATATGTATATGTATAACTGATTCACTTTGCTATAAAGCAGAAACTAACACACCATTGTAAAGCAATTATACTCCAATAAAGATGTAAAAAAAAAAAGATTTGAAGATCTTGATGACTACTGTGAACACTTTAATGAGATTGGACCCCTTTACCTTTATTCTGCAAGCCCTAAGAAATTCTTTCAGAGGGAGATCAAATTTATATCCTCCCAAGTGAAAATCTTATTGGTTACTTGAAAACACCATTTGTTTGTACATCTCTCTCTGAAGAAACTAAATTTTGGAACCAAAATCGCAGGGGGGAAAAAACATCATATACAAGTAGTTATAAAGGGGAGGGAGGGGGTAAGGAGAAAAAAGCAAAACACTGAACAAAGGAAAACTCCATTGTGTAATGTTTTAGTGCTAATAGAAAACAGATGAATCAATATTCAGTATAATTTTTATTTTCACTAGAAGCAGTTAAATATAAAATGCATAAATGATGTGTTAAACATGCTCTGAATCCTTTTTCTCTGAGGTTCAAGAATGAGTTAAGATTTCCAGCTAGGGAAACTGTGTTGTGTTAAATCTCTGACTTATGGTAAGAAGCAATGGGAAGAATGTTCTCACTGAACTTCTAGTCTAAGCTGAAAAAAGAAATGAACACATCAGTGAGCAGGGGTTGGAAGGAGTGTTACCAGTAGCATGATAAATGCAAAAAAATGCTTTTTCTCCTAATGCATGGCAGATACCATTCAGCAGTTTATCTGTACAAAAATAAAATGTGACCCCCTATAGAACAGCCAAGGTCATGGAAGTTAAAGTTTCCTCAGGACTATTCAGTCTTATACAAGATTTTTTCCCCTTCTTCCTAAGATGAGTAAGAATTTTATAGAGGGTTGTGGGGTCCATTTGAAACTCTCATTCAACTTTCTATCTTTTGTTACATGCATTCTTTCAAAAGTGTTATTAAAGGAAAATTTTTAACATGCTAGATTATTTGGAAAACTAAGGACATCTCATGGTTTAAGAAAAAGTCTTGTTTCTTACAAATTTTATGTTTCGAGTACTCATGTTGCAACTAAGTAATTTTTTGGTACTAAAAAGTCATTGACTCCATAATGTTTAAATTTCTCCTTGGAGTAAGGAGTGACTCCACAGATGGAAGCTACATGAGGCAGATAGAAGATAAATGAGGCAGATTACATGTTTGAAGATCCCTTCTTGCTTGAAATTTACATTCATCAATAAATAACTTAAAATTTACATTTTGACAATTAGCAGTTGTTAAGCTTGGTGATTTATTATAGCTTGATACATTAATTTATTATTAGGTCATTGTGCTTGACAACATATAACTACTAGTTTAAAAACACAAGCTCAGGGACTTCCCTGGTGGTGCACGGGTTGAGAGTCCGCCTGCCGATGCAGGGGACACGGGTTCGTGCCCCGGTCTGGGAAGATCCCACATGCCGCGGAGCGGCTGGGCCCGTGAGCCATTGTCTCTGTGCGCCACCAGGGAAGCCCTGATTTATTTATTTTTAAATTTATTGACTGATAAAATATGAAAAGAATGAGAGACTCTGAGTACTAAGAAACAACCACTGTGGTTCTTGGATGTCTTTGTCCCCTGCAGCTGTTCCTTCGCTCCCAACAGCACTTGACCTTAGCCTCAGACTCCTCCTTTTTCTTGCCCTTGAGAAAATCCAAACAGCCCAAACAACGGCTGTTGATCTGCAAAACTAATTTCTTCCTCTTCTGAGTGCTTTCTCTGACCAACTAGTCTCAAAACTAGCCTAGTCTTACTTGGCTTCCTCCTAGTGAAGCCCTGTAAAACACTCAGCCATGCTTTCTCAAGTTAGACCCTCAGCTCCTTTGCCAGTCTCAAGCCTGGCATTTTCAAATAAAGATGTGTGTATGGTACTGTGAATGGTACTGTGTTTGATTTTCTTCCACAAAGAGAATCATTCATTTCAGAGCTAGAGTAAGCCTAAGATATATGTCTATTTATAAGTAAGTACACTGAGGTCTTAACCTCTATGAAGAAGGTAACGCAAGAAAATATTTTTATTTTTCTCACTCTATGGCCATCAAGCCCTGAATAATTAGTATAAAGTACATGCATACATTTTAAAATTTGAGAAAAAAGCAAAAAATAGATTTTCAGCTTTTTGGTTTTTATTATCCATAAAGAATGTCTTCTTAGCTTATTTATAACTCCTCTCAATTATTTTTCTATATAATTTCAACTGAGGATTAGTTCCTTTAGTCCTGGGACAACCATTTGAGTATAAATTACTCTTTAAGGATTCTTGACTTAGCTTCTCTAAGACCTCCTCATGAAGAGGATGAGAGCTTCAGGTGCAAGATAAGGAGCTTTTGGTGTTTATCTTTCTAGAAGTATCTCCAGCAGCACTTAGAGCCAATCTAGAGACCCATGACATTCATCGGCAAACAGATTTCTTTACTGACAAAGGAGAAGCTCTGCGCTCTGAACTCTGCTTGGTCCACCTTGGTGTCTAGAGTAGAAAGCTGATTACCAGGCTTTCTGCTAATTCCTCTATGAGTACCAAGATGACCAGGGTCCCAGAAGGTATCCCCAGATCACAGAGAACAGCCAGCACCTTGAGTGGCCTTACTTACCCTCTTTGTCAAGGGCACCTAGGAATAATGTGCTCTTATCTCTACCCTACCCTATGCTACACCATATCCCCTACACCACATCCTACCCACAAGAGTATTTCTGAGATTACTCTTTATTAGTCATTGGCTCAGTTACTAAATCCATCAGGTCTTAATCATGGTACCAAATATAAAATTCCCTAGTCATTTTTCTTCTCCTGAAATTTTATCCTCAAACTAATCTATACTTCCTTCTCCCTAACCTAATTTCATTTCTTCTAAACCTTTTACCATGTTCCCTAAAATGTTTCTCTCCTTGTAAGAAAAATGTTTTTTAAAAAAATAATTAAAAAATAAAAACCTACCTTGACCATTTTACTGAGAATCCCCCTCCACCTTTTTGCTGTAACTGGGTTCTGGTCCCTTCCTGGGAACACTGATTTTCCCAGAGCTTCCCAGAGTGGAGGCTTTATACAACACATGACTCAGGTTTCAAAGAGAAGGTCAGCATTCTACTTTTCCCAAGTGTTTCCTCCAGACTCTTCTGCCATGATGCTCATATTAACATCTTCCTCCACTGACATTGAGGCAATCTGAACTCCACTTTGTCACTGTCACTACCGACCTCCTGATCGCTCTTTCGCTTTTAGCCCTGGCTCATGACATTCCTCTCTACTACAGCTCTATTACTCATTCAGAGATGACTCAAACAATGGCCTACTCTCTTAGTTTCTTAAATTTCTCAATTTATGTTCCTGTTAATTCCTCTGTTTCCTTTTAGCCACCCAATCTCAAGGCCACATCACAGCACTTTTGCTAATTCTAAATTGTTCCATTTCTAAAAAGTTATATTAGAAAATACCACTTTCCAAAAGCTGTCTATCTCCCTTTGCGTCTCTCTTATAGTCACCCCAAAAGACCTGCTCTTTAACCTCACAGGGATCCAGGGTTTCAGTCCCTACATTCTCTCAGACTCTAAGAACTTTTCTGCCTCCATCTAGCCTAATTGATTTCATGGTATATTATTTCAGTTCAACTATTCCTTTGTATCTCGCTGACACAGTTACCCAGTAAAATCCATTTTTTAATCACTCCATCATTCAGGATCTTTGTACCCATGCCTGGGATGTTCAGCAATTCTTATAAGAAAAAAAATCACAATGCTACCGATCAATATCCTAGAAAGTCACAGACAAGTTTAGCCAAATTCTTTAAACAGGATTTAGAAATAGCGTGTACAACTGTATTTCCGGGTGTAAGAAACAAGACTTTCCAAGGAATAGTAATGAAAAACTTTTAAAAAAACGTAAACAAAGAACTGGTTTTAAGGTAAATCTTCGACTTTCATACGGATTCTGTTCTAAATTTGACCTTTTTGAGAAATCTTGTTCTCTTAATAGCGTTTCATATCATTTACAAAAGAAACACGTATCACTCACTGAATCCAGATCATACCATGCTATCATTCCATGAGAATATTTTCCAGGCTCTAAACAAGAGGAACTCTCTTTAGTGACTGACCACAATGCTATAAACATTAAGGCTTTCTTTCTTGTCTTGAATAATTTTTGTTATGGTTTAACATAGCAAAAGGAGCATTTTGACCTGCATTGGTATGTTCGGAATGCATATATACGGTAGTAGGTGGAGTAATACAATTTTTACTTAAAAATATTTCCTCTTCCTTCTTCAGATAATTTTCAATAAATACTCTAAGGAAGTATTTATTTGCCCCCCTTTTTCCAGACAATTTTCAATAAGTATTCTTGAGGGAGAATTCCCATGCATGTAATGAGAGCATCAATGAGAAACACAGAATGTGAAAAATGTTTCTACCTACTCTCTACATATTTAAAGACAATAAATTATTTTCAACTATTCTTAATTCTCATTTCTAAAATATGTCAATATCTGGAAGGAAACCACATTTGAATAGCTGAAGTAGGGACTGGTGATGTAGATTCTTTTAAATGTAACTGAATTATTTTCCAAAAGTACTAAATTTTTCTAAAAACATTAGAGAAACATAAGGATAAAATTATTATATATTTTTTTGCATTTTCAATGTAGTTGAGGTTTGTTATATCAAAACATATCACATGGAATAAATATTCCAATTATAGCCAATCTTCATCTTACTACAACTTGTGAAATTATTTTATTTTTTATCTTCAATAAAATAATATATATATACTAACTGTTGAACCAGTCTGTTTTTAGAATTATATACACTTCTCTTTTATTAAATATATAAGAAAAGCTTGTAAATGAAGTCCTATGAAGTTATTTCTGATCTTTATACTTTAGTCTTGGTTAATTATTCTCAATAAATAAAAATCAAATTTTGATAGGTGTGCATGCATACACACACACACAACTTTGCAAAAGGAATTCTATGACCTTTTGTCAGTCTTTGATACTGACAGTCTTTGTAAATTTCTAATTTTCACTATATTTTGTATTATGTTATGTTACATTACATTATTGAAGGAAAAAATGAAAAATAATTTATTATTGATACTTAACTTGTTACAAAATATGTACGTTAAAATAACTCTATTTTTTTTTTTTTTTTTGCGGTACGCGGGCCTCTCACTGTTGTGGCCTCTCCCGTTGCGGAGCACAGGCTCCGGACGCGCAGGCTCAGCGGCCATGGCTCACGGGCCCAGCCACTCCGCGGCATGTGGGATCCTCCCAGACCAGGGCACAAACCCGTGTCCCCTGCATCGGAAGGCGGACTCTCAACCACTGAGCCACCAGGGAAGCCCTATTTAAATTTTTGACTTGATTATTTTTAGTTATATATTTTGCAAAAGAGTCTACAATGTATTCTTCACTGGTTTTTTTATACTACTCCTCAAAAAAGATTATTAATATATTTACTTTAATTGAAACACTCAGACTTTTTCCTGACAGAAAGTTATTCTGATCCAACTAATTGTTTTGCCAAAGAGGACTTGCCTGTTAATTAATTATATGGCAGATATTCCTCATTAAAATGAATTAGTTAATCTGCAGATAAAAGCAGTTTATGAAAATGTTTAAAGCCTATGGACTATTTACAAAAAAAATACTGTATTCACAGAGGTGGCAATTAAATAAGCATTACTTCCATTTCCCCAAACTTTCTGGATATATTTTGTTGAATAAAATGCCTCTTAGTGAAAGAGTAACATGTATAGATTTTTTTTTAACATCTTTATTGGAGTATAATTGCTTTTCAATGGTGTGTTAGTTCTGCTTTATTAAAAAGTGAATCAGCTATACATATACATATATCCTCATATCTCCTCCCTCTTGCATCTCCCTCCCACCCTCCCTATTCCACCCCTCTTGGTCACAAAGCACCGAGCTGATCTCCCTGTGCTATAAGGCTGCTTCCCACTAGCTACCTATTTTACATTTGGTAGTGTATATAAGTCTATGCCACTCTCTCACTTCGTCCCAGTTTGCCCTTCCCCCTCCCCGTGTCCTCAAGTCCATTCTCTATGTCTGCATCTTTATTCCTCTCCTGCCGCTAGGTTCTTCAGAACCTTTTTTTTTTTTTTTTTTTTAGATTCCATATATATATGTGCTAGCATACAACATTTGTTTTTCTCTTTCTGACTTACTTCACTCTGTGTGACAGACTCTAGGTCTATCCCTCTCACTACAAATAACTCAATTTCGTTTCTTTTTATGGCTGAGTAATATTCCATTGTATATATGTGCCACATCTTCTTTATCCATTCATCTGTCAATGGACACTTAAGTTGCTTCCATGTCCTGGCTATTGTAATTAGAGCTGCAATGAACATTGTGGTACATGACTCCCTCTGAATTATGATCTTCTCAGGGTATATGCTCAGTAGTGGGATTGTTGGGTTGTATGGTAGTTCTATTTTTAGTTTTTTAAGCAACTTCCATACTGTTCTCCATAGTGGATGTATCAATTTACATTCCCACCACCAGTGCAAGAGGGTTCCTTTTCTCCGCACCCTCTCCAGCATTTATTATTTGTAGATTTTTTGATAATGGCCATTCTGACTGGTGTGAGATGATATCTCTTGTAGTTTTGATTTGCATTTCTCTAATGATTAGTGATGCTGAGCATTCTTTCATGTGTTTGTTGGCAATCTGTGTATCTTCTTTGGAGAGATGTCTATTTAGGTCTTCTGCCCATTTTTGGATTGGGTTGTTTTTTTGATATTGAGCTGCTTGTAAATTTTGGAGATTAATCCTTTGTCAGTTGCTTCATTTGAAAATATTTTCTCCCATTCTGAGGGTTGTCTTTTCATCTTGTTTATGGTTTCCTTTGTTGTGCAAAAGCTTTGAAGTTTCATTAGGTCCCATTTATTTTTGTTTTTATTTCCATTTCTCTAGGAGGTGGGTCAAAAAGGATCTTGCTGTGATTTATGTCATAGAGTGTTCTGTTTATGTTTTCCTCTAAGAGTTTTATAGTGTCTGGCCTTACATTTAGGTCTTTAATCCATTTTGAGTTTATTTTTGTGTATGGTGTTAGGAAGTGTTCTAATTTCATTCTTGTACATGTAGCTGTCCAGTTTTCCCAGCACCACCTATTGAAGAGACTGTCTTTTCTCCATTGTATATTCTTGCTTCCTTTATAAAAAAAATAAGGTGACCATATGTGCATGGGTTTATTTCTGGGCTTTCTATCCTGTCCCATTGATCTATATTTCTGTTTTTGTGCCAGGACCATACTATCTTGATTACTGTAGCTTTGTAGTATACTCTGAAGTCAGGTACCCTGATTCCTCCAGCTCCATTTTTCGTTCTCAAGATTGCTTTTGTTATTCAGGGTCTTTTGTGTTCCCATACAAATTGTGAAATTCTTTGTTCTAGTTCTGTAAAGAATGCCATTGGTAGTTTTACAGGGATTGCCTTGAATCTGTAGATTGCTCTGGGTAGTGTAGTCATTTTCACAATGTGGATTCTTCCAATCCAAGAACATGGTATATCTCTCCATCTATTTGTATCATCTTTAATTTCTTTTTATAGTTTTCTGCATACAGGTCTTTTGTCTCCTTAGGTAGGTTTATTCCTAAGTATTTTATTCTTTTTGTTGCAAAGGTAAATAGGAGTGTTTCCTTAATTTCTCTTTCAGATTTTTCATCATTAGTGTACAGGAATGCAAGAGATTTTTGTGCATTAATTTTGTATCCTGCTACTTTACCAAATTCATTGATTAGCTCTAGTAGTTTTCTGGTAGCGTCTTTAGGATTCTCTATGTATAGTATCATGTCATCTGCAAACAGTGACAGCTTTACTTCTTCTTTTCCGAATTGGATTCCTTGTAACATGTATAGTTGATTCTCATTATTTGCGACAGTTATGATCTCTAAAGCCACTGTGAACCCTGAATTAGCAATTACTGAACCACTGCTCCTAGAGGATATACAAAGTTAGGTGCCTGTGAGCCTCTGGTCATAGAATTTTCATAAACTGATCAATACATAACACTGAACTCATGACCAATAGCAATGTAACTCATGCCTGGATGAAGTCTCTCTAACACACATTTTTCCCCTGTAAGACATATCACAGCATCTTTGTACTTAGGAAAGCTAGACAGGACTTCAGTACTATGCTTGGGGGGCATTTTAAATAGCAAAATCACAAGAAAAAGGAAAACATGTTACACTGTACAGAACCACAACAGGACACTTATGTACAGTTCCAGAGCTGGAACAAGAAGGCAAACCATCACCTTGTGTGACCACAGCTGGCAACATTCCTGTCAGGTTTCTCAAACTTTTTGCCAATCTAGCAAATCTATAAATGACCATGAAAGTACTGTAACTATGGACTTTGGGGTTACAAACAGAATTATCAAGTAGGCAAATTCTCAAATATGGAATACATGAATGAAGATTGAGTACATTTTGGTACAATCGCTAGAAATTGAGAAAGACTTTTGTAAGTCATAACAAAAGCAAAAATCTTCAGCTACTGCTCCATCATAACAGACATCATAAGAAAAGATTCTTTTCTATGAGATTCTTTCTATACTAAGTATCTAGAGAAGTGTAAATCTATTTTTATTTATCTAGTCAATTTACCTATCTAATCAACTAACTGAACTCAGGCCTTCTACTAGGTACTGAATCGTGTTGAGAATTACCTTAACGTCATTGCATCTCCAAAACATGTTGGAGAATAAGATTTCTCCAATAAGATTCCTACAGGAGAAGAAAAAACAGAACTGGAAAAAAGAGTTAAATTCTGAGGAAGTTAAAATAAATCAGACATGGAATATGGTAATTCAGGAAACAATTGCATGTTTGTGTATGCACACATTGATTTCTATGTTATTTGATTTCCTCTAGTCATATTTTTTGTTACATGTAATTTATAAATTATTTTAGAAAAGCTTCCCATTTTGAAATATATTAAGGAAAAACAAGAAAAATGATTTGGGTATATTTAACAAAAGGGGCATAGGCCTGGCAATGGTGCGAAGTCAAACAGGGTGAAAATCAGGGGATTTCATTTCTCTGGACTGTCATCTCCAGAGATTATTATTTGAAGATTCTTCTACTGAAACTTTTCCCAGAGAGTATCTGGAATGCATGCTATGATTTGGCTTGGAAAAAATGGAGACATTTCTTTTTGGTTTCCATTTGATAGATGAGAAATTTTACCCAGACAAAATGTGTACCCAGCGTCAAATATTTAGTAATTGTACTGAGTTAAATAGTGCCCACTCCAAAAAAAACCAAAAAACCCCTCAAAAACTTCACATGTACCTGGAACCAGTGAATATGATCTTATTTTTAAAAAGTCTTTGCAGATGTAATCAAGTTAAGATGAGTTTATACTGGATAAGAGCATTGCCTAACACCATAATCGCTGTCCCTATAAGAAAAGGGAAATTTGGACACAGACACACACAGAGGGAAGATGATATGAAGAAATACAGGGAGACCACGATGTGAAGATGAAGGCAGCGATTGTAGTGATGCATCTACAGGCTAAGAAACTCTAAGTGTTTCTGAAAACCACCAAAATCTAGGAAGTATGCTACCCTAGAACCTTCAGAAAAAATGTGGCCCCGCCAACACTTCAATTTCAAATGTCCAGTCTCCAGAATTGAGAGACAAGAAATTTCTGTAGTTTTAAGCTACCCAGTTTGTGGTTCTTTGTTATAGCAGCCCTAGGAAACTAATACAATAACCAAGAGTAGAAACCAAATATACAGTCA